>NC_092378.1:94829026-95196132 GCF_030028105.1 Mobula birostris
TCCCAGTTCCCCGTTATTGATATCGATAAAACTCCGAGTTCTTAGTTACTGATATCGAACACTCACCCAGTTTCCTGTTACTGAAATCGAATACTCTCACAGTTCCCTGATATCGAACTCTCTCCATTCCCTGTTACTGACAACGAACCCTTTCCTGATTCCCTCTTACAGTTATCGAACAGTCTCCCATTTCCCTGTTACTGATATCGAACACTCTCCCAGTTGCCTGTTACTGATATCGAAAAATCTCCCATTTCCCTATTTCTGATATCGAACACTCCACAGTTCCCTTTTATTGAAAACTCTCCGTTCCCTGTTACTGATATTGGTCACTTTCCCAGTTCGCTGTAACTGATATCGAAAAGTCTCCCCGTTCCCTGTTAATGATACCAAACACTCCCCCAGTTTCCTCTTACTGTTATCAAACACTTTCCCAGATCTCTGTTACTGATTTCGAACAGTCTCCCAGTTCCCTGTTACTGATATCGATCAAGCTCCTAGTTCCCTGTTACTGATGTCGAACACTTTCCCAGTTCCCTCTTACAGATATCGAACAGTCTCCCATTTCCCTGTTACTGATTTCGAACAGTCTCCCAGTTCCCTGTTACTGATATCAATCAATCTTCCAGTTCCCTGTTGCTGATATCGAACACTCTCCAAATTACCTGTTACTGATATCGAACTCTCTCCGTTCCCTGTTACTGATATCAAACAGTGTCCCAGTTTCCTGTCACTGATATCGAACACTCTCTCAATTCGCTGTTACTGATATCGAACACTTTCCCAGATCTCAGTTACTGATTTTGAACTGTCTCCCACTTCCCTGTTACTGATATCAAACACACTTCCAGATCACTGTTGGTGATAGAAAACTCTCTCCCAGTTCTCAGTCACTTATATGGCACAATCTCCCAGTTCCCTGTTTCTGATATCGAACTCTCTCCCAGTTCCCTGTTTCTGATATCAAACAATCTTTTAGATCCCCGTTACTGATATCGAACAGTCTGCAAGTTACCTGTTACTGATATCGAACACTCTCTGTTCCCTGTTACTAGTATCAAACAGTCTCCCAGTTTCCATGTCACTGATTTCGAACAGTCCCCCATTCCCCTGTTACTGTTACAGAACAATCTCCCATTTCCCTGATACTGATATCGAACACTCTCCCAGTTGCCTGTTACTGATGTAGAACAGATTCCATTCCCTGTTAGTGATATCGAACACCCTCACAGTTCCCTGTTCCTGATATCGAACACTCTCCAAATACCTGTTACTGATATCGAATACTGTCCGTTCCCTGTTACTGATATCGAACAGTATCCCAGTTCCCTGTCACTTATATCGCACAATCACCCAGTTCCTTGTTTCTGACATCGAACACTCTCCCAGTTCCCTGTTACTGATATTGATCAGTTTCCCAGGTCACCGTTACTGAGACCAAGCACTCTCCCAGTTCCGTGTTACTGATATCGAACACTCTTCGTTCCCTGTTACTGTTATCAAACAGTCTCCCAGTTTCCTGTCTTTGATATCGAACACTCTCCCAGTTCCCTGTTACTGATATCGAAAACTTTCCCAGATCCCTGTTACTGATTTCGAACAGTCCGCCAGTTCCCTGTTACTGATATCAAACACTCTCCCAGTTCCCTGTTACTGATATCGAAAAATCTCTCAGTTCCCTATTTCTGATATCGAACACTCCACACTTCCCTTTTATCGAAAACTCTCCGTTCCTTGTTACTGATATTGGTCACTTTCCAGTTCGCTGTAACTGATATCGAAAAGTCTCCCCGTTCCCTGTTAATGATACCAAACACTCTCCCAGTTTCCTCTTACTGTTATCAAACAATTTCCCAGATCTCTGTTACTGATTTCGAACAGTCTCCCAGTTCCCTATTACTGATATCGATCAAGCTCCTAGTTCCCTGTTACTGATGTCGAACACTTTCCCAGTTCCCTCTTACAGATATCGAACACTCTCCCATTTCCCTGTTACTGATTTCGAACAGTCTCCCAGTTCCCTGTTACTGATATCGATCAAGCTCCCAGTTCCCTGTTACTGATGTCGAACACTTTCCCAGTTCCCTCTTACAGATATCGAACAGTATCCCAGTTCCCTGTTACTGATATCAAACACACTTCCAGATCACTGTTGGTGATATCAAACTCTCTCCCACTTCTCAGTCACTTATATCGCACAATCTCCCAGTTCCCTGTTTCTGATATCGAACTCTCTCCCAGTTCCCTGTTTCTGATATGGAACAACCTTTTAGATCCCTGTTACTGATATCGAACAGTCTCCAAGTTACCTGTTACTGATATCGAACACTCTCCCAGTTGCCTGTTACTGATATACAACAGATTCCATTCCCTGTTAGTGATATCGAACACCCTCACAGTTTCCTGTTCCTGATATCGAACACTCTCCAAATACCTGTTACTGATATCGAATACTGTCCGTTCCCTGTTACTGATATCGAACAGTATCCCAGTTCCCTGTCACTTATATCGCACAATCTCCCAGTTCCTTGTTTCTGACATCGAACACTCTCCCAGTTCCCTGTTACTGATATTGATCAGTTTCCCAGGTCACCGTTACTGATACCAAGCACTCTCCCAGTTCCGTGTTACTGATATCGAACACTCTTCGTTCCCTGTTACTGTTATCAAACAGTCTCCCAGTTTCCTGTCTTTGATATCCAACACTCTCCCAGTTCCCTGTTACTGATATCGAAAACTTTCCCAGATCCCTGTTACTGATTTCGAACAGTCCGCCAGTTCCCTGTTACTGATATCAAACACTCTCCCAGTTCCCTGTTACTGATATCGAAAAATCTCTCAGTTCCCTATTTCTGATATCGAATACTCCACAGTTCCCTTTTATCGAAAACTCTCCGTTCCTTGTTACTGATATTGGTCACTTTCCCAGTTCGCTGTAACTGATATCGAAAAGTCTCCCCGTTCCCTGTTAATGATACCAAACACTCTCCCAGTTTCCTCTTACTGTTATCAAACACTTTCCCAGATCTCTGTTACTGATTTCGAAAAGTCTCCCAGTTCCCTATTACTGATATCGATCAAGCTCCTAGTTCCCTGTTACTGATGTCGAACACTTTCCCAGTTCCCTCTTACAGATATCGAACAGTCTCCCATTTCCCTGTTACTGATTTCGAACAGTCTCCCAGTTCCCTGTTACTGATATCAATCAATCTTCCAGTTCCCTGTTGCTGATATCGAACACTCTCCAAATTACCTGTTACTGATATCGAACTCTCTCCGTTCCCTGTTACTGATATCAAACAGTGTCCCAGTTTCCTGTCACTGATATCGAACACTCTCTCAATTCGCTGTTACTGATATCGAACACTTTCCCAGATCTCAGTTACTGATTTCGAACTGTCTCCCACTTCCCTGTTACTGATATCAAACACACTTCCAGATCACTGTTGGTGATAGAAAACTCTCTCCCAGTTCTCAGTCACTTATATGGCACAATCTCCCAGTTCCCTGTTTCTGATATCGAACTCTCTCCCAGTTCCCTGTTTCTGATATCAAACAATCTTTTAGATCCCTGTTACTGATATCGAACAGTCTGCAAGTTACCTGTTACTGATATCGAACACTCTCTGTTCCCTGTTACTAGTATCAAACAGTCTCCCAGTTTCATGTCACTGATTTCGAACAGTCCCCCATTCCCCTGTTACTGTTACAGAACAATCTCCCATTTCCCTGATACTGATATCGAACACTCTCCCAGTTGCCTGTTACTGATATAGAACAGATTCCATTCCCTGTTAGTGATATCGAACACCCTCACAGTTCCCTGTTCCTGATATCGAACACTCTCCAAATACCTGTTACTGATATCGAATACTGTCCGTTCCCTGTTACTGATATCGAACAGTATCCCAGTTCCCTGTCACTTATATCGCACAATCACCCAGTTCCTTGTTTCTGACATTGAACACTCTCCCAGTTCCCTGTTACTGATATTGATCAGTTTCCCAGGTCACCGTTACTGAGACCAAGCACTCTCCCAGTTCCGTGTTACTGATATCGAACACTCTTCGTTCCCTGTTACTGTTATCAAACAGTCTCCCAGTTTCCTGTCTTTGATATCGAACACTCTCCCAGTTCCCTGTTACTGATATCGAAAACTTTCCCAGATCCCTGTTACTGATTTCGAACAGTCCGCCAGTTCCCTGTTACTGATATCAAACACTCTCCCAGTTCCCTGTTACTGATATCGAAAAATCTCTCAGTTCCCTATTTCTGATATCGAACACTCCACACTTCCCTTTTATCGAAAACTCTCCGTTCCTTGTTACTGATATTGGTCACTTTCCCAGTTCGCTGTAACTGATATCGAAAAGTCTCCCCATTCCCTGTTAATGATACCAAACACTCTCCCAGTTTCCTCTTACTGTTATCAAACAATTTCCCAGATCTCTGTTACTGATTTCGAACAGTCTCCCAGTTCCCTATTACTGATATCGATCAAGCTCCTAGTTCCCTGTTACTGATGTCGAACACTTTCCCAGTTCCCTCTTACAGATATCGAACACTCTCCCATTTCCCTGTTACTGATTTCGAACAGTCTCCCAGTTCCCTGTTACTGATATCGATCAAGCTCCCAGTTCCCTGTTACTGATGTCGAACACTTTCCCAGTTCCCTCTTACAGATATCGAACAGTATCCCAGTTCCCTGTTACTGATATCAAACACACTTCCAGATCACTGTTGGTGATATCAAACTCTCTCCCACTTCTCAGTCACTTATATCGCACAATCTCCCAGTTCCCTGTTTCTGATATCGAACTCTCTCCCAGTTCCCTGTTTCTGATATGGAACAATCTTTTAGATCCCTGTTACTGATATCGAACAGTCTCCAAGTTACCTGTTACTGATATCGAACACTCTCCCAGTTGCCTGTTACTGATATAGAACAGATTCCATTCCCTGTTAGTGATATCGAACACCCTCACAGTTCCCTGTTCCTGATATCGAACACTCTCCAAATACCTGTTACTGATATCGAATACTGTCCGTTCCCTGTTACTGATATCAAACAGTATCCCAGTTCCCTGTCACTTATATCGCACAATCTCCCAGTTCCTTGTTTCTGACATCGAACACTCTCCCAGTTCCCTGTAACTGATATTGATCAGTTTCCCAGGTCACCGTTACTGATACCAAGCACTCTCCCAGTTCCGTGTTACTGATATCGAACACTCTTCGTTCCCTGTTACTGTTATCAAACAGTCTCCCAGTTTCCTGTCTTTGATATCCAACACTCTCCCAGTTCCCTGTTACTGATATCAAAAACTTTCCCAGATCCCTGTTACTGATTTCGGACAGTCCGCCAGTTCCCTGTTACTGATATCAAACACTCTCCCAGTTCCCTGTTACTGATATCGAAAAATCTCTCAGTTCCCTATTTCTGATATCGAATACTCCACAGTTCCCTTTTATCGAAAACTCTCCGTTCCTTGTTACTGATATTGGTCACTTTCCCAGTTCGCTGTAACTGATATCGAAAAGTCTCCCCGTTCCCTGTTAATGATACCAAACACTCTCCCAGTTTCCTCTTACTGTTATCAAACACTTTCCCAGATCTCTGTTACTGATTTCGAACAGTCTCCCAGTTCCCTATTACTGATATCGATCAAGCTCCTAGTTCCCTGTTACTGATGTCGAACACTTTCCCAGTTCCCTCTTACAGATATCGAACAGTCTCCCATTTCCCTGTTACTGATTTCGAACAGTCTCCCAGTTCCCTGTTACTGATATCAATCAATCTTCCAGTTCCCTGTTGCTGATATCGAACACTCTCCAAATTACCTGTTACTGATATCGAACTCTCTCCGTTCCCTGTTACTGATATCAAACAGTGTCCCAGTTTCCTGTCACTGATATCGAACACTCTCTCAATTCGCTGTTACTGATATCGAACACTTTCCCAGATCTCAGTTACTGATTTCGAACTGTCTCCCACTTCCCTGTTACTGATATCAAACACACTTCCAGATCACTGTTGGTGATAGAAAACTCTCTCCCAGTTCTCAGTCACTTATATGGCACAATCTCCCAGTTCCCTGTTTCTGATATCGAACTCTCTCCCAGTTCCCTGTTTCTGATATCAAACAATCTTTTAGATCCCTGTTACTGATATCGAACAGTCTGCAAGTTACCTGTTACTGATATCGAACACTCTCTGTTCCCTGTTACTAGTATCAAACAGTCTCCCAGTTTCATGTCACTGATTTCGAACAGTCCCCCATTCCCCTGTTACTGTTACAGAACAATCTCCCATTTCCCTGATACTGATATCGAACACTCTCCCAGTTGCCTGTTACTGATATAGAACAGATTCCATTCCCTGTTAGTGATATCGAACACCCTCACAGTTCCCTGTTCCTGATATCGAACACTCTCCAAATACCTGTTACTGATATCGAATACTGTCCGTTCCCTGTTACTGATATCGAACAGTATCCCAGTTCCCTGTCACTTATATCGCACAATCACCCAGTTCCTTGTTTCTGACATCGAACACTCTCCCAGTTCCCTGTTACTGATATTGATCAGTTTCCCAGGTCACCGTTACTGAGACCAAGCACTCTCCCAGTTCCGTGTTACTGATATCGAACACTCTTCGTTCCCTGTTACTGTTATCAAACAGTCTCCCAGTTTCCTGTCTTTGATATCGAACACTCTCCCAGTTCCCTGTTACTGATATCGAAAACTTTCCCAGATCCCTGTTACTGATTTCGAACAGTCCGCCAGTTCCCTGTTACTGATATCAAACACTCTCCCAGTTACCTGTTACTGATATCGAAAAATCTCTCAGTTCCCTATTTCTGATATCGAACACTCCACACTTCCCTTTTATCGAAAACTCTCCGTTCCTTGTTACTGATATTGGTCACTTTCCCAGTTCGCTGTAACTGATATCGAAAAGTCTCCCCGTTCCCTGTTAATGATACCAAACACTCTCCCAGTTTCCTCTTACTGTTATCAAACAATTTCCCAGATCTCTGTTACTGATTTCGAACAGTCTCCCAGTTCCCTATTACTGATATCGATCAAGCTCCTAGTTCCCTGTTACTGATGTCGAACACTTTCCCAGTTCCCTCTTACAGATATCGAACACTCTCCCATTTCCCTGTTACTGATTTCGAACAGTCTCCCAGTTCCCTGTTACTGATATCGATCAAGCTCCCAGTTCCCTGTTACTGATGTCGAACACTTTCCCAGTTCCCTCTTACAGATATCGAACAGTATCCCAGTTCCCTGTTACTGATATCAAACACACTTCCAGATCACTGTTGGTGATATCAAACTCTCTCCCACTTCTCAGTCACTTATATCGCACAATCTCCCAGTTCCCTGTTTCTGATATCGAACTCTCTCCCAGTTCCCTGTTTCTGATATGGAACAATCTTTTAGATCCCTGTTACTGATATCGAACAGTCTCCAAGTTACCTGTTACTGATATCGAACACTCTCCCAGTTGCCTGTTACTGATATAGAACAGATTCCATTCCCTGTTAGTGATATCGAACACCCTCACAGTTCCCTGTTCCTGATATCGAACACTCTCCAAATACCTGTTACTGATATCGAATACTGTCCGTTCCCTGTTACTGATATCGAACAGTATCCCAGTTCCCTGTCACTTATATCGCACAATCTCCCAGTTCCTTGTTTCTGACATCGAACACTCTCCCAGTTCCCTGTAACTGATATTGATCAGTTTCCCAGGTCACCGTTACTGATACCAAGCACTCTCCCAGTTCCGTGTTACTGATATCGAACACTCTTCGTTCCCTGTTACTGTTATCAAACAGTCTCCCAGTTTCCTGTCTTTGATATCCAACACTCTCCCAGTTCCCTGTTACTGATATCAAAAACTTTCCCAGATCCCTGTTGCTGATTTCGAACAGTCCGCCAGTTCCCTGTTACTGATATCAAACGCTCTCCCAGTTCCCTGTTACTGATATCGAAAAATCTCTCAGTTCCCTATTTCTGATATCGAATACTCCACAGTTCCCTTTTATCGAAAACTCTCCGTTCCTTGTTACTGATATTGGTCACTTTCCCAGTTCGCTGTAACTGATATCGAAAAGTCTCCCCGTTCCCTGTTAATGATACCAAACACTCTCCCAGTTTCCTCTTACTGTTATCAAACACTTTCCCAGATCTCTGTTACTGATTTCGAACAGTCTCCCAGTTCCCTATTACTGATATCGATCAAGCTCCTAGTTCCCTGTTACTGATGTCGAACACTTTCCCAGTTCCCTCTTACAGATATCGAACACTCTCCCATTTCCCTGTTACAGATTTCGAACAGTCTCCCAGTTCCCTGTTACTGATATCGATCAAGCTCCCAGTTCCCTGTTACTGATGTCGAACACTTTCCCAGTTCCCTCTTACAGATATCGAACAGTATCCCAGTTCCCTGTTACTGATATCAAACACACTTCCAGATCACTGTTGGTGATATCAAACTCTCTCCCACTTCTCAGTCACTTATATCGCACAATCTCCCAGTTCCCTGTTTCTGATATCGAACTCTCTCCCAGTTCCCTGTTTCTGATATGGAACAATCTTTTAGATCCCTGTTACTGATATCGAACAGTCTCCAAGTTACCTGTTACTGATATCGAACACTCTCCCAGTTGCCTGTTACTGATATAGAACAGAATCCATTCCCTGTTAGTGATATCGAACACCCTCACAGTTCCCTGTTCCTGATATCTAACACTCTCCCAGTTCCCTGTTACTGATATCGAACACTCTCCCAGTTCCCTGTTACTGATATCGAACACTCTCCCAATTCCCTGTTACTGATATCGAACACTTTCCCAGTTCTCAGTCACTTATATTGCACAATCTCCCAGTTCCCTGTTTCTGATATCGAACACTCTCCCAGTTCCCTGTTTCTGATATCGAACACTCTCCCAGTTCCCTGTTACTGATATTGATCAGTTTCCCAGGTCACCGTTACTAATACCAAGCACTCTCCCAGTTCCCTGTTTCTGATATCGAACACTCTCCCAGTTCCCTGTTTCTGATATCGAACAATCTTCCAGTTCCCTGTTACTGATTTCGAACAGTCTCCCAGTTCCCTGTTACTGATATCGATCAAGCTCCTAGTTCCCTGTTACTGATGTCGAACACTTTCCCAGTTCCCTCTTACAGATATCGAACAGTCTCCCATTTCCCTGTTACTGATTTCGAACAGTCTCCCAGTTCCCTGTTACTGATATCAATCAATCTTCCAGTTCCCTGTTGCTGATATCGAACACTCTCCAAATTACCTGTTACTGATATCGAACTCTCTCCGTTCCCTGTTACTGATATCAAACAGTGTCCCAGTTTCCTGTCACTGATATCGAACACTCTCTCAATTCGCTGTTACTGATATCGAACACTTTCCCAGATCTCAGTTACTGATTTCGAACTGTCTCCCACTTCCCTGTTACTGATATCAAACACACTTCCAGATCACTGTTGGTGATAGAAAACTCTCTCCCAGTTCTCAGTCACTTATATGGCACAATCTCCCAGTTCCCTGTTTCTGATATCGAACTCTCTCCCAGTTCCCTGTTTCTGATATCAAACAATCTTTTAGATCCCTGTTACTGATATCGAACAGTCTGCAAGTTACCTGTTACTGATATCGAACACTCTCTGTTCCCTGTTACTAGTATCAAACAGTCTCCCAGTTTCATGTCACTGATTTCGAACAGTCCCCCATTCCCCTGTTACTGTTACAGAACAATCTCCCATTTCCCTGATACTGATATCGAACACTCTCCCAGTTGCCTGTTACTGATATAGAACAGATTCCATTCCCTGTTAGTGATATCGAACACCCTCACAGTTCCCTGTTCCTGATATCGAACACTCTCCAAATACCTGTTACTGATATCGAATACTGTCCGTTCCCTGTTACTGATATCGAACAGTATCCCAGTTCCCTGTCACTTATATCGCACAATCACCCAGTTCCTTGTTTCTGACATCGAACACTCTCCCAGTTCCCTGTTACTGATATTGATCAGTTTCCCAGGTCACCGTTACTGAGACCAAGCACTCTCCCAGTTCCGTGTTACTGATATCGAACACTCTTCGTTCCCTGTTACTGTTATCAAACAGTCTCCCAGTTTCCTGTCTTTGATATCGAACACTCTCCCAGTTCCCTGTTACTGATATCGAAAACTTTCCCAGATCCCTGTTACTGATTTCGAACAGTCCGCCAGTTCCCTGTTACTGATATCAAACACTCTCCCAGTTACCTGTTACTGATATCGAAAAATCTCTCAGTTCCCTATTTCTGATATCGAACACTCCACACTTCCCTTTTATCGAAAACTCTCCGTTCCTTGTTACTGATATTGGTCACTTTCCCAGTTCGCTGTAACTGATATCGAAAAGTCTCCCCGTTCCCTGTTAATGATACCAAACACTCTCCCAGTTTCCTCTTACTGTTATCAAACAATTTCCCAGATCTCTGTTACTGATTTCGAACAGTCTCCCAGTTCCCTATTACTGATATCGATCAAGCTCCTAGTTCCCTGTTACTGATGTCGAACACTTTCCCAGTTCCCTCTTACAGATATCGAACACTCTCCCATTTCCCTGTTACTGATTTCGAACAGTCTCCCAGTTCCCTGTTACTGATATCGATCAAGCTCCCAGTTCCCTGTTACTGATGTCGAACACTTTCCCAGTTCCCTCTTACAGATATCGAACAGTATCCCAGTTCCCTGTTACTGATATCAAACACACTTCCAGATCACTGTTGGTGATATCAAACTCTCTCCCACTTCTCAGTCACTTATATCGCACAATCTCCCAGTTCCCTGTTTCTGATATCGAACTCTCTCCCAGTTCCCTGTTTCTGATATGGAACAATCTTTTAGATCCCTGTTACTGATATCGAACAGTCTCCAAGTTACCTGTTACTGATATCGAACACTCTCCCAGTTGCCTGTTACTGATATAGAACAGATTCCATTCCCTGTTAGTGATATCGAACACCCTCACAGTTCCCTGTTCCTGATATCGAACACTCTCCAAATACCTGTTACTGATATCGAATACTGTCCGTTCCCTGTTACTGATATCGAACAGTATCCCAGTTCCCTGTCACTTATATCGCACAATCTCCCAGTTCCTTGTTTCTGACATCGAACACTCTCCCAGTTCCCTGTAACTGATATTGATCAGTTTCCCAGGTCACCGTTACTGATACCAAGCACTCTCCCAGTTCCGTGTTACTGATATCGAACACTCTTCGTTCCCTGTTACTGTTATCAAACAGTCTCCCAGTTTCCTGTCTTTGATATCCAACACTCTCCCAGTTCCCTGTTACTGATATCAAAAACTTTCCCAGATCCCTGTTACTGATTTCGAACAGTCCGCCAGTTCCCTGTTACTGATATCAAACGCTCTCCCAGTTCCCTGTTACTGATATCGAAAAATCTCTCAGTTCCCTATTTCTGATATCGAATACTCCACAGTTCCCTTTTATCGAAAACTCTCCGTTCCTTGTTACTGATATTGGTCACTTTCCCAGTTCGCTGTAACTGATATCGAAAAGTCTCCCCGTTCCCTGTTAATGATACCAAACACTCTCCCAGTTTCCTCTTACTGTTATCAAACACTTTCCCAGATCTCTGTTACTGATTTCGAACAGTCTCCCAGTTCCCTATTACTGATATCGATCAAGCTCCTAGTTCCCTGTTACTGATGTCGAACACTTTCCCAGTTCCCTCTTACAGATATCGAACACTCTCCCATTTCCCTGTTACAGATTTCGAACAGTCTCCCAGTTCCCTGTTACTGATATCGATCAAGCTCCCAGTTCCCTGTTACTGATGTCGAACACTTTCCCAGTTCCCTCTTACAGATATCGAACAGTATCCCAGTTCCCTGTTACTGATATCAAACACACTTCCAGATCACTGTTGGTGATATCAAACTCTCTCCCACTTCTCAGTCACTTATATCGCACAATCTCCCAGTTCCCTGTTTCTGATATCGAACTCTCTCCCAGTTCCCTGTTTCTGATATGGAACAATCTTTTAGATCCCTGTTACTGATATCGAACAGTCTCCAAGTTACCTGTTACTGATATCGAACACTCTCCCAGTTGCCTGTTACTGATATAGAACAGAATCCATTCCCTGTTAGTGATATCGAACACCCTCACAGTTCCCTGTTCCTGATATCTAACACTCTCCCAGTTCCCTGTTACTGATATCGAACACTCTCCCAGTTCCCTGTTACTGATATCGAACACTCTCCCAATTCCCTGTTACTGATATCGAACACTTTCCCAGTTCTCAGTCACTTATATTGCACAATCTCCCAGTTCCCTGTTTCTGATATCGAACACTCTCCCAGTTCCCTGTTTCTGATATCGAACACTCTCCCAGTTCCCTGTTACTGATATTGATCAGTTTCCCAGGTCACCGTTACTAATACCAAGCACTCTCCCAGTTCCCTGTTTCTGATATCGAACACTCTCCCAGTTCCCTGTTTCTGATATCGAACAATCTTCCAGTTCCCTGTTACTGATATCGAACACTCTCCCAATTCCCTGTTACTGATATCGAACACTTTCCCAGTTCTCAGTCACTTATATTGCACAATCTCCCAGTTCCCTGTTTCTGATATCGAACACTCTCCCAGTTCCCTGTTTCTGATATCGAACACTCTCCCAGTTCCCTGTTACTGATATTGATCAGTTTCCCAGGTCACCGTTACTAATACCAAGCACTCTCCCAGTTCCCTGTTTCTGATATCGAACACTCTCCCAGTTCCCTGTTTCTGATATCGAACAATCTTCCAGTTCCCTGTTACTGATATCGAACACTCTCCCAGTTCCCTGTTACTGATATCAAACAGTCTCCCAGCTTCCTGTCACTGATATCGAACACTCTCTCAATTCGCTGTTACTGATATCGAACACTTTCCCAGATCTCAGTTACTGATTTCGAACTGTCTCCCAGTTCCCTGTTACTGATATTGAACAGTATCCCAGTTCCCTGTTACTGATATCAAACACTCTTCCAGATCACTGTTGGTGATAGAAAACTCTCTCCCAGTTCTCAGTCACTTATATCGCACAATCTCCCAGTTCCCTGTTTCTGATATCGAACTCTCTCCCAGTTCCCTGTTTCTGATATCGAACAATCTTTTAGATTCCTGTTACTGATATCGAACAGTCTGCAAGTTACCTGTTACTGATATGGAACACTCTCTGTTCCCTGTTACTAGTATCAAACAGTCTCCCAGTTTCATGTCACTGATTTCGAACAGTCCCCCATTTCCCTGTTACTGTTATAAAAAAATCTCCCATTTCCCTGATACTGATATCGAACACTCTCCCAGTTGCCTGTTACTGATGTAGAACAGATTCCATTCCCTGTTAGTGATATCGAACACCCTCACAGTTCCCTGTTCCTGATATCGAACACTCTCCAAATACCTGTTACTGATATCGAATACTGTCCGTTCCCTGTTACTGATATCGAACAGTATCCCAGTTCCCTGTCACTGATATTGATCAGTTTCCCAGGTCACCGTTACTGATACCAAGCACTCTCCCAGTTCCGTGTTACTGATATCGAACACTCTTCGTTCCCTGTTACTGTTATCAAACAGTCTCCTAGTTTCCTGTCTTTGATATCGAACACTCTCCCAGTTCCGTTACTGATATCGAAAACTTTCCCAGATCCCTGTTACTGATTTCGAACAGTCCGCCAGTTCCCTGTTACTGATATCAAACACTCTCCCAGTTCCCTGTTAGTGATATCGAACACTCTCCCAGTTCCCTATCACTTATATCGCACAATCTCCCAGTTCCCTGTTACTGTTATCGAAAAGACTCCGTTCCCTGTTAGTGATATCGAGCTCTCTCCCAGTTCCCGTTACTGATATCGTACAATCTCCCAGTTCCCTGTTACTGATATCGAAAAATCTACCAGTTCCCTATTTCTGATATCGAACACTCCACAGTTCCCTTTTATCGAAAACTCTCTGTTCCCTGATACTGATATTGGTCACTTTCCCAATTCCCCATTACTGATATGGAACACTCTCCCAGTTCCCTGTTACTGATATCAAACAATCTTCCAGTTCCCTGTTACTGATATCGCACACTCTCCAGGTTATCCGTTACTGATATCGATTACCCTTCGTTCCCTGTTATAGATATCAAACAGTCTCCCAGTTTCCTGTCACTGATATCGAACACTCTCCCAATTCCCTGTTACTGATATCGAACACTTTCCCAGTTCTCAGTCACTTATATTGAACAATCTCCCAGTTCCCTGTTTCTGATATCGAACACTCTCTCAGTTCCCTGTTTCTGATATCGAACAAACTTCCAGTTCCCTGTTACTGATATCAAACACTCCCCAAGTTACCTGTTACTGATATCGAACGCTCTCCGTTCCCTGTTACAGATATCAAGCCGTCTCCCAGTTTCCTGTCACTGATATCGAACACTCTCCCAGTTTCCTGTTACTGTTATCAAACACTCTCCCAATTCCCTGTTACTCATATCAAACACATTCCCAGATCTGTTACTGATTTCGAACAGTCTCCCAGTTCCCTGTTACTGTTATGAAACACTCTCATAGTTCACTGTTACCGATATCGAGCTCTCTCCCAGTTCCCAGTTCCCTGATATCGAACACTCTCTGTTCCCTGTTACTGATATCATATAGTCTCCAAATTCCCTGTTACTCATATCAAACACTCTCACAGTTCCCTGCTGCTGATACCGAACAAACACCGTTCCCTGTTAGTGATATCAAACACTTTCCCAGATCTCTGTTACTGATTTCGAACAGTCTCCCAGTTCCCTGTTACTGATATCGATCAAGCTCCTAGTTCCCTGTTACTGATGTCGAACACTTTCCCAGTTCCCTCTTACAGATATCAAACAGTCTCCTATTTCCCTGTTACTGATTTCGAACAGTCTCCCAGTTTCCTGTTACTGATATCAAACACTCTCCCAATTCCCTGTTAGTGATATCGAACACTCTCCCAGTTCCCTATCACTTATGTCGCACAATCTCCCAGTTCCCTGTTACTGTTATCGAAAAGACTCCGTTCCCTGTTAGTGATATCGAGCTCTCTCCCAGTTCCCGTTACTGATATCGTACAATCTCCCAGTTCCCTGTTACTGATATCGAAAAATCTACCAGTTCCCTATTTCTGATATCGAACACTCCACAGTTCCCTTTTATCGAAAACTCTCTGTTCCCTGATACTGATATTGGTCACTTTCCCAATTCCCCATTACTGATATGGAACACTCTCCCAGTTCCCTGTTACTGATATCAAACAATCTTCCAGTTCCCTGTTACTGATATCGCACACTCTCCAGGTTATCCGTTACTGATATCGATTACCCTTCGTTCCCTGTTATAGATATCAAACAGTCTCCCAGTTTCCTGTCACTGATATCGAACACTCTCCCAATTCCCTGTTACTGATATCGAACACTTTCCCAGTTCTCAGTCACTTATATTGAACAATCTCCCAGTTCCCTGTTTCTGATATCGAACACTCTCTCAGTTCCCTGTTTCTGATATCGAACACTCTCCCAGTTCCCTGTTACTGATATTGATCAGTTTCCCAGGTCACCGTTACTAATACCAAGCACTCTCCCAGTTCCCTGTTTCTGATATCGAACACTCTCCCAGTTCCCTGTTTCTGATATCGAACAATCTTCCAGTTCCCTGTTACTGATATCGAACACTCTCCCAGTTCCCTGTTACTGATATCAAACAGTCTCCCAGCTTCCTGTCACTGATATCGAACACTCTCTCAATTCGCTGTTACTGATATCGAACACTTTCCCAGATCTCAGTTACTGATTTCGAACTGTCTCCCAGTTCCCTGTTACTGATATTGAACAGTATCCCAGTTCCCTGTTACTGATATCAAACACTCTTCCAGATCACTGTTGGTGATAGAAAACTCTCTCCCAGTTCTCAGTCACTTATATCGCACAATCTCCCAGTTCCCTGTTTCTGATATCGAACTCTCTCCCAGTTCCCTGTTTCTGATATCGAACAATCTTTTAGATTCCTGTTACTGATATCGAACAGTCTGCAAGTTACCTGTTACTGATATGGAACACTCTCTGTTCCCTGTTACTAGTATCAAACAGTCTCCCAGTTTCATGTCACTGATTTCGAACAGTCCCCCATTTCCCTGTTACTGTTATAAAACAATCTCCCATTTCCCTGATACTGATATCGAACACTCTCCCAGTTGCCTGTTACTGATGTAGAACAGATTCCATTCCCTGTTAGTGATATCGAACACCCTCACAGTTCCCTGTTCCTGATATCGAACACTCTCCAAATACCTGTTACTGATATCGAATACTGTCCGTTCCCTGTTACTGATATCGAACAGTATCCCAGTTCCCTGTCACTGATATTGATCAGTTTCCCAGGTCACCGTTACTGATACCAAGCACTCTCCCAGTTCCGTGTTACTGATATCGAACACTCTTCGTTCCCTGTTACTGTTATCAAACAGTCTCCTAGTTTCCTGTCTTTGATATCGAACACTCTCCCAGTTCCGTTACTGATATCGAAAACTTTCCCAGATCCCTGTTACTGATTTCGAACAGTCCGCCAGTTCCCTGTTACTGATATCAAACACTCTCCCAGTTCCCTGTTAGTGATATCGAACACTCTCCCAGTTCCCTATCACTTATATCGCACAATCTCCCAGTTCCCTGTTACTGTTATCGAAAAGACTCCGTTCCCTGTTAGTGATATCGAGCTCTCTCCCAGTTCCCGTTACTGATATCGTACAATCTCCCAGTTCCCTGTTACTGATATCGAAAAATCTACCAGTTCCCTATTTCTGATATCGAACACTCCACAGTTCCCTTTTATCGAAAACTCTCTGTTCCCTGATACTGATATTGGTCACTTTCCCAATTCCCCATTACTGATATGGAACACTCTCCCAGTTCCCTGTTACTGATATCAAACAATCTTCCAGTTCCCTGTTACTGATATCGCACACTCTCCAGGTTATCCGTTACTGATATCGATTACCCTTCGTTCCCTGTTATAGATATCAAACAGTCTCCCAGTTTCCTGTCACTGATATCGAACACTCTCCCAATTCCCTGTTACTGATATCGAACACTTTCCCAGTTCTCAGTCACTTATATTGAACAATCTCCCAGTTCCCTGTTTCTGATATCGAACACTCTCTCAGTTCCCTGTTTCTGATATCGAACAAACTTCCAGTTCCCTGTTACTGATATCAAACACTCCCCAAGTTACCTGTTACTGATATCGAACGCTCTCCGTTCCCTGTTACAGATATCAAGCCGTCTCCCAGTTTCCTGTCACTGATATCGAACACTCTCCCAGTTTCCTGTTACTGTTATCAAACACTCTCCCAATTCCCTGTTACTCATATCAAACACATTCCCAGATCTGTTACTGATTTCGAACAGTCTCCCAGTTCCCTGTTACTGTTATGAAACACTCTCATAGTTCACTGTTACCGATATCGAGCTCTCTCCCAGTTCCCAGTTCCCTGATATCGAACACTCTCTGTTCCCTGTTACTGATATCATATAGTCTCCAAATTTCCTGTTACTCATATCAAACACTCTCACAGTTCCCTGCTGCTGATACCGAACAAACACCGTTCCCTGTTAGTGATATCAAACACTTTCCCAGATCTCTGTTACTGATTTCGAACAGTCTCCCAGTTCCCTGTTACTGATATCGATCAAGCTCCTAGTTCCCTGTTACTGATGTCGAACACTTTCCCAGTTCCCTCTTACAGATATCGAACACTCTCCCATTTCCCTGTTACTGATTTCGAACAGTCTCCCAGTTCCCTGTTACTGATATCGATCAAGCTCCCAGTTCCCTGTTACTGATGTCGAACACTTTCCCAGTTCCCTCTTACAGATATCGAACAGTATCCCAGTTCCCTGTTACTGATATCAAACACACTTCCAGATCACTGTTGGTGATATCAAACTCTCTCCCACTTCTCAGTCACTTATATCGCACAATCTCCCAGTTCCCTGTTTCTGATATCGAACTCTCTCCCAGTTCCCTGTTTCTGATATGGAACAATCTTTTAGATCCCTGTTACTGATATCGAACAGTCTCCAAGTTACCTGTTACTGATATCGAACACTCTCCCAGTTGCCTGTTACTGATATAGAACAGATTCCATTCCCTGTTAGTGATATCGAACACCCTCACAGTTCCCTGTTCCTGATATCGAACACTCTCCAAATACCTGTTACTGATATCGAATACTGTCCGTTCCCTGTTACTGATATCGAACAGTATCCCAGTTCCCTGTTACTGATATCAAACACACTTCCAGATCACTGTTGGTGATATCAAACTCTCTCCCACTTCTCAGTCACTTATATCGCACAATCTCCCAGTTCCCTGTTTCTGATATCGAACTCTCTCCCAGTTCCCTGTTTCTGATATGGAACAATCTTTTAGATCCCTGTTACTGATATCGAACAGTCTCCAAGTTACCTGTTACTGATATCGAACACTCTCCCAGTTGCCTGTTACTGATATAGAACAGATTCCATTCCCTGTTAGTGATATCGAACACCCTCACAGTTCCCTGTTCCTGATATCGAACACTCTCCAAATACCTGTTACTGATATCGAATACTGTCCGTTCCCTGTTACTGATATCGAACAGTATCCCAGTTCCCTGTCACTTATATCGCACAATCTCCCAGTTCCTTGTTTCTGACATCGAACACTCTCCCAGTTCCCTGTTTCTGATATCGAACAATCTTTTAGATTCCTGTTACTGATATCGAACAGTCTGCAAGTTACCTGTTACTGATATGGAACACTCTCTGTTCCCTGTTACTAGTATCAAACAGTCTCCCAGTTTCATGTCACTGATTTCGAACAGTCCCCCATTTCCCTGTTACTGTTATAAAACAATCTCCCATTTCCCTGATACTGATATCGAACACTCTCCCAGTTGCCTGTTACTGATGTAGAACAGATTCCATTCCCTGTTAGTGATATCGAACACCCTCACAGTTCCCTGTTCCTGATATCGAACACTCTCCAAATACCTGTTACTGATATCGAATACTGTCCGTTCCCTGTTACTGATATCGAACAGTATCCCAGTTCCCTGTCACTGATATTGATCAGTTTCCCAGGTCACCGTTACTGATACCAAGCACTCTCCCAGTTCCGTGTTACTGATATCGAACACTCTTCGTTCCCTGTTACTGTTATCAAACAGTCTCCTAGTTTCCTGTCTTTGATATCGAACACTCTCCCAGTTCCGTTACTGATATCGAAAACTTTCCCAGATCCCTGTTACTGATTTCGAACAGTCCGCCAGTTCCCTGTTACTGATATCAAACACTCTCCCAGTTCCCTGTTAGTGATATCGAACACTCTCCCAGTTCCCTATCACTTATATCGCACAATCTCCCAGTTCCCTGTTACTGTTATCGAAAAGACTCCGTTCCCTGTTAGTGATATCGAGCTCTCTCCCAGTTCCCGTTACTGATATCGTACAATCTCCCAGTTCCCTGTTACTGATATCGAAAAATCTACCAGTTCCCTATTTCTGATATCGAACACTCCACAGTTCCCTTTTATCGAAAACTCTCTGTTCCCTGATACTGATATTGGTCACTTTCCCAATTCCCCATTACTGATATGGAACACTCTCCCAGTTCCCTGTTACTGATATCAAACAATCTTCCAGTTCCCTGTTACTGATATCGCACACTCTCCAGGTTATCCGTTACTGATATCGATTACCCTTCGTTCCCTGTTATAGATATCAAACAGTCTCCCAGTTTCCTGTCACTGATATCGAACACTCTCCCAATTCCCTGTTACTGATATCGAACACTTTCCCAGTTCTCAGTCACTTATATTGAACAATCTCCCAGTTCCCTGTTTCTGATATCGAACACTCTCTCAGTTCCCTGTTTCTGATATCGAACAAACTTCCAGTTCCCTGTTACTGATATCAAACACTCCCCAAGTTACCTGTTACTGATATCGAACGCTCTCCGTTCCCTGTTACAGATATCAAGCCGTCTCCCAGTTTCCTGTCACTGATATCGAACACTCTCCCAGTTTCCTGTTACTGTTATCAAACACTCTCCCAATTCCCTGTTACTCATATCAAACACATTCCCAGATCTGTTACTGATTTCGAACAGTCTCCCAGTTCCCTGTTACTGTTATGAAACACTCTCATAGTTCACTGTTACCGATATCGAGCTCTCTCCCAGTTCCCAGTTCCCTGATATCGAACACTCTCTGTTCCCTGTTACTGATATCATATAGTCTCCAAATTCCCTGTTACTCATATCAAACACTCTCACAGTTCCCTGCTGCTGATACCGAACAAACACCGTTCCCTGTTAGTGATATCAAACACTTTCCCAGATCTCTGTTACTGATTTCGAACAGTCTCCCAGTTCCCTGTTACTGATATCGATCAAGCTCCTAGTTCCCTGTTACTGATGTCGAACACTTTCCCAGTTCCCTCTTACAGATATCAAACAGTCTCCTATTTCCCTGTTACTGATTTCGAACAGTCTCCCAGTTTCCTGTTACTGATATCAAACACTCTCCCAATTCCCTGTTAGTGATATCGAACACTCTCCCAGTTCCCTATCACTTATGTCGCACAATCTCCCAGTTCCCTGTTACTGTTATCGAAAAGACTCCGTTCCCTGTTAGTGATATCGAGCTCTCTCCCAGTTCCCGTTACTGATATCGTACAATCTCCCAGTTCCCTGTTACTGATATCGAAAAATCTACCAGTTCCCTATTTCTGATATCGAACACTCCACAGTTCCCTTTTATCGAAAACTCTCTGTTCCCTGATACTGATATTGGTCACTTTCCCAATTCCCCATTACTGATATGGAACACTCTCCCAGTTCCCTGTTACTGATATCAAACAATCTTCCAGTTCCCTGTTACTGATATCGCACACTCTCCAGGTTATCCGTTACTGATATCGATTACCCTTCGTTCCCTGTTATAGATATCAAACAGTCTCCCAGTTTCCTGTCACTGATATCGAACACTCTCCCAATTCCCTGTTACTGATATCGAACACTTTCCCAGTTCTCAGTCACTTATATTGAACAATCTCCCAGTTCCCTGTTTCTGATATCGAACACTCTCTCAGTTCCCTGTTTCTGATATCGAACAAACTTCCAGTTCCCTGTTACTGATATCAAACACTCCCCAAGTTACCTGTTACTGATATCGAACGCTCTCCGTTCCCTGTTACAGATATCAAGCCGTCTCCCAGTTTCCTGTCACTGATATCGAACACTCTCCCAGTTTCCTGTTACTGTTATCAAACACTCTCCCAATTCCCTGTTACTCATATCAAACACATTCCCAGATCTGTTACTGATTTCGAACAGTCTCCCAGTTCCCTGTTACTGTTATGAAACACTCTCATAGTTCACTGTTACCGATATCGAGCTCTCTCCCAGTTCCCAGTTCCCTGATATCGAACACTCTCTGTTCCCTGTTACTGATATCATATAGTCTCCAAATTTCCTGTTACTCATATCAAACACTCTCACAGTTCCCTGCTGCTGATACCGAACAAACACCGTTCCCTGTTAGTGATATCAAACACTTTCCCAGATCTCTGTTACTGATTTCGAACAGTCTCCCAGTTCCCTGTTACTGATATCGATCAAGCTCCTAGTTCCCTGTTACTGATGTCGAACACTTTCCCAGTTCCCTCTTACAGATATCAGTCTCCTATTTCCCTGTTACTGATTTCGAACAGTCTCCCAGTTTCCTGTTACTGATATCAAACACTCTCCCAATTCCCTGTTAGTGATATCGAACACTCTCCCAGTTCCCTATCACTTATGTCGCACAATCTCCCAGTTCCCTGTTACTGTTATCGAAAAGACTCCGTTCCCTGTTAGTGCTATCGAGCTCTCTCCCAGTTCCCTGTTACTGATATCATACAATCTCACAGTTCCCTGTTACTGATATCGAAAAATTTCCCAGTTCCCTATTTCTGATATCGAACACTCCATAGTTCCCTTTTATCGAAAACTCTCCGTTCCCTGTTACTGATATTGGTCACTTTCCCTGTTCGGTGTAACTGATATTGAAAAGTCTCCCCGTTTCCTGTTAATGATACCAAACACTCCCCCAGTTTCCTCTTACTGTTATCAAACGCTTTCCCAGATCTCTGTTACTGATTTCGAACAGTCTCCCAGTTCCCTGTTACTGATATCGATCAAGCTCCTAGTTCCCTGTTACTGATGTCGAACACTTTCCCAGTTCCCTCTTACAGATATCGAACAGTCTCCCATTTCCCTGTTACTGATTTCGAACAGTCTCCCAGTTCCCTGTTACTGATATCAATCAATCTTCCAGTTCCCTGTTGCTGATATCGAACACTCTCCAAATTACCTGTTACTGATATCGAACTCTCTCCGTTCCCTGTTACTGATATCAAACAGTGTCCCAGTTTCCTGTCACTGATATCGAACACTCTCTCAATTCGCTGTTACTGATATCGAACACTTTCCCAGATCTCAGTTACTGATTTTGAACTGTCTCCCACTTCCCTGTTACTGATATCAAACACACTTCCAGATCACTGTTGGTGATAGAAAACTCTCTCCCAGTTCTCAGTCACTTATATGGCACAATCTCCCAGTTCCCTGTTTCTGATATCGAACTCTCTCCCAGTTCCCTGTTTCTGATATCAAACAATCTTTTAGATCCCTGTTACTGATATCGAACAGTCTGCAAGTTACCTGTTACTGATATCGAACACTCTCTGTTCCCTGTTACTAGTATCAAACAGTCTCCCAGTTTCATGTCACTGATTTCGAACAGTCCCCCATTCCCCTGTTACTGTTACAGAACAATCTCCCATTTCCCTGATACTGATATCGAACACTCTCCCAGTTGCCTGTTACTGATATAGAACAGATTCCATTCCCTGTTAGTGATATCGAACACCCTCACAGTTCCCTGTTCCTGATATCGAACACTCTCCAAATACCTGTTACTGATATCGAATACTGTCCGTTCCCTGTTACTGATATCGAACAGTATCCCAGTTCCCTGTCACTTATATCGCACAATCTCCCAGTTCCCTGTTACTGATATCGAAAAATCTACCAGTTCCCTATTTCTGATAACGAACACTCCACAGTTCCCTTTTATCGAAAACTCTCTGTTCCCTGATACTGATATTGGTCACTTTCCCAATTCCCCATTACTGATATGGAACACTCTCCCAGTTCCCTGTTACTGATATTGATCAGTTTCCCAGGTCACCGTTACTGATACCAAGCACTCTCCCAGTTCCGTGTTACTGATATCGAACACTCTTCGTTCCCTGTTACTGTTATCAAACAGTCTCCCAGTTTCCTGTCTTTGATATCGAACACTCTCCCAGTTCCCTGTTACTGATATCGAAAACTTTCCCAGATCCCTGTTACTGATTTCGAACAGTCCGCCAGTTCCCTGTTACTGATATCAAACACTCTCCCAGTTCCCTGTTACTGATATCGAAAAATCTCTCAGTTCCCTATTTCTGATATCGAATACTCCACAGTTCCCTTTTATCGAAAACTCTCTGTTCCTTGTTACTGATATTGGTCACTTTCCCAGTTCGCTGTAACTGATATCGAAAAGTCTCCCCGTTCCCTGTTAATGATACCAAACACTCTCCCAGTTTCCTCTTACTGTTATCAAACACTTTCCCAGATCTCTGTTACTGATTTCGAACAGTCTCCCAGTTTCCTATTACTGATATCGATCAAGCTCCTAGTTCCCTGTTACTGATGTCGAACACTTTCCCAGTTCCCACTTACAGATATCGAACACTCTCCCATTTCCCTGTTTCTGATTTCGAACAGTCTCCCAGTTCCCTGTTACTGATATCGATCAAGCTCCCAGTTCCCTGTTACTGATATCGAACACTTTCCCAGTTCCCTCTTACAGATATCGAACAGTATCCCAGTTCCCTGTTACTGATATCAAACACACTTCCAGATCACTGTTGGTGATATCAAACTCTCTCCCACTTCTCAGTCACTTATATCGCACAATCTCCCAGTTCCCTGTTTCTGATATCGAACTCTCTCCCAGTTCCCTGTTTCTGATATGGAACAATCTTTTAGATCCCTGTTACTGATATCGAACAGTCTCCAAGTTACCTGTTACTGATATCGAACACTCTCCCAGTTGCCTGTTACTGATATAGAACAGATTCCATTCCCTGTTAGTGATATCGAACACCCTCACAGTTCCCTGTTCCTGATATCTAACACTCTCCCAGTTCCCTGTTACTGATATCGAACACTCTCCCAGTTCCCTGTTACTGATATCGAACACTCTCCCAATTCCCTGTTACTGATATCGAACACTTTCCCAGTTCTCAGTCACTTATATTGCACAATCTCCCAGTTCCCTGTTTCTGATATCGAACACTCTCCCAGTTCCCTGTTTCTGATATCGAACACTCTCCCAGTTCCCTGTTACTGATATTGATCAGTTTCCCAGGTCACCGTTACTAATACCAAGCACTCTCCCAGTTCCCTGTTTCTGATATCGAACACTCTCCCAGTTCCCTATTTCTGATATCGAACAATCTTCCAGTTCCCTGTTACTGATATCGAACACTCTCCCAATTCCCTGTTACTGATATCGAACACTTTCCCAGTTCTCAGTCACTTATATTGCACAATCTCCCAGTTCCCTGTTTCTGATATCGAACACTCTCCCAGTTCCCTGTCTCTGATATCGAACACTCTCCCAGTTCCCTGTTACTGATATTGATCAGTTTCCCAGGTCACCGTTACTAATACCAAGCACTCTCCCAGTTCCCTGTTTCTGATATCGAACACTCTCCCAGTTCCCTGTTTCTGATATCGAACAATCTTCCAGTTCCCTGTTACTGATATCAAACACTCTCACAGTTCCCTGTTACTGATATCAAACAGTCTCCCAGCTTCCTGTCACTGATATCGAACACTCTCTCAATTCGCTGTTCCTGATATCGAACACTTTCCCAGATCTCAGTTACTGATTTCGAACTGTCTCCCAGTTCCCTGTTACTGATATCGAACAGTATCCCAGTTCCCTGTTACTGATATCAAACACACTTCCAGATCACTGTTGGTGATAGAAAACTCTCTCCCAGTTCTCAGTCACTTATATCGCACAATCTCCCAGTTCCCTGTTTCTGATATCGAACTCTCTCCCAGTTCCCTGTTTCTGATATCGAACAATCTTTTAGATTCCTGTTACTGATATCGAACAGTCTGCAAGTTACCTGTTACTGATATGGAACACTCTCTGTTCCCTGTTACTAGTATCAAACAGTCTCCCAGTTTCATGTCACTGATTTCGAACAGTCCCCCATTTCCCTGTTACTGTTATAGAACAATCTCCCATTTCCCTGATACTGATATCGAACACTCTCCCAGTTGCCTGTTACTGATGTAGAACAGATTCCATTCCCTGTTAGTGATATCGAACACCCTCACAGTTCCCTGTTCCTGATATCGAACACTCTCCAAATACCTGTTACTGATATCGAATACTGTCCGTTCCCTGTTACTGATATCGAACAGTATCCCAGTTCCCTGTCACTGATATTGATCAGTTTCCCAGGTCACCGTTACTGATACCAAGCACTCTCCCAGTTCCGTGTTACTGATATCGAACACTCTTCGTTCCCTGTTACTGTTATCAAACAGTCTCCTAGTTTCCTGTCTTTGATATCGAACACTCTCCCAGTTCCGTTACTGATATCGAAAACTTTCCCAGATCCCTGTTACTGATTTCGAACAGTCCGCCAGTTCCCTGTTACTGATATCAAACACTCTCCCAGTTCCCTGTTAGTGATATCGAACACTCTCCCAGTTCCCTATCACTTATATCGCACAATCTCCCAGTTCCCTGTTACTGTTATCGAAAAGACTCCGTTCCCTGTTAGTGATATCGAGCTCTCTCCCAGTTCCCGTTACTGATATCGTACAATCTCCCAGTTCCCTGTTACTGATATCGAAAAATCTACCAGTTCCCTATTTCTGATATCGAATACTCCACAGTTCCCTTTTATCGAAAACTCTCTGTTCCCTGATACTGATATTGGTCACTTTCCCAATTCCCCATTACTGATATGGAACACTCTCCCAGTTCCCTGTTACTGATATCAAACAATCTTCCAGTTCCCTGTTACTGATATCGCACACTCTCCAGGTTATCCGTTACTGAAATCGATTACCCTTCGTTCCCTGTTATAGATATCAAACAGTCTCCCAGTTTCCTGTCACTGATATCGAACACTCTCCCAATTCCCTGTTACTGATATCGAACACTTTCCCAGTTCTCAGTCACTTATATTGAACAATCTCCCAGTTCCCTGTTTCTGATATCGAACACTCTCTCAGTTCCCTGTTTCTGATATCGAACAAACTTCCAGTTCCCTGTTACTGATATCAAACACTCCCCAAGTTACCTGTTACTGATATCGAACGCTCTCCGTTCCCTGTTACAGATATCAAGCCGTCTCCCAGTTTCCTGTCACTGATATCGAACACTCTCCCAGTTTCCTGTTACTGTTATCAAACACTCTCCCAATTCCCTGTTACTCACATCAAACACATTCCCAGATCTGTTACTGATTTCGAACAGTCTCCCAGTTCCCTGTTACTGTTATGAAACACTCTCATAGTTCACTGTTACCGATATCGAGCTCTCTCCCAGTTCCCAGTTCCCTGATATCGAACACTCTCTGTTCCCTGTTACTGATATCATATAGTCTCCAAATTCCCTGTTACTCATATCAAACACTCTCACAGTTCCCTGCTGCTGATACCGAACAAACACCGTTCCCTGTTAGTGATATCAAACACTTTCCCAGATCTCTGTTACTGATTTCGAACAGTCTCCCAGTTCCCTGTTACTGATATCGATCAAGCTCCTAGTTCCCTGTTACTGATGTCGAACACTTTCCCAGTTCCCTCTTACAGATATCAAACAGTCTCCTATTTCCCTGTTACTGATTTCGAACAGTCTCCCAGTTTCCTGTTACTGATATCAAACACTCTCCCAATTCCCTGTTAGTGATATCGAACACTCTCCCAGTTCCCTATCACTTATGTCGCACAATCTCCCAGTTCCCTGTTACTGTTATCGAAAAGACTCCGTTCCCTGTTAGTGATATCGAGCTCTCTCCCAGTTCCCGTTACTGATATCGTACAATCTCCCAGTTCCCTGTTACTGATATCGAAAAATCTACCAGTTCCCTATTTCTGATATCGAACACTCCACAGTTCCCTTTTATCGAAAACTCTCTGTTCCCTGATACTGATATTGGTCACTTTCCCAATTCCCCATTACTGATATGGAACACTCTCCCAGTTCCCTGTTACTGATATCAAACAATCTTCCAGTTCCCTGTTACTGATATCGCACACTCTCCAGGTTATCCGTTACTGATATCGATTACCCTTCGTTCCCTGTTATAGATATCAAACAGTCTCCCAGTTTCCTGTCACTGATATCGAACACTCTCCCAATTCCCTGTTACTGATATCGAACACTTTCCCAGTTCTCAGTCACTTATATTGAACAATCTCCCAGTTCCCTGTTTCTGATATCGAACACTCTCTCAGTTCCCTGTTTCTGATATCGAACAAACTTCCAGTTCCCTGTTACTGATATCAAACACTCCCCAAGTTACCTGTTACTGATATCGAACGCTCTCCGTTCCCTGTTACAGATATCAA
Source organism: Mobula birostris (assembly GCF_030028105.1). Taxonomy (NCBI): domain Eukaryota; kingdom Metazoa; phylum Chordata; class Chondrichthyes; order Myliobatiformes; family Myliobatidae; genus Mobula; species Mobula birostris. Next base: position 94,856,877 of record NC_092378.1, read on the forward strand.
GCCGTCTCCCAGTTTCCTGTCACTGATATCGAACACTCTCCCAGTTTCCTGTTACTGTTATCAAACACTCTCCCAATTCCCTGTTACTCATATCAAACACATTCCCAGATCTGTTACTGATTTCGAACAGTCTCCCAGTTCCCTGTTACTGTTATGAAACACTCTCATAGTTCACTGTTACCGATATCGAGCTCTCTCCCAGTTCCCAGTTCCCTGATATCGAACACTCTCTGTTCCCTGTTACTGATATCATATAGTCTCCAAATTTCCTGTTACTCATATCAAACACTCTCACAGTTCCCTGCTGCTGATACCGAACAAACACCGTTCCCTGTTAGTGATATCAAACACTTTCCCAGATCTCTGTTACTGATTTCGAACAGTCTCCCAGTTCCCTGTTACTGATATCGATCAAGCTCCTAGTTCCCTGTTACTGATGTCGAACACTTTCCCAGTTCCCTCTTACAGATATCAAACAGTCTCCTATTTCCCTGTTACTGATTTCGAACAGTCTCCCAGTTTCCTGTTACTGATATCAAACACTCTCCCAATTCCCTGTTAGTGATATCGAACACTCTCCCAGTTCCCTATCACTTATGTCGCACAATCTCCCAGTTCCCTGTTACTGTTATCGAAAAGACTCCGTTCCCTGTTAGTGCTATCGAGCTCTCTCCCAGTTCCCTGTTACTGATATCATACAATCTCACAGTTCCCTGTTACTGATATCGAAAAATTTCCCAGTTCCCTATTTCTGATATCGAACACTCCATAGTTCCCTTTTATCGAAAACTCTCCGTTCCCTGTTACTGATATTGGTCACTTTCCCTGTTCGGTGTAACTGATATTGAAAAGTCTCCCCGTTTCCTGTTAATGATACCAAACACTCCCCCAGTTTCCTCTTACTGTTATCAAACGCTTTCCCAGATCTCTGTTACTGATTTCGAACAGTCTCCCAGTTCCCTGTTACTGATATCGATCAAGCTCCTAGTTCCCTGTTACTGATGTCGAACACTTTCCCAGTTCCCTCTTACAGATATCGAACAGTCTCCCATTTCCCTGTTACTGATTTCGAACAGTCTCCCAGTTCCCTGTTACTGATATCAATCAATCTTCCAGTTCCCTGTTGCTGATATCGAACACTCTCCAAATTACCTGTTACTGATATCGAACTCTCTCCGTTCCCTGTTACTGATATCAAACAGTGTCCCAGTTTCCTGTCACTGATATCGAACACTCTCTCAATTCGCTGTTACTGATATCGAACACTTTCCCAGATCTCAGTTACTGATTTTGAACTGTCTCCCACTTCCCTGTTACTGATATCAAACACACTTCCAGATCACTGTTGGTGATAGAAAACTCTCTCCCAGTTCTCAGTCACTTATATGGCACAATCTCCCAGTTCCCTGTTTCTGATATCGAACTCTCTCCCAGTTCCCTGTTTCTGATATCAAACAATCTTTTAGATCCCTGTTACTGATATCGAACAGTCTGCAAGTTACCTGTTACTGATATCGAACACTCTCTGTTCCCTGTTACTAGTATCAAACAGTCTCCCAGTTTCATGTCACTGATTTCGAACAGTCCCCCATTCCCCTGTTACTGTTACAGAACAATCTCCCATTTCCCTGATACTGATATCGAACACTCTCCCAGTTGCCTGTTACTGATATAGAACAGATTCCATTCCCTGTTAGTGATATCGAACACCCTCACAGTTCCCTGTTCCTGATATCGAACACTCTCCAAATACCTGTTACTGATATCGAATACTGTCCGTTCCCTGTTACTGATATCGAACAGTATCCCAGTTCCCTGTCACTTATATCGCACAATCTCCCAGTTCCCTGTTACTGATATCGAAAAATCTACCAGTTCCCTATTTCTGATAACGAACACTCCACAGTTCCCTTTTATCGAAAACTCTCTGTTCCCTGATACTGATATTGGTCACTTTCCCAATTCCCCATTACTGATATGGAACACTCTCCCAGTTCCCTGTTACTGATATTGATCAGTTTCCCAGGTCACCGTTACTGATACCAAGCACTCTCCCAGTTCCGTGTTACTGATATCGAACACTCTTCGTTCCCTGTTACTGTTATCAAACAGTCTCCCAGTTTCCTGTCTTTGATATCGAACACTCTCCCAGTTCCCTGTTACTGATATCGAAAACTTTCCCAGATCCCTGTTACTGATTTCGAACAGTCCGCCAGTTCCCTGTTACTGATATCAAACACTCTCCCAGTTCCCTGTTACTGATATCGAAAAATCTCTCAGTTCCCTATTTCTGATATCGAATACTCCACAGTTCCCTTTTATCGAAAACTCTCTGTTCCTTGTTACTGATATTGGTCACTTTCCCAGTTCGCTGTAACTGATATCGAAAAGTCTCCCCGTTCCCTGTTAATGATACCAAACACTCTCCCAGTTTCCTCTTACTGTTATCAAACACTTTCCCAGATCTCTGTTACTGATTTCGAACAGTCTCCCAGTTTCCTATTACTGATATCGATCAAGCTCCTAGTTCCCTGTTACTGATGTCGAACACTTTCCCAGTTCCCACTTACAGATATCGAACACTCTCCCATTTCCCTGTTTCTGATTTCGAACAGTCTCCCAGTTCCCTGTTACTGATATCGATCAAGCTCCCAGATCCCTGTTACTGATATCGAACACTTTCCCAGTTCCCTCTTACAGATATCGAACACTCTCCCATTTCCCTGTTTCTGATTTCGAACAGTCTCCCAGTTCCCTGTTACTGATATCGATCAAGCTCCCAGTTCCCTGTTACTGATATCGAACACTTTCCCAGTTCCCTCTTACAGATATCGAACAGTATCCCAGTTCCCTGTTACTGATATCAAACACACTTCCAGATCACTGTTGGTGATATCAAACTCTCTCCCACTTCTCAGTCACTTATATCGCACAATCTCCCAGTTCCCTGTTTCTGATATCGAACTCTCTCCCAGTTCCCTGTTTCTGATATGGAACAATCTTTTAGATCCCTGTTACTGATATCGAACAGTCTCCAAGTTACCTGTTACTGATATCGAACACTCTCCCAGTTGCCTGTTACTGATATAGAACAGATTCCATTCCCTGTTAGTGATATCGAACACCCTCACAGTTCCCTGTTCCTGATATCTAACACTCTCCCAGTTCCCTGTTACTGATATCGAACACTCTCCCAGTTCCCTGTTACTGATATCGAACACTCTCCCAATTCCCTGTTACTGATATCGAACACTTTCCCAGTTCTCAGTCACTTATATTGCACAATCTCCCAGTTCCCTGTTTCTGATATCGAACACTCTCCCAGTTCCCTGTTTCTGATATCGAACACTCTCCCAGTTCCCTGTTACTGATATTGATCAGTTTCCCAGGTCACCGTTACTAATACCAAGCACTCTCCCAGTTCCCTGTTTCTGATATCGAACACTCTCCCAGTTCCCTATTTCTGATATCGAACAATCTTCCAGTTCCCTGTTACTGATATCGAACACTCTCCCAATTCCCTGTTACTGATATCGAACACTTTCCCAGTTCTCAGTCACTTATATTGCACAATCTCCCAGTTCCCTGTTTCTGATATCGAACACTCTCCCAGTTCCCTGTCTCTGATATCGAACACTCTCCCAGTTCCCTGTTACTGATATTGATCAGTTTCCCAGGTCACCGTTACTAATACAAAGCACTCTCCCAGTTCCCTGTTTCTGATATCGAACACTCTCCCAGTTCCCTGTTTCTGATATCGAACAATCTTCCAGTTCCCTGTTACTGATATCAAACACTCTCACAGTTCCCTGTTACTGATATCAAACAGTCTCCCAGCTTCCTGTCACTGATATCGAACACTCTCTCAATTCGCTGTTCCTGATATCGAACACTTTCCCAGATCTCAGTTACTGATTTCGAACTGTCTCCCAGTTCCCTGTTACTGATATCGAACAGTATCCCAGTTCCCTGTTACTGATATCAAACACACTTCCAGATCACTGTTGGTGATAGAAAACTCTCTCCCAGTTCTCAGTCACTTATATCGCACAATCTCCCAGTTCCCTGTTTCTGATATCGAACTCTCTCCCAGTTCCCTGTTTCTGATATCGAACAATCTTTTAGATTCCTGTTACTGATATCGAACAGTCTGCAAGTTACCTGTTACTGATATGGAACACTCTCTGTTCCCTGTTACTAGTATCAAACAGTCTCCCAGTTTCATGTCACTGATTTCGAACAGTCCCCCATTTCCCTGTTACTGTTATAGAACAATCTCCCATTTCCCTGATACTGATATCGAACACTCTCCCAGTTGCCTGTTACTGATGTAGAACAGATTCCATTCCCTGTTAGTGATATCGAACACCCTCACAGTTCCCTGTTCCTGATATCGAACACTCTCCAAATACCTGTTACTGATATCGAATACTGTCCGTTCCCTGTTACTGATATCGAACAGTATCCCAGTTCCCTGTCACTGATATTGATCAGTTTCCCAGGTCACCGTTACTGATACCAAGCACTCTCCCAGTTCCGTGTTACTGATATCGAACACTCTTCGTTCCCTGTTACTGTTATCAAACAGTCTCCTAGTTTCCTGTCTTTGATATCGAACACTCTCCCAGTTCCGTTACTGATGTCGAACACTTTCCCAGTTCCCTCTTACAGATATCAAACAGTCTCCTATTTCCCTGTTACTGATTTCGAACAGTCTCCCAGTTTCCTGTTACTGATATCAAACACTCTCCCAATTCCCTGTTAGTGATATCGAACACTCTCCCAGTTCCCTATCACTTATGTCGCACAATCTCCCAGTTCCCTGTTACTGTTATCGAAAAGACTCCGTTCCCTGTTAGTGCTATCGAGCTCTCTCCCAGTTCCCTGTTACTGATATCATACAATCTCACAGTTCCCTGTTACTGATATCGAAAAATTTCCCAGTTCCCTATTTCTGATATCGAACACTCCATAGTTCCCTTTTATCGAAAACTCTCCGTTCCCTGTTACTGATATTGGTCACTTTCCCTGTTCGGTGTAACTGATATTGAAAAGTCTCCCCGTTTCCTGTTAATGATACCAAACACTCCCCCAGTTTCCTCTTACTGTTATCAAACGCTTTCCCAGATCTCTGTTACTGATTTCGAACAGTCTCCCAGTTCCCTGTTACTGATATCGATCAAGCTCCTAGTTCCCTGTTACTGATGTCGAACACTTTCCCAGTTCCCTCTTACAGATATCGAACAGTCTCCCATTTCCCTGTTACTGATTTCGAACAGTCTCCCAGTTCCCTGTTACTGATATCAATCAATCTTCCAGTTCCCTGTTGCTGATATCGAACACTCTCCAAATTACCTGTTACTGATATCGAACTCTCTCCGTTCCCTGTTACTGATATCAAACAGTGTCCCAGTTTCCTGTCACTGATATCGAACACTCTCTCAATTCGCTGTTACTGATATCGAACACTTTCCCAGATCTCAGTTACTGATTTTGAACTGTCTCCCACTTCCCTGTTACTGATATCAAACACACTTCCAGATCACTGTTGGTGATAGAAAACTCTCTCCCAGTTCTCAGTCACTTATATGGCACAATCTCCCAGTTCCCTGTTTCTGATATCGAACTCTCTCCCAGTTCCCTGTTTCTGATATCAAACAATCTTTTAGATCCCTGTTACTGATATCGAACAGTCTGCAAGTTACCTGTTACTGATATCGAACACTCTCTGTTCCCTGTTACTAGTATCAAACAGTCTCCCAGTTTCATGTCACTGATTTCGAACAGTCCCCCATTCCCCTGTTACTGTTACAGAACAATCTCCCATTTCCCTGATACTGATATCGAACACTCTCCCAGTTGCCTGTTACTGATATAGAACAGATTCCATTCCCTGTTAGTGATATCGAACACCCTCACAGTTCCCTGTTCCTGATATCGAACACTCTCCAAATACCTGTTACTGATATCGAATACTGTCCGTTCCCTGTTACTGATATCGAACAGTATCCCAGTTCCCTGTCACTTATATCGCACAATCTCCCAGTTCCCTGTTACTGATATCGAAAAATCTACCAGTTCCCTATTTCTGATAACGAACACTCCACAGTTCCCTTTTATCGAAAACTCTCTGTTCCCTGATACTGATATTGGTCACTTTCCCAATTCCCCATTACTGATATGGAACACTCTCCCAGTTCCCTGTTACTGATATTGATCAGTTTCCCAGGTCACCGTTACTGATACCAAGCACTCTCCCAGTTCCGTGTTACTGATATCGAACACTCTTCGTTCCCTGTTACTGTTATCAAACAGTCTCCCAGTTTCCTGTCTTTGATATCGAACACTCTCCCAGTTCCCTGTTACTGATATCGAAAACTTTCCCAGATCCCTGTTACTGATTTCGAACAGTCCGCCAGTTCCCTGTTACTGATATCAAACACTCTCCCAGTTCCCTGTTACTGATATCGAAAAATCTCTCAGTTCCCTATTTCTGATATCGAATACTCCACAGTTCCCTTTTATCGAAAACTCTCTGTTCCTTGTTACTGATATTGGTCACTTTCCCAGTTCGCTGTAACTGATATCGAAAAGTCTCCCCGTTCCCTGTTAATGATACCAAACACTCTCCCAGTTTCCTCTTACTGTTATCAAACACTTTCCCAGATCTCTGTTACTGATTTCGAACAGTCTCCCAGTTTCCTATTACTGATATCGATCAAGCTCCTAGTTCCCTGTTACTGATGTCGAACACTTTCCCAGTTCCCACTTACAGATATCGAACACTCTCCCATTTCCCTGTTTCTGATTTCGAACAGTCTCCCAGTTCCCTGTTACTGATATCGATCAAGCTCCCAGTTCCCTGTTACTGATATCGAACACTTTCCCAGTTCCCTCTTACAGATATCGAACACTCTCCCATTTCCCTGTTTCTGATTTCGAACAGTCTCCCAGTTCCCTGTTACTGATATCGATCAAGCTCCCAGTTCCCTGTTACTGATATCGAACACTTTCCCAGTTCCCTCTTACAGATATCGAACAGTATCCCAGTTCCCTGTTACTGATATCAAACACACTTCCAGATCACTGTTGGTGATATCAAACTCTCTCCCACTTCTCAGTCACTTATATCGCACAATCTCCCAGTTCCCTGTTTCTGATATCGAACTCTCTCCCAGTTCCCTGTTTCTGATATGGAACAATCTTTTAGATCCCTGTTACTGATATCGAACAGTCTCCAAGTTACCTGTTACTGATATCGAACACTCTCCCAGTTGCCTGTTACTGATATAGAACAGATTCCATTCCCTGTTAGTGATATCGAACACCCTCACAGTTCCCTGTTCCTGATATCTAACACTCTCCCAGTTCCCTGTTACTGATATCGAACACTCTCCCAGTTCCCTGTTACTGATATCGAACACTCTCCCAATTCCCTGTTACTGATATCGAACACTTTCCCAGTTCTCAGTCACTTATATTGCACAATCTCCCAGTTCCCTGTTTCTGATATCGAACACTCTCCCAGTTCCCTGTTTCTGATATCGAACACTCTCCCAGTTCCCTGTTACTGATATTGATCAGTTTCCCAGGTCACCGTTACTAATACCAAGCACTCTCCCAGTTCCCTGTTTCTGATATCGAACACTCTCCCAGTTCCCTATTTCTGATATCGAACAATCTTCCAGTTCCCTGTTACTGATATCGAACACTCTCCCAATTCCCTGTTACTGATATCGAACACTTTCCCAGTTCTCAGTCACTTATATTGCACAATCTCCCAGTTCCCTGTTTCTGATATCGAACACTCTCCCAGTTCCCTGTCTCTGATATCGAACACTCTCCCAGTTCCCTGTTACTGATATTGATCAGTTTCCCAGGTCACCGTTACTAATACAAAGCACTCTCCCAGTTCCCTGTTTCTGATATCGAACACTCTCCCAGTTCCCTGTTTCTGATATCGAACAATCTTCCAGTTCCCTGTTACTGATATCAAACACTCTCACAGTTCCCTGTTACTGATATCAAACAGTCTCCCAGCTTCCTGTCACTGATATCGAACACTCTCTCAATTCGCTGTTCCTGATATCGAACACTTTCCCAGATCTCAGTTACTGATTTCGAACTGTCTCCCAGTTCCCTGTTACTGATATCGAACAGTATCCCAGTTCCCTGTTACTGATATCAAACACACTTCCAGATCACTGTTGGTGATAGAAAACTCTCTCCCAGTTCTCAGTCACTTATATCGCACAATCTCCCAGTTCCCTGTTTCTGATATCGAACTCTCTCCCAGTTCCCTGTTTCTGATATCGAACAATCTTTTAGATTCCTGTTACTGATATCGAACAGTCTGCAAGTTACCTGTTACTGATATGGAACACTCTCTGTTCCCTGTTACTAGTATCAAACAGTCTCCCAGTTTCATGTCACTGATTTCGAACAGTCCCCCATTTCCCTGTTACTGTTATAGAACAATCTCCCATTTCCCTGATACTGATATCGAACACTCTCCCAGTTGCCTGTTACTGATGTAGAACAGATTCCATTCCCTGTTAGTGATATCGAACACCCTCACAGTTCCCTGTTCCTGATATCGAACACTCTCCAAATACCTGTTACTGATATCGAATACTGTCCGTTCCCTGTTACTGATATCGAACAGTATCCCAGTTCCCTGTCACTGATATTGATCAGTTTCCCAGGTCACCGTTACTGATACCAAGCACTCTCCCAGTTCCGTGTTACTGATATCGAACACTCTTCGTTCCCTGTTACTGTTATCAAACAGTCTCCTAGTTTCCTGTCTTTGATATCGAACACTCTCCCAGTTCCGTTACTGATGTCGAACACTTTCCCAGTTCCCTCTTACAGATATCAAACAGTCTCCTATTTCCCTGTTACTGATTTCGAACAGTCTCCCAGTTTCCTGTTACTGATATCAAACACTCTCCCAATTCCCTGTTAGTGATATCGAACACTCTCCCAGTTCCCTATCACTTATGTCGCACAATCTCCCAGTTCCCTGTTACTGTTATCGAAAAGACTCCGTTCCCTGTTAGTGCTATCGAGCTCTCTCCCAGTTCCCTGTTACTGATATCATACAATCTCACAGTTCCCTGTTACTGATATCGAAAAATTTCCCAGTTCCCTATTTCTGATATCGAACACTCCATAGTTCCCTTTTATCGAAAACTCTCCGTTCCCTGTTACTGATATTGGTCACTTTCCCTGTTCGGTGTAACTGATATTGAAAAGTCTCCCCGTTTCCTGTTAATGATACCAAACACTCCCCCAGTTTCCTCTTACTGTTATCAAACGCTTTCCCAGATCTCTGTTACTGATTTCGAACAGTCTCCCAGTTCCCTGTTACTGATATCGATCAAGCTCCTAGTTCCCTGTTACTGATGTCGAACACTTTCCCAGTTCCCTCTTACAGATATCGAACAGTCTCCCATTTCCCTGTTACTGATTTCGAACAGTCTCCCAGTTCCCTGTTACTGATATCAATCAATCTTCCAGTTCCCTGTTGCTGATATCGAACACTCTCCAAATTACCTGTTACTGATATCGAACTCTCTCCGTTCCCTGTTACTGATATCAAACAGTGTCCCAGTTTCCTGTCACTGATATCGAACACTCTCTCAATTCGCTGTTACTGATATCGAACACTTTCCCAGATCTCAGTTACTGATTTTGAACTGTCTCCCACTTCCCTGTTACTGATATCAAACACACTTCCAGATCACTGTTGGTGATAGAAAACTCTCTCCCAGTTCTCAGTCACTTATATGGCACAATCTCCCAGTTCCCTGTTTCTGATATCGAACTCTCTCCCAGTTCCCTGTTTCTGATATCAAACAATCTTTTAGATCCCTGTTACTGATATCGAACAGTCTGCAAGTTACCTGTTACTGATATCGAACACTCTCTGTTCCCTGTTACTAGTATCAAACAGTCTCCCAGTTTCATGTCACTGATTTCGAACAGTCCCCCATTCCCCTGTTACTGTTACAGAACAATCTCCCATTTCCCTGATACTGATATCGAACACTCTCCCAGTTGCCTGTTACTGATATAGAACAGATTCCATTCCCTGTTAGTGATATCGAACACCCTCACAGTTCCCTGTTCCTGATATCGAACACTCTCCAAATACCTGTTACTGATATCGAATACTGTCCGTTCCCTGTTACTGATATCGAACAGTATCCCAGTTCCCTGTCACTTATATCGCACAATCTCCCAGTTCCCTGTTACTGATATCGAAAAATCTACCAGTTCCCTATTTCTGATAACGAACACTCCACAGTTCCCTTTTATCGAAAACTCTCTGTTCCCTGATACTGATATTGGTCACTTTCCCAATTCCCCATTACTGATATGGAACACTCTCCCAGTTCCCTGTTACTGATATTGATCAGTTTCCCAGGTCACCGTTACTGATACCAAGCACTCTCCCAGTTCCGTGTTACTGATATCGAACACTCTTCGTTCCCTGTTACTGTTATCAAACAGTCTCCCAGTTTCCTGTCTTTGATATCGAACACTCTCCCAGTTCCCTGTTACTGATATCGAAAACTTTCCCAGATCCCTGTTACTGATTTCGAACAGTCCGCCAGTTCCCTGTTACTGATATCAAACACTCTCCCAGTTCCCTGTTACTGATATCGAAAAATCTCTCAGTTCCCTATTTCTGATATCGAATACTCCACAGTTCCCTTTTATCGAAAACTCTCTGTTCCTTGTTACTGATATTGGTCACTTTCCCAGTTCGCTGTAACTGATATCGAAAAGTCTCCCCGTTCCCTGTTAATGATACCAAACACTCTCCCAGTTTCCTCTTACTGTTATCAAACACTTTCCCAGATCTCTGTTACTGATTTCGAACAGTCTCCCAGTTTCCTATTACTGATATCGATCAAGCTCCTAGTTCCCTGTTACTGATGTCGAACACTTTCCCAGTTCCCACTTACAGATATCGAACACTCTCCCATTTCCCTGTTTCTGATTTCGAACAGTCTCCCAGTTCCCTGTTACTGATATCGATCAAGCTCCCAGTTCCCTGTTACTGATATCGAACACTTTCCCAGTTCCCTCTTACAGATATCGAACAGTATCCCAGTTCCCTGTTACTGATATCAAACACACTTCCAGATCACTGTTGGTGATATCAAACTCTCTCCCACTTCTCAGTCACTTATATCGCACAATCTCCCAGTTCCCTGTTTCTGATATCGAACTCTCTCCCAGTTCCCTGTTTCTGATATGGAACAATCTTTTAGATCCCTGTTACTGATATCGAACAGTCTCCAAGTTACCTGTTACTGATATCGAACACTCTCCCAGTTGCCTGTTACTGATATAGAACAGATTCCATTCCCTGTTAGTGATATCGAACACCCTCACAGTTCCCTGTTCCTGATATCTAACACTCTCCCAGTTCCCTGTTACTGATATCGAACACTCTCCCAGTTCCCTGTTACTGATATCGAACACTCTCCCAATTCCCTGTTACTGATATCGAACACTTTCCCAGTTCTCAGTCACTTATATTGCACAATCTCCCAGTTCCCTGTTTCTGATATCGAACACTCTCCCAGTTCCCTGTTTCTGATATCGAACACTCTCCCAGTTCCCTGTTACTGATATTGATCAGTTTCCCAGGTCACCGTTACTAATACCAAGCACTCTCCCAGTTCCCTGTTTCTGATATCGAACACTCTCCCAGTTCCCTATTTCTGATATCGAACAATCTTCCAGTTCCCTGTTACTGATATCGAACACTCTCCCAATTCCCTGTTACTGATATCGAACACTTTCCCAGTTCTCAGTCACTTATATTGCACAATCTCCCAGTTCCCTGTTTCTGATATCGAACACTCTCCCAGTTCCCTGTCTCTGATATCGAACACTCTCCCAGTTCCCTGTTACTGATATTGATCAGTTTCCCAGGTCACCGTTACTAATACCAAGCACTCTCCCAGTTCCCTGTTTCTGATATCGAACACTCTCCCAGTTCCCTGTTTCTGATATCGAACAATCTTCCAGTTCCCTGTTACTGATATCAAACACTCTCACAGTTCCCTGTTACTGATATCAAACAGTCTCCCAGCTTCCTGTCACTGATATCGAACACTCTCTCAATTCGCTGTTCCTGATATCGAACACTTTCCCAGATCTCAGTTACTGATTTCGAACTGTCTCCCAGTTCCCTGTTACTGATATCGAACAGTATCCCAGTTCCCTGTTACTGATATCAAACACACTTCCAGATCACTGTTGGTGATAGAAAACTCTCTCCCAGTTCTCAGTCACTTATATCGCACAATCTCCCAGTTCCCTGTTTCTGATATCGAACTCTCTCCCAGTTCCCTGTTTCTGATATCGAACAATCTTTTAGATTCCTGTTACTGATATCGAACAGTCTGCAAGTTACCTGTTACTGATATGGAACACTCTCTGTTCCCTGTTACTAGTATCAAACAGTCTCCCAGTTTCATGTCACTGATTTCGAACAGTCCCCCATTTCCCTGTTACTGTTATAGAACAATCTCCCATTTCCCTGATACTGATATCGAACACTCTCCCAGTTGCCTGTTACTGATGTAGAACAGATTCCATTCCCTGTTAGTGATATCGAACACCCTCACAGTTCCCTGTTCCTGATATCGAACACTCTCCAAATACCTGTTACTGATATCGAATACTGTCCGTTCCCTGTTACTGATATCGAACAGTATCCCAGTTCCCTGTCACTGATATTGATCAGTTTCCCAGGTCACCGTTACTGATACCAAGCACTCTCCCAGTTCCGTGTTACTGATATCGAACACTCTTCGTTCCCTGTTACTGTTATCAAACAGTCTCCTAGTTTCCTGTCTTTGATATCGAACACTCTCCCAGTTCCGTTACTGATATCGAAAACTTTCCCAGATCCCTGTTACTGATTTCGAACAGTCCGCCAGTTCCCTGTTACTGATATCAAACACTCTCCCAGTTCCCTGTTAGTGATATCGAACACTCTCCCAGTTCCCTATCACTTATATCGCACAATCTCCCAGTTCCCTGTTACTGTTATCGAAAAGACTCCGTTCCCTGTTAGTGATATCGAGCTCTCTCCCAGTTCCCGTTACTGATATCGTACAATCTCCCAGTTCCCTGTTACTGATATCGAAAAATCTACCAGTTCCCTATTTCTGATATCGAATACTCCACAGTTCCCTTTTATCGAAAACTCTCTGTTCCCTGATACTGATATTGGTCACTTTCCCAATTCCCCATTACTGATATGGAACACTCTCCCAGTTCCCTGTTACTGATATCAAACAATCTTCCAGTTCCCTGTTACTGATATCGCACACTCTCCAGGTTATCCGTTACTGAAATCGATTACCCTTCGTTCCCTGTTATAGATATCAAACAGTCTCCCAGTTTCCTGTCACTGATATCGAACACTCTCCCAATTCCCTGTTACTGATATCGAACACTTTCCCAGTTCTCAGTCACTTATATTGAACAATCTCCCAGTTCCCTGTTTCTGATATCGAACACTCTCTCAGTTCCCTGTTTCTGATATCGAACAAACTTCCAGTTCCCTGTTACTGATATCAAACACTCCCCAAGTTACCTGTTACTGATATCGAACGCTCTCCGTTCCCTGTTACAGATATCAAGCCGTCTCCCAGTTTCCTGTCACTGATATCGAACACTCTCCCAGTTTCCTGTTACTGTTATCAAACACTCTCCCAATTCCCTGTTACTCACATCAAACACATTCCCAGATCTGTTACTGATTTCGAACAGTCTCCCAGTTCCCTGTTACTGTTATGAAACACTCTCATAGTTCACTGTTACCGATATCGAGCTCTCTCCCAGTTCCCAGTTCCCTGATATCGAACACTCTCTGTTCCCTGTTACTGATATCATATAGTCTCCAAATTCCCTGTTACTCATATCAAACACTCTCACAGTTCCCTGCTGCTGATACCGAACAAACACCGTTCCCTGTTAGTGATATCAAACACTTTCCCAGATCTCTGTTACTGATTTCGAACAGTCTCCCAGTTCCCTGTTACTGATATCGATCAAGCTCCTAGTTCCCTGTTACTGATGTCGAACACTTTCCCAGTTCCCTCTTACAGATATCAAACAGTCTCCTATTTCCCTGTTACTGATTTCGAACAGTCTCCCAGTTTCCTGTTACTGATATCAAACACTCTCCCAATTCCCTGTTAGTGATATCGAACACTCTCCCAGTTCCCTATCACTTATGTCGCACAATCTCCCAGTTCCCTGTTACTGTTATCGAAAAGACTCCGTTCCCTGTTAGTGATATCGAGCTCTCTCCCAGTTCCCGTTACTGATATCGTACAATCTCCCAGTTCCCTGTTACTGATATCGAAAAATCTACCAGTTCCCTATTTCTGATATCGAACACTCCACAGTTCCCTTTTATCGAAAACTCTCTGTTCCCTGATACTGATATTGGTCACTTTCCCAATTCCCCATTACTGATATGGAACACTCTCCCAGTTCCCTGTTACTGATATCAAACAATCTTCCAGTTCCCTGTTACTGATATCGCACACTCTCCAGGTTATCCGTTACTGATATCGATTACCCTTCGTTCCCTGTTATAGATATCAAACAGTCTCCCAGTTTCCTGTCACTGATATCGAACACTCTCCCAATTCCCTGTTACTGATATCGAACACTTTCCCAGTTCTCAGTCACTTATATTGAACAATCTCCCAGTTCCCTGTTTCTGATATCGAACACTCTCTCAGTTCCCTGTTTCTGATATCGAACAAACTTCCAGTTCCCTGTTACTGATATCAAACACTCCCCAAGTTACCTGTTACTGGTATCGAACGCTCTCCGTTCCCTGTTACAGATATCAAGCCGTCTCCCAGTTTCCTGTCACTGATATCGAACACTCTCCCAGTTTCCTGTTACTGTTATCAAACACTCTCCCAATTCCCTGTTACTCATATCAAACACATTCCCAGATCTGTTACTGATTTCGAACAGTCTCCCAGTTCCCTGTTACTGTTATGAAACACTCTCATAGTTCACTGTTACCGATATCGAGCTCTCTCCCAGTTCCCAGTTCCCTGATATCGAACACTCTCTGTTCCCTGTTACTGATATCATATAGTCTCCAAATTTCCTGTTACTCATATCAAACACTCTCACAGTTCCCTGCTGCTGATACCGAACAAACACCGTTCCCTGTTAGTGATATCAAACACTTTCCCAGATCTCTGTTACTGATTTCGAACAGTCTCCCAGTTCCCTGTTACTGATATCGATCAAGCTCCTAGTTCCCTGTTACTGATGTCGAACACTTTCCCAGTTCCCTCTTACAGATATCAAACAGTCTCCTATTTCCCTGTTACTGATTTCGAACAGTCTCCCAGTTTCCTGTTACTGATATCAAACACTCTCCCAATTCCCTGTTAGTGATATCGAACACTCTCCCAGTTCCCTATCACTTATGTCGCACAATCTCCCAGTTCCCTGTTACTGTTATCGAAAAGACTCCGTTCCCTGTTAGTGCTATCGAGCTCTCTCCCAGTTCCCTGTTACTGATATCATACAATCTCACAGTTCCCTGTTACTGATATCGAAAAATTTCCCAGTTCCCTATTTCTGATATCGAACACTCCATAGTTCCCTTTTATCGAAAACTCTCCGTTCCCTGTTACTGATATTGGTCACTTTCCCTGTTCGGTGTAACTGATATTGAAAAGTCTCCCCGTTTCCTGTTAATGATACCAAACACTCCCCCAGTTTCCTCTTACTGTTATCAAACGCTTTCCCAGATCTCTGTTACTGATTTCGAACAGTCTCCCAGTTCCCTGTTACTGATATCGATCAAGCTCCTAGTTCCCTGTTACTGATGTCGAACACTTTCCCAGTTCCCTCTTACAGATATCGAACAGTCTCCCATTTCCCTGTTACTGATTTCGAACAGTCTCCCAGTTCCCTGTTACTGATATCAATCAATCTTCCAGTTCCCTGTTGCTGATATCGAACACTCTCCAAATTACCTGTTACTGATATCGAACTCTCTCCGTTCCCTGTTACTGATATCAAACAGTGTCCCAGTTTCCTGTCACTGATATCGAACACTCTCTCAATTCGCTGTTACTGATATCGAACACTTTCCCAGATCTCAGTTACTGATTTTGAACTGTCTCCCACTTCCCTGTTACTGATATCAAACACACTTCCAGATCACTGTTGGTGATAGAAAACTCTCTCCCAGTTCTCAGTCACTTATATGGCACAATCTCCCAGTTCCCTGTTTCTGATATCGAACTCTCTCCCAGTTCCCTGTTTCTGATATCAAACAATCTTTTAGATCCCTGTTACTGATATCGAACAGTCTGCAAGTTACCTGTTACTGATATCGAACACTCTCTGTTCCCTGTTACTAGTATCAAACAGTCTCCCAGTTTCATGTCACTGATTTCGAACAGTCCCCCATTCCCCTGTTACTGTTACAGAACAATCTCCCATTTCCCTGATACTGATATCGAACACTCTCCCAGTTGCCTGTTACTGATATAGAACAGATTCCATTCCCTGTTAGTGATATCGAACACCCTCACAGTTCCCTGTTCCTGATATCGAACACTCTCCAAATACCTGTTACTGATATCGAATACTGTCCGTTCCCTGTTACTGATATCGAACAGTATCCCAGTTCCCTGTCACTGATATTGATCAGTTTCCCAGGTCACCGTTACTGATACCAAGCACTCTCCCAGTTCCGTGTTACTGATATCGAACACTCTTCGTTCCCTGTTACTGTTATCAAACAGTCTCCTAGTTTCCTGTCTTTGATATCGAACACTCTCCCAGTTCCGTTACTGATATCGAAAACTTTCCCAGATCCCTGTTACTGATTTCGAACAGTCCGCCAGTTCCCTGTTACTGATATCAAACACTCTCCCAGTTCCCTGTTAGTGATATCGAACACTCTCCCAGTTCCCTATCACTTATATCGCACAATCTCCCAGTTCCCTGTTACTGTTATCGAAAAGACTCCGTTCCCTGTTAGTGATATCGAGCTCTCTCCCAGTTCCCGTTACTGATATCGTACAATCTCCCAGTTCCCTGTTACTGATATCGAAAAATCTACCAGTTCCCTATTTCTGATATCGAACACTCCACAGTTCCCTTTTATCGAAAACTCTCTGTTCCCTGATACTGATATTGGTCACTTTCCCAATTCCCCATTACTGATATGGAACACTCTCCCAGTTCCCTGTTACTGATATCAAACAATCTTCCAGTTCCCTGTTACTGATATCGCACACTCTCCAGGTTATCCGTTACTGATATCGATTACCCTTCGTTCCCTGTTATAGATATCAAACAGTCTCCCAGTTTCCTGTCACTGATATCGAACACTCTCCCAATTCCCTGTTACTGATATCGAACACTTTCCCAGTTCTCAGTCACTTATATTGAACAATCTCCCAGTTCCCTGTTTCTGATATCGAACACTCTCTCAGTTCCCTGTTTCTGATATCGAACAAACTTCCAGTTCCCTGTTACTGATATCAAACACTCCCCAAGTTACCTGTTACTGATATCGAACGCTCTCCGTTCCCTGTTACAGATATCAAGCCGTCTCCCAGTTTCCTGTCACTGATATCGAACACTCTCCCAGTTTCCTGTTACTGTTATCAAACACTCTCCCAATTCCCTGTTACTCATATCAAACACATTCCCAGATCTGTTACTGATTTCGAACAGTCTCCCAGTTCCCTGTTACTGTTATGAAACACTCTCATAGTTCACTGTTACCGATATCGAGCTCTCTCCCAGTTCCCAGTTCCCTGATATCGAACACTCTCTGTTCCCTGTTACTGATATCATATAGTCTCCAAATTTCCTGTTACTCATATCAAACACTCTCACAGTTCCCTGCTGCTGATACCGAACAAACACCGTTCCCTGTTAGTGATATCAAACACTTTCCCAGATCTCTGTTACTGATTTCGAACAGTCTCCCAGTTCCCTGTTACTGATATCGATCAAGCTCCTAGTTCCCTGTTACTGATGTCGAACACTTTCCCAGTTCCCTCTTACAGATATCAAACAGTCTCCTATTTCCCTGTTACTGATTTCGAACAGTCTCCCAGTTTCCTGTTACTGATATCAAACACTCTCCCAATTCCCTGTTAGTGATATCGAACACTCTCCCAGTTCCCTATCACTTATGTCGCACAATCTCCCAGTTCCCTGTTACTGTTATCGAAAAGACTCCGTTCCCTGTTAGTGCTATCGAGCTCTCTCCCAGTTCCCTGTTACTGATATCATACAATCTCACAGTTCCCTGTTACTGATATCGAAAAATTTCCCAGTTCCCTATTTCTGATATCGAACACTCCATAGTTCCCTTTTATCGAAAACTCTCCGTTCCCTGTTACTGATATTGGTCACTTTCCCTGTTCGGTGTAACTGATATTGAAAAGTCTCCCCGTTTCCTGTTAATGATACCAAACACTCCCCCAGTTTCCTCTTACTGTTATCAAACGCTTTCCCAGATCTCTGTTACTGATTTCGAACAGTCTCCCAGTTCCCTGTTACTGATATCGATCAAGCTCCTAGTTCCCTGTTACTGATGTCGAACACTTTCCCAGTTCCCTCTTACAGATATCGAACAGTCTCCCATTTCCCTGTTACTGATTTCGAACAGTCTCCCAGTTCCCTGTTACTGATATCAATCAATCTTCCAGTTCCCTGTTGCTGATATCGAACACTCTCCAAATTACCTGTTACTGATATCGAACTCTCTCCGTTCCCTGTTACTGATATCAAACAGTGTCCCAGTTTCCTGTCACTGATATCGAACACTCTCTCAATTCGCTGTTACTGATATCGAACACTTTCCCAGATCTCAGTTACTGATTTTGAACTGTCTCCCACTTCCCTGTTACTGATATCAAACACACTTCCAGATCACTGTTGGTGATAGAAAACTCTCTCCCAGTTCTCAGTCACTTATATGGCACAATCTCCCAGTTCCCTGTTTCTGATATCGAACTCTCTCCCAGTTCCCTGTTTCTGATATCAAACAATCTTTTAGATCCCTGTTACTGATATCGAACAGTCTGCAAGTTACCTGTTACTGATATCGAACACTCTCTGTTCCCTGTTACTAGTATCAAACAGTCTCCCAGTTTCATGTCACTGATTTCGAACAGTCCCCCATTCCCCTGTTACTGTTACAGAACAATCTCCCATTTCCCTGATACTGATATCGAACACTCTCCCAGTTGCCTGTTACTGATATAGAACAGATTCCATTCCCTGTTAGTGATATCGAACACCCTCACAGTTCCCTGTTCCTGATATCGAACACTCTCCAAATACCTGTTACTGATATCGAATACTGTCCGTTCCCTGTTACTGATATCGAACAGTATCCCAGTTCCCTGTCACTGATATTGATCAGTTTCCCAGGTCACCGTTACTGATACCAAGCACTCTCCCAGTTCCGTGTTACTGATATCGAACACTCTTCGTTCCCTGTTACTGTTATCAAACAGTCTCCTAGTTTCCTGTCTTTGATATCGAACACTCTCCCAGTTCCGTTACTGATATCGAAAACTTTCCCAGATCCCTGTTACTGATTTCGAACAGTCCGCCAGTTCCCTGTTACTGATATCAAACACTCTCCCAGTTCCCTGTTAGTGATATCGAACACTCTCCCAGTTCCCTATCACTTATATCGCACAATCTCCCAGTTCCCTGTTACTGTTATCGAAAAGACTCCGTTCCCTGTTAGTGATATCGAGCTCTCTCCCAGTTCCCGTTACTGATATCGTACAATCTCCCAGTTCCCTGTTACTGATATCGAAAAATCTACCAGTTCCCTATTTCTGATATCGAACACTCCACAGTTCCCTTTTATCGAAAACTCTCTGTTCCCTGATACTGATATTGGTCACTTTCCCAATTCCCCATTACTGATATGGAACACTCTCCCAGTTCCCTGTTACTGATATCAAACAATCTTCCAGTTCCCTGTTACTGATATCGCACACTCTCCAGGTTATCCGTTACTGATATCGATTACCCTTCGTTCCCTGTTGTAGATATCAAACAGTCTCCCAGTTTCCTGTCACTGATATCGAACACTCTCCCAATTCCCTGTTACTGATATCGAACACTTTCCCAGTTCTCAGTCACTTATATTGAACAATCTCCCAGTTCCCTGTTTCTGATATCGAACACTCTCTCAGTTCCCTGTTTCTGATATCGAACAAACTTCCAGTTCCCTGTTACTGATATCAAACACTCCCCAAGTTACCTGTTACTGATATCGAACGCTCTCCGTTCCCTGTTACAGATATCAAGCCGTCTCCCAGTTTCCTGTCACTGATATCGAACACTCTCCCAGTTTCCTGTTACTGTTATCAAACACTCTCCCAATTCCCTGTTACTCATATCAAACACATTCCCAGATCTGTTACTGATTTCGAACAGTCTCCCAGTTCCCTGTTACTGTTATGAAACACTCTCATAGTTCACTGTTACCGATATCGAGCTCTCTCCCAGTTCCCAGTTCCCTGATATCGAACACTCTCTGTTCCCTGTTACTGATATCATATAGTCTCCAAATTCCCTGTTACTCATATCAAACACTCTCACAGTTCCCTGCTGCTGATACCGAACAAACACCGTTCCCTGTTAGTGATATCAAACACTTTCCCAGATCTCTGTTACTGATTTCGAACAGTCTCCCAGTTCCCTGTTACTGATATCGATCAAGCTCCTAGTTCCCTGTTACTGATGTCGAACACTTTCCCAGTTCCCTCTTACAGATATCAAACAGTCTCCTATTTCCCTGTTACTGATTTCGAACAGTCTCCCAGTTTCCTGTTACTGATATCAAACACTCTCCCAATTCCCTGTTAGTGATATCGAACACTCTCCCAGTTCCCTATCACTTATGTCGCACAATCTCCCAGTTCCCTGTTACTGTTATCGAAAAGACTCCGTTCCCTGTTAGTGATATCGAGCTCTCTCCCAGTTCCCGTTACTGATATCGTACAATCTCCCAGTTCCCTGTTACTGATATCGAAAAATCTACCAGTTCCCTATTTCTGATATCGAACACTCCACAGTTCCCTTTTATCGAAAACTCTCTGTTCCCTGATACTGATATTGGTCACTTTCCCAATTCCCCATTACTGATATGGAACACTCTCCCAGTTCCCTGTTACTGATATCAAACAATCTTCCAGTTCCCTGTTACTGATATCGCACACTCTCCAGGTTATCCGTTACTGATATCGATTACCCTTCGTTCCCTGTTATAGATATCAAACAGTCTCCCAGTTTCCTGTCACTGATATCGAACACTCTCCCAATTCCCTGTTACTGATATCGAACACTTTCCCAGTTCTCAGTCACTTATATTGAACAATCTCCCAGTTCCCTGTTTCTGATATCGAACACTCTCTCAGTTCCCTGTTTCTGATATCGAACAAACTTCCAGTTCCCTGTTACTGATATCAAACACTCCCCAAGTTACCTGTTACTGGTATCGAACGCTCTCCGTTCCCTGTTACAGATATCAAGCCGTCTCCCAGTTTCCTGTCACTGATATCGAACACTCTCCCAGTTTCCTGTTACTGTTATCAAACACTCTCCCAATTCCCTGTTACTCATATCAAACACATTCCCAGATCTGTTACTGATTTCGAACAGTCTCCCAGTTCCCTGTTACTGTTATGAAACACTCTCATAGTTCACTGTTACCGATATCGAGCTCTCTCCCAGTTCCCAGTTCCCTGATATCGAACACTCTCTGTTCCCTGTTACTGATATCATATAGTCTCCAAATTTCCTGTTACTCATATCAAACACTCTCACAGTTCCCTGCTGCTGATACCGAACAAACACCGTTCCCTGTTAGTGATATCAAACACTTTCCCAGATCTCTGTTACTGATTTCGAACAGTCTCCCAGTTCCCTGTTACTGATATCGATCAAGCTCCTAGTTCCCTGTTACTGATGTCGAACACTTTCCCAGTTCCCTCTTACAGATATCAGTCTCCTATTTCCCTGTTACTGATTTCGAACAGTCTCCCAGTTTCCTGTTACTGATATCAAACACTCTCCCAATTCCCTGTTAGTGATATCGAACACTCTCCCAGTTCCCTATCACTTATGTCGCACAATCTCCCAGTTCCCTGTTACTGTTATCGAAAAGACTCCGTTCCCTGTTAGTGCTATCGAGCTCTCTCCCAGTTCCCTGTTACTGATATCATACAATCTCACAGTTCCCTGTTACTGATATCGAAAAATTTCCCAGTTCCCTATTTCTGATATCGAACACTCCATAGTTCCCTTTTATCGAAAACTCTCCGTTCCCTGTTACTGATATTGGTCACTTTCCCTGTTCGGTGTAACTGATATTGAAAAGTCTCCCCGTTTCCTGTTAATGATACCAAACACTCCCCCAGTTTCCTCTTACTGTTATCAAACGCTTTCCCAGATCTCTGTTACTGATTTCGAACAGTCTCCCAGTTCCCTGTTACTGATATCGATCAAGCTCCTAGTTCCCTGTTACTGATGTCGAACACTTTCCCAGTTCCCTCTTACAGATATCGAACAGTCTCCCATTTCCCTGTTACTGATTTCGAACAGTCTCCCAGTTCCCTGTTACTGATATCAATCAATCTTCCAGTTCCCTGTTGCTGATATCGAACACTCTCCAAATTACCTGTTACTGATATCGAACTCTCTCCGTTCCCTGTTACTGATATCAAACAGTGTCCCAGTTTCCTGTCACTGATATCGAACACTCTCTCAATTCGCTGTTACTGATATCGAACACTTTCCCAGATCTCAGTTACTGATTTTGAACTGTCTCCCACTTCCCTGTTACTGATATCAAACACACTTCCAGATCACTGTTGGTGATAGAAAACTCTCTCCCAGTTCTCAGTCACTTATATGGCACAATCTCCCAGTTCCCTGTTTCTGATATCGAACTCTCTCCCAGTTCCCTGTTTCTGATATCAAACAATCTTTTAGATCCCTGTTACTGATATCGAACAGTCTGCAAGTTACCTGTTACTGATATCGAACACTCTCTGTTCCCTGTTACTAGTATCAAACAGTCTCCCAGTTTCATGTCACTGATTTCGAACAGTCCCCCATTCCCCTGTTACTGTTACAGAACAATCTCCCATTTCCCTGATACTGATATCGAACACTCTCCCAGTTGCCTGTTACTGATATAGAACAGATTCCATTCCCTGTTAGTGATATCGAACACCCTCACAGTTCCCTGTTCCTGATATCGAACACTCTCCAAATACCTGTTACTGATATCGAATACTGTCCGTTCCCTGTTACTGATATCGAACAGTATCCCAGTTCCCTGTCACTTATATCGCACAATCTCCCAGTTCCCTGTTACTGATATCGAAAAATCTACCAGTTCCCTATTTCTGATAACGAACACTCCACAGTTCCCTTTTATCGAAAACTCTCTGTTCCCTGATACTGATATTGGTCACTTTCCCAATTCCCCATTACTGATATGGAACACTCTCCCAGTTCCCTGTTACAGATATCAAACAGTCTCCCAGTTTCCTGTCACTGATATCGAACACTTTCCCAATTCCCTGTTACTGATATCGAACACTTTCCCAGTTCCCTCTTACAGATATCGAACAGTATCCCAGTTCCCTGTTACTGATATCAAACACACTTCCAGATCACTGTTGGTGATATCAAACTCTCTCCCACTTCTCAGTCACTTATATCGCACAATCTCCCAGTTCCCTGTTTCTGATATCGAACTCTCTCCCAGTTCCCTGTTTCTGATACGGAACACTCTTTTAGATCCCTGTTACTGATATCGAACAGTCTCCAAGTTACCTGTTACTGATATCGAACACTCTCCCAGTTGCCTGTTACTGATATAGAACAGATTCCATTCCCTGTTAGTGATATCGAACACCCTCACAGTTCCCTGTTCCTGATATCTAACACTCTCCCAGTTCCCTGTTACTGATATCGAACACTCTCCCAGTTCCCTGTTACTGATATCGAACACTCTCCCAATTCCCTGTTACTGATATCGAACACTTTCCCAGTTCTCAGTCACTTATATTGCACAATCTCCCAGTTCCCTGTTTCTGATATCGAACACTCTCCCAGTTCCCTGTTTCTGATATCGAACACTCTCCCAGTTCCCTGTTACTGATATTGATCAGTTTCCCAGGTCACCGTTACTAATACCAAGCACTCTCCCAGTTCCCTGTTTCTGATATCGAACACTCTCCCAGTTCCCTATTTCTGATATCGAACAATCTTCCAGTTCCCTGTTACTGATATCGAACACTCTCCCAATTCCCTGTTACTGATATCGAACACTTTCCCAGTTCTCAGTCACTTATATTGCACAATCTCCCAGTTCCCTGTTTCTGATATCGAACACTCTCCCAGTTCCCTGTCTCTGATATCGAACACTCTCCCAGTTCCCTGTTACTGATATTGATCAGTTTCCCAGGTCACCGTTACTAATACCAAGCACTCTCCCAGTTCCCTGTTTCTGATATCGAACACTCTCCCAGTTCCCTGTTTCTGATATCGAACAATCTTCCAGTTCCCTGTTACTGATATCAAACACTCTCACAGTTCCCTGTTACTGATATCAAACAGTCTCCCAGCTTCCTGTCACTGATATCGAACACTCTCTCAATTCGCTGTTCCTGATATCGAACACTTTCCCAGATCTCAGTTACTGATTTCGAACTGTCTCCCAGTTCCCTGTTACTGATATCGAACAGTATCCCAGTTCCCTGTTACTGATATCAAACACACTTCCAGATCACTGTTGGTGATAGAAAACTCTCTCCCAGTTCTCAGTCACTTATATCGCACAATCTCCCAGTTCCCTGTTTCTGATATCGAACTCTCTCCCAGTTCCCTGTTTCTGATATCGAACAATCTTTTAGATTCCTGTTACTGATATCGAACAGTCTGCAAGTTACCTGTTACTGATATGGAACACTCTCTGTTCCCTGTTACTAGTATCAAACAGTCTCCCAGTTTCATGTCACTGATTTCGAACAGTCCCCCATTTCCCTGTTACTGTTATAGAACAATCTCCCATTTCCCTGATACTGATATCGAACACTCTCCCAGTTGCCTGTTACTGATGTAGAACAGATTCCATTCCCTGTTAGTGATATCGAACACCCTCACAGTTCCCTGTTCCTGATATCGAACACTCTCCAAATACCTGTTACTGATATCGAATACTGTCCGTTCCCTGTTACTGATATCGAACAGTATCCCAGTTCCCTGTCACTGATATTGATCAGTTTCCCAGGTCACCGTTACTGATACCAAGCACTCTCCCAGTTCCGTGTTACTGATATCGAACACTCTTCGTTCCCTGTTACTGTTATCAAACAGTCTCCTAGTTTCCTGTCTTTGATATCGAACACTCTCCCAGTTCCGTTACTGATATCGAAAACTTTCCCAGATCCCTGTTACTGATTTCGAACAGTCCGCCAGTTCCCTGTTACTGATATCAAACACTCTCCCAGTTCCCTGTTAGTGATATCGAACACTCTCCCAGTTCCCTATCACTTATATCGCACAATCTCCCAGTTCCCTGTTACTGTTATCGAAAAGACTCCGTTCCCTGTTAGTGATATCGAGCTCTCTCCCAGTTCCCGTTACTGATATCGTACAATCTCCCAGTTCCCTGTTACTGATATCGAAAAATCTACCAGTTCCCTATTTCTGATATCGAATACTCCTCAGTTCCCTTTTATCGAAAACTCTCTGTTCCCTGATACTGATATTGGTCACTTTCCCAATTCCCCATTACTGATATGGAACACTCTCCCAGTTCCCTGTTACTGATATCAAACAATCTTCCAGTTCCCTGTTACTGATATCGCACACTCTCCAGGTTATCCGTTACTGATATCGATTACCCTTCGTTCCCTGTTATAGATATCAAACAGTCTCCCAGTTTCCTGTCACTGATATCGAACACTCTCCCAATTCCCTGTTACTGATATCGAACACTTTCCCAGTTCTCAGTCACTTATATTGAACAATCTCCCAGTTCCCTGTTTCTGATATCGAACACTCTCTCAGTTCCCTGTTTCTGATATCGAACAAACTTCCAGTTCCCTGTTACTGATATCAAACACTCCCCAAGTTACCTGTTTCTGATATCGAACTCTCTCCCAGTTCCCTGTTTCTGATACGGAACACTCTTTTAGATCCCTGTTACTGATATCGAACAGTCTCCAAGTTACCTGTTACTGATATCGAACACTCTCCCAGTTGCCTGTTACTGATATAGAACAGATTCCATTCCCTGTTAGTGATATCGAACACCCTCACAGTTCCCTGTTCCTGATATCTAACACTCTCCCAGTTCCCTGTTACTGATATCGAACACTCTCCCAGTTCCCTGTTACTGATATCGAACACTCTCCCAATTCCCTGTTACTGATATCGAACACTTTCCCAGTTCTCAGTCACTTATATTGCACAATCTCCCAGTTCCCTGTTTCTGATATCGAACACTCTCCCAGTTCCCTGTTTCTGATATCGAACACTCTCCCAGTTCCCTGTTACTGATATTGATCAGTTTCCCAGGTCACCGTTACTAATACCAAGCACTCTCCCAGTTCCCTGTTTCTGATATCGAACACTCTCCCAGTTCCCTATTTCTGATATCGAACAATCTTCCAGTTCCCTGTTACTGATATCGAACACTCTCCCAATTCCCTGTTACTGATATCGAACACTTTCCCAGTTCTCAGTCACTTATATTGCACAATCTCCCAGTTCCCTGTTTCTGATATCGAACACTCTCCCAGTTCCCTGTCTCTGATAACGAACACTCTCCCAGTTCCCTGTTACTGATATTGATCAGTTTCCCAGGTCACCGTTACTAATACCAAGCACTCTCCCAGTTCCCTGTTTCTGATATCGAACACTCTCCCAGTTCCCTGTTTCTGATATCGAACAATCTTCCAGTTCCCTGTTACTGATATCAAACACTCTCACAGTTCCCTGTTACTGATATCAAACAGTCTCCCAGCTTCCTGTCACTGATATCGAACACTCTCTCAATTCGCTGTTCCTGATATCGAACACTTTCCCAGATCTCAGTTACTGATTTCGAACTGTCTCCCAGTTCCCTGTTACTGATATCGAACAGTATCCCAGTTCCCTGTTACTGATATCAAACACACTTCCAGATCACTGTTGGTGATAGAAAACTCTCTCCCAGTTCTCAGTCACTTATATCGCACAATCTCCCAGTTCCCTGTTTCTGATATCGAACTCTCTCCCAGTTCCCTGTTTCTGATATCGAACAATCTTTTAGATTCCTGTTACTGATATCGAACAGTCTGCAAGTTACCTGTTACTGATATGGAACACTCTCTGTTCCCTGTTACTAGTATCAAACAGTCTCCCAGTTTCATGTCACTGATTTCGAACAGTCCCCCATTTCCCTGTTACTGTTATAGAACAATCTCCCATTTCCCTGATACTGATATCGAACACTCTCCCAGTTGCCTGTTACTGATGTAGAACAGATTCCATTCCCTGTTAGTGATATCGAACACCCTCACAGTTCCCTGTTCCTGATATCGAACACTCTCCAAATACCTGTTACTGATATCGAATACTGTCCGTTCCCTGTTACTGATATCGAACAGTATCCCAGTTCCCTGTCACTGATATTGATCAGTTTCCCAGGTCACCGTTACTGATACCAAGCACTCTCCCAGTTCCGTGTTACTGATATCGAACACTCTTCGTTCCCTGTTACTGTTATCAAACAGTCTCCTAGTTTCCTGTCTTTGATATCGAACACTCTCCCAGTTCCGTTACTGATATCGAAAACTTTCCCAGATCCCTGTTACTGATTTCGAACAGTCCGCCAGTTCCCTGTTACTGATATCAAACACTCTCCCAGTTCCCTGTTAGTGATATCGAACACTCTCCCAGTTCCCTATCACTTATATCGCACAATCTCCCAGTTCCCTGTTACTGTTATCGAAAAGACTCCGTTCCCTGTTAGTGATATCGAGCTCTCTCCCAGTTCCCGTTACTGATATCGTACAATCTCCCAGTTCCCTGTTACTGATATCGAAAAATCTACCAGTTCCCTATTTCTGATATCGAATACTCCTCAGTTCCCTTTTATCGAAAACTCTCTGTTCCCTGATACTGATATTGGTCACTTTCCCAATTCCCCATTACTGATATGGAACACTCTCCCAGTTCCCTGTTACTGATATCAAACAATCTTCCAGTTCCCTGTTACTGATATCGCACACTCTCCAGGTTATCCGTTACTGATATCGATTACCCTTCGTTCCCTGTTATAGATATCAAACAGTCTCCCAGTTTCCTGTCACTGATATCGAACACTCTCCCAATTCCCTGTTACTGATATCGAACACTTTCCC
The DNA here is from genome assembly GCF_030028105.1 of Mobula birostris. Classification (NCBI taxonomy): domain Eukaryota; kingdom Metazoa; phylum Chordata; class Chondrichthyes; order Myliobatiformes; family Myliobatidae; genus Mobula; species Mobula birostris. Next base: position 94,885,379 of record NC_092378.1, read on the forward strand.
AGTTCTCAGTCACTTATATTGAACAATCTCCCAGTTCCCTGTTTCTGATATCGAACACTCTCTCAGTTCCCTGTTTCTGATATCGAACAAACTTCCAGTTCCCTGTTACTGATATCAAACACTCCCCAAGTTACCTGTTACTGATATCGAACGCTCTCCGTTCCCTGTTACAGATATCAAGCCGTCTCCCAGTTTCCTGTCACTGATATCGAACACTCTCCCAGTTTCCTGTTACTGTTATCAAACACTCTCCCAATTCCCTGTTACTCACATCAAACACATTCCCAGATCTGTTACTGATTTCGAACAGTCTCCCAGTTCCCTGTTACTGTTATGAAACACTCTCATAGTTCACTGTTACCGATATCGAGCTCTCTCCCAGTTCCCAGTTCCCTGATATCGAACACTCTCTGTTCCCTGTTACTGATATCATATAGTCTCCAAATTCCCTGTTACTCATATCAAACACTCTCACAGTTCCCTGCTGCTGATACCGAACAAACACCGTTCCCTGTTAGTGATATCAAACACTTTCCCAGATCTCTGTTACTGATTTCGAACAGTCTCCCAGTTCCCTGTTACTGATATCGATCAAGCTCCTAGTTCCCTGTTACTGATGTCGAACACTTTCCCAGTTCCCTCTTACAGATATCAAACAGTCTCCTATTTCCCTGTTACTGATTTCGAACAGTCTCCCAGTTTCCTGTTACTGATATCAAACACTCTCCCAATTCCCTGTTAGTGATATCGAACACTCTCCCAGTTCCCTATCACTTATGTCGCACAATCTCCCAGTTCCCTGTTACTGTTATCGAAAAGACTCCGTTCCCTGTTAGTGCTATCGAGCTCTCTCCCAGTTCCCTGTTACTGATATCATACAATCTCACAGTTCCCTGTTACTGATATCGAAAAATCTCCCAGTTCCCTATTTCTGATATCGAACACTCCATAGTTCCCTTTTATCGAAAACTCCCCGTTCCCTGTTACTGATATTGGTCACTTTCCCTGTTCGGTGTAACTGATATTGAAAAGTCTCCCCGTTCCCTGTTAATGATACCAAACACTCTCCCAGTTTCCTCTTACTGTTATCAAACACATTCCCAGATCTCTGTTACTGATTTTGAACAGTCTCCCAGTTCCCTGTTACTGATATCGATCAAGCTCCCAGTTCCCTGTCACTGATGTTGAACACTTTCCCAGTTCCCTCTTACAGATATCCAATAGTTTCCCATTTCCCTATTGCTGATATCGAACACTATACCAGTTCCCTGTTAGTGATATCGAACAGAGTCCATTCCCTGTTAGTGATATTGAACGCTTTCCCAGATCTCTGTTACTGTTATCGAACTGTCTCCCATTTCCCTGTTACTGATATCGAGCACTCTCCCAGTTGCCTATCACTTATATCGCACAATCTCCCAGTTCCCTGTTACTGATATCGTACAATCTCACAGTTCCCTGTTACTGATATCGAAAAATCTCCCAGTTCCCTGTTTCTGATATCGAACACTCCACAGTTCCCTTTTATCGAAAACTCTCCGTTCCCTGTTACTGATATTGGTCACTTTCCCAGTTCGGTGTAACTGATATTGAAAAGTCTCCCCGTTCCCTGTTAACGATACCAAACACTCTCCTAGTTTCCTCTTACTGTTATCAAACACATTTCCAGATCTCTGTTACTGATTTCGAACAGTCTCCCGGTTCCCTGTTACTGACATCGATCAAGCTCCCAGTTCCCTGTTACTGATATCGAACACCCTCCCAGTTCCCGGTTACTGATGTCGAACAGAGTCCATTCCCTGCTGTGATATCGAACTCTCTCCCAGTTCCCTGTTACTGATATCGATCAAACGCCCAGTTCCCTGTTACTGATGTTGAACACTTTCCCAGTTCCCTCTTACAGATGTCCAATATATCCCCATTTCCCTGTTGCTGATATCGAACACTATACCAGTTCCCTGTTAGTGATGTCGACCAGAGTCCATTCCCTGTTAGTGATATTGAACACTTTCCCAGATCTCTGTTACTGTTATCGAACTGTCTCCCATTTCCCTGTTACTGATATCGAGCACTCTCCCAGTTGCCTGTTACTGATATAGAACAGAATCCATTCCCTGTTAGTGATATCGAACACCCTCACAGTTCCCTGTTCCTGATATCGAACACTCTCCAAATACCTGTTACTGATATCGAATACTCTCTGTTTCCTGTTACTGATATCGAACAGTATCCCAGTTCCCTGTCACTTATATCGCACAATCTCCCAGTTCCTTGTTTCTGACATCGAACTCTCTCCCAGTTCCCTGTTACTGATACTGATCAGTTTCCCAGGTCACCGTTACTGATACCAAGCACTCTCCCAGTTCCGTGTTACTGATATCGAACACTCTTCGTTCCCTGTTACTGTTATCAAACAGTCTCCCAGTTTCCTGTCATTGATATCGAACACTCTCCCAGTTCCCTGTTACTGATATCGAAAACTTTCCCAGATCCCTGTTACTGATTTCAAACAGTCCGCCAGTTCCCTGTTACTGATATCAAACACTCTCCCAGTTCCCTGTTAGTGATATCGAACACTCTCCCAGTTCCCTATCACTTATATCGCACAATCTCCCGGTTCCCTGTTACTGTTATCGAAAAGACTCCGTTCCCTGTTAGTGCTATCGAGCTCTCTCCCAGTTCCCTGTTACTGATATCGTACAATCTCACAGTTCCCTGTTACTGATATCGAAAAATCTCTCAGTTCCCTATTTCTGATATCGAACACTCCACAGTTCCCTTTTATCGAAAACTCTCCGTTCCCTGTTACTGATATTGGTCACTTTCCCAGTTCGGTGTAACTGATATTGAAAAGTCTCCCCGTTCCCTGTTAATGATACCAAACACTCTCCCAGTTTCCTCTTACTGTTATCAAACACATTCCCAGATCTCTGTTACTGATTTCGAACAGTCTCCCAGTTCCCTGTTACTGATATCGATCAAGCTCCCAGTTCCCTGTTACTGATGTCGAACACTTTCGCAGTTCCCTCTTACAGATATCGAACAGTCTTCCATTTCCCTGTTACTGATATCGAACTCTCTCCCAGTTCCCGGTTACTGATGTCGAACAGAGTCCATTCCCTGCTGTGATATCGAACTCTCTCCCAGTTCCCTGTTACTGATATCGATCAAACACCCAGTTCCCTGTTACCGATATCAAACACTCACCCAGTTTCCTGTTACTGATATCGAATACTCTCCCAGTTCCCTGATATCGAACTCTCTCCATTCCCTGTTACTGACGACGAATCCTTTCCTGATTCCCTCTTACAGTTATCGAACAGTTTCCCATTTCCCTGTTACTGATATCGTACACTCTCCCAGTTGGCTGTTGCTGATATACAACACAGTCCATTCCCTGTTAGTGATATCGAACACTTTCCCAGATCTCTGTTACTGATATCGAACACTCTCCCAGTTCACGGTTACTGATATCGATCAGAGTCCATTCCTTATTAGAGATATCGAACTCCCTCCCAGTTCCCGGTTACTGATGTCGAACAGAGTCCATTCCCTGCTGTGATATCGAACTCTCTCCCAGTTCCCTGTTACTGATATCGATCAAACACCCAGTTCCCTGTTACCGATATCAAACACTCACCCAGTTTCCTGTTACTGATATCGAATACTCTCCCAGTTCCCTGATATCGAACTCTCTCCATTCCCTGTTACTGACAACGAACCCTTTCCTGATTCCCTCTTACAGTTATCGAACAGTTTCCCATTTCCCTGTTACTGATATCGTACACTCTCCCAGTTGGCTGTTGCTGATATACAACACAGTCCATTCCCTGTTAGTGATATCGAACACTTTCCCAGATCTCTGTTACTGATTTCGAACTGTCTCCCATTTCCCTGTTACTGATATCGAACACTCTCCCAGTTCACGGTTACTGATATCGATCAGAGTCCATTCCTTATTAGAGATATCGAACTCCCTCCCAGTTCCCGGTTACTGATGTCGAACAGAGTCCATTCCCTGCTGTGATATCGAACTCTCTCCCAGTTCCCTGTTACTGATATCGATCAAACACCCAGTTCCCTGTTACCGATATCAAACACTCACCCAGTTTCCTGTTACTGATATCGAATACTCTCCCAGTTCCCTGATATCGAACTCTCTCCATTCCCTGTTACTGACAACGAACCCTTTCCTGATTCCCTCTTACAGTTATCGAACAGTTTCCCATTTCCCTGTTACTGATATCGCACACTCTCCCAGTTGCCTGTTACTGATATACAACACAGTCCATTCCCTGTTAGTGATATCGAACACTTTCCCAGATCTCTGTTACTGATTTCGAACTGTCTCCCATTTCCCTGTTACTGATATCGAACACTTTCCCAATTCTCAGTCACTTATATGGCACAATCTCCCAGTTCCTTGTTTCTGATATCGAGCACTCTCCCAGTTGTCTGTTGCTGATATGGAACAGAATCCATTCCCTGTTAGTGATATCGAACACCCTCACAGTTCCCTGTTACTGATATTGAACACTCTCCAAGATAACGGTTACTGATATCGAACACTGTCCATTCCCTGTTACTGATATCAAACAGTCCCCCATTTCCTATCACTGATATCGAACACACTTCTAGTTCCCTGTGACTTATATCGATCAAGCTCCCAGTTCACTGTTACTGATGTCGAACACTTTCCCAGTTCCCTCTTACAGATATCCAATAGTCTCCCATTTCCCTGTTGCTGATATCGAACACTATACCAGTTCCCTGTTACTGATATCGAACAGAGTCCATTCCCTGTTAGTGATATTGACCACTTTCCCAGATCTCTGTTACTGTTATCGAACTGTCTCCCATTTCCCTGTTACTGATATCGAGCACTCTCCCAGTTGCCTGTTACTGATATAGAGCAGAATCCATTCCCTGTTAGTGATATCGAACACCCTCACAGTTCCCTGTTACTGATATCGAACCCTCTCCAAGATACCTGTTACTGATATCGAACACTCTCCGTTCCCTGTTACTGATATCATACTGTCTCCCAGTTTCCTGTCACGGATATCGAACACTCTCCGTTCCCTGTTACTGATATCGAACAGTATCCCAGTTCCCTGTCACTTATATCGCACAATCTCCCAGTTCTCTGTTTCTGATATCGAACATTCTCCCAGATCCCTGTTACTGATATCGAACAGTCTCCCCGTTCCCTGTTAATGATACCAAACACTCTCCCAGTTTCCTGTTACTGTTATCAAACACTCTCCCAATTCCCTGTTACTCATATCAAACGCTCTCACAGTTCCCTGTTACGGATATCGAACAGACTCCGTTCCCCGTTAGTGATATCGAACACTCTCCCAGTTCCCTGTTCCTGATATCAAAAAACCTTCCAGTTCCCTGTTGTTGATATCGAACACTCTCCAAATTACCTGTTACTGATATCGAACACTCCCCGTTCCCTGTTACTGATATCAAACAGTCCCCCAGTTTCTTATCACTGATATCGAGCACACTTCTAGTTCACTGTTACTGATATTGAACACTTTCCCAGATCTCCTTTACTGATTTCGAACAGTCTCCAAGTTCCCTCTTACTGTTATGAAACACTCTCCCAGTTCATTGTTACTGATATCGAACTCTCTCCCAGTTCCCTGTTACTGATATCGATCAAGCTCCCAGTTCCCTGTTACTGATGTCGAACACTTTCGCAGTTCCCTCTTACAGATATCGAACAGTCTTCCATTTCCCTGTTACTGATATCGAACTCTCTCCCAGTTCCCGGTTACTGATGTCGTACAGAGTCCATTCCCTGCTGTGATATCGAACTCTCTCCCAGTTCCCTGTTACTGATATCGATCAAACACCCAGTTCCCTGTTACCGATATCAAACACTCACCCAGTTTCCTGTTACTGATATCGAATACTCTCCCAGTTCCCTGATATCGAACTCTCTCCATTCCCTGTTACTGACGACGAATCCTTTCCTGATTCCCTCTTACAGTTATCGAACAGTTTCCCATTTCCCTGTTACTGATATCGTACACTCTCCCAGTTGCCTGTTGCTGATATACAACACAGTCCATTCCCTGTTAGTGATATCGAACACTTTCCCAGATCTCTGTTACTGATTTCGAACTGTCTCCCATTTCCCTGTTACTGATATCGAACACTCTCCCAGTTCACGGTTACTGATATCGATCAGAGTCCATTCCTTTTTAGAGATATCGAACTCCCTCCCAGTTCCCGGTTACTGATGTCGAACAGAGTCCATTCCCTGCTGTGATATCGAACTCTCTCCCAGTTCCCTGTTACTGATATCGATCAAACACCCAGTTCCCTGTTACCGATATCAAACACTCACCCAGTTTCCTGTTACTGATATCGAATACTCTCCCAGTTCCCTGATATCGAACTCTCTCCATTCCCTGTTACTGACAACGAACCCTTTCCTGATTCCCTCTTACAGTTATCGAACAGTTTCCCATTTCCCTGTTACTGATATCGCACACTCTCCCAGTTGCCTGTTACTGATATACAACACAGTCCATTCCCTGTTAGTGATATCGAACACTTTCCCAGATCTCTGTTACTGATTTCGAACTGTCTCCCATTTCCCTGTTACTGATATCGAACACTTTCCCAATTCTCAGTCACTTATATGGCACAATCTCCCAGTTCCTTGTTTCTGATATCGAGCACTCTCCCAGTTGTCTGTTGCTGATATGGAACAGAATCCATTCCCTGTTAGTGATATCGAACACCCTCACAGTTCCCTGTTACTGATATTGAACACTCTCCAAGATAACGGTTACTGATATCGAACACTGTCCGTTCCCTGTTACTGATATCAAACAGTCCCCCATTTCCTATCACTGATATCGAACACACTTCTAGTTCCCTGTGACTTATATCGATCAAGCTCCCAGTTCACTGTTACTGATATCGAACACTTTCCCAGTTCCCTCTTACAGATATCCAATAGTCTCCCATTTCCCTGTTGCTGATATCGAACACTATACCAGTTCCCTGTTACTGATATCGAACAGAGTCCATTCCCTGTTAGTGATATTGAACACTTTCCCAGATCTCTGTTACTGTTATCGAACTGTCTCCCATTTCCCTGTTACTGATATCGAGCACTCTCCCAGTTGCCTGTTACTGATATAGAGCAGAATCCATTCCCTGTTAGTGATATCGAACACCCTCACAGTTCCCTGTTACTGATATCGAACCCTCTCCAAGATACCTGTTACTGATATCGAACACTCTCCGTTCCCTGTTACTGATATCATACTGTCTCCCAGTTTCCTGTCACGGATATCGAACACTCTCCGTTCCCTGTTACTGATATCGAACAGTATCCCAGTTCCCTGTCACTTATATCGCACAATCTCCCAGTTCTCTGTTTCTGATATCGAACATTCTCCCAGATCCCTGTTACTGATATCGAACAGTCTCCCCGTTCCCTGTTAATGATACCAAACACTCTCCCAGTTTCCTGTTACTGTTATCAAACACTCTCCCAATTCCCTGTTACTCATATCAAACGCTCTCACAGTTCCCTGTTACGGATATCGAACAGACTCCGTTCCCCGTTAGTGATATCGAACACTCTCCCAGTTCCCTGTTCCTGATATCAAAAAACCTTCCAGTTCCCTGTTGTTGATATCGAACACTCTCCAAATTACCTGTTACTGATATCGAACACTCCCCGTTCCCTGTTACTGATATCAAACAGTCCCCCAGTTTCTTATCACTGATATCGAGCACACTTCTAGTTCACTGTTACTGATATTGAACACTTTCCCAGATCTCCTTTACTGATTTCGAACAGTCTCCAAGTTCCCTCTTACTGTTATGAAACACTCTCCCAGTTCATTGTTACTGATATCGAACTCTCTCCCAGTTCCCTGTTACTGATATCGATCAAGCTCCCAGTTCCCTGTTACTGATGTCGAACACTTTCGCAGTTCCCTCTTACAGATATCGAACAGTCTTCCATTTCCCTGTTACTGATATCGAACTCTCTCCCAGTTCCCGGTTACTGATGTCGAACAGAGTCCATTCCCTGCTGTGATATCGAACTCTCTCCCAGTTCCCTGTTACTGATATCGATCAAACACCCAGTTCCCTGTTACCGATATCAAACACTCACCCAGTTTCCTGTTACTGATATCGAATACTCTCCCAGTTCCCTGATATCGAACTCTCTCCATTCCCTGTTACTGACAACGAACCCTTTCCTGATTCCCTCTTACAGTTATCGAACAGTTTCCCATTTCCCTGTTACTGATATCGTACACTCTCCCAGTTGGCTGTTGCTGATATACAACACAGTCCATTCCCTGTTAGTGATATCGAACACTTTCCCAGATCTCTGTTACTGATTTCGAACTGTCTCCCATTTCCCTGTTACTGATATCGAACACTCTCCCAGTTCACGGTTACTGATATCGATCAGAGTCCATTCCTTATTAGAGATATCGAACTCCCTCCCAGTTCCCGGTTACTGATGTCGAACAGAGTCCATTCCCTGCTGTGATATCGAACTCTCTCCCAGTTCCCTGTTACTGATATCGATCAAACACCCAGTTCCCTGTTACCGATATCAAACACTCACCCAGTTTCCTGTTACTGATATCGAATACTCTCCCAGTTCCCTGATATCGAACTCTCTCCATTCCCTGTTACTGACAACGAACCCTTTCCTGATTCCCTCTTACAGTTATCGAACAGTTTCCCATTTCCCTGTTACTGATATCGCACACTCTCCCAGTTGCCTGTTACTGATATACAACACAGTCCATTCCCTGTTAGTGATATCGAACACTTTCCCAGATCTCTGTTACTGATTTCGAACTGTCTCCCATTTCCCTGTTACTGATATCGAACACTTTCCCAATTCTCAGTCACTTATATGGCACAATCTCCCAGTTCCTTGTTTCTGATATCGAGCACTCTCCCAGTTGTCTGTTGCTGATATGGAACAGAATCCATTCCCTGTTAGTGATATCGAACACCCTCACAGTTCCCTGTTACTGATATTGAACACTCTCCAAGATAACGGTTACTGATATCGAACACTGTCCATTCCCTGTTACTGATATCAAACAGTCCCCCATTTCCTATCACTGATATCGAACACACTTCTAGTTCCCTGTGACTTATATCGATCAAGCTCCCAGTTCACTGTTACTGATGTCGAACACTTTCCCAGTTCCCTCTTACAGATATCCAATAGTCTCCCATTTCCCTGTTGCTGATATCGAACACTATACCAGTTCCCTGTTACTGATATCGAACAGAGTCCATTCCCTGTTAGTGATATTGACCACTTTCCCAGATCTCTGTTACTGTTATCGAACTGTCTCCCATTTCCCTGTTACTGATATCGAGCACTCTCCCAGTTGCCTGTTACTGATATAGAGCAGAATCCATTCCCTGTTAGTGATATCGAACACCCTCACAGTTCCCTGTTACTGATATCGAACCCTCTCCAAGATACCTGTTACTGATATCGAACACTCTCCGTTCCCTGTTACTGATATCATACTGTCTCCCAGTTTCCTGTCACGGATATCGAACACTCTCCGTTCCCTGTTACTGATATCGAACAGTATCCCAGTTCCCTGTCACTTATATCGCACAATCTCCCAGTTCTCTGTTTCTGATATCGAACATTCTCCCAGATCCCTGTTACTGATATCGAACAGTCTCCCCGTTCCCTGTTAATGATACCAAACACTCTCCCAGTTTCCTGTTACTGTTATCAAACACTCTCCCAATTCCCTGTTACTCATATCAAACGCTCTCACAGTTCCCTGTTACGGATATCGAACAGACTCCGTTCCCCGTTAGTGATATCGAACACTCTCCCAGTTCCCTGTTCCTGATATCAAAAAACCTTCCAGTTCCCTGTTGTTGATATCGAACACTCTCCAAATTACCTGTTACTGATATCGAACACTCCCCGTTCCCTGTTACTGATATCAAACAGTCCCCCAGTTTCTTATCACTGATATCGAGCACACTTCTAGTTCACTGTTACTGATATTGAACACTTTCCCAGATCTCCTTTACTGATTTCGAACAGTCTCCAAGTTCCCTCTTACTGTTATGAAACACTCTCCCAGTTCATTGTTACTGATATCGAACTCTCTCCCAGTTCCCCGTAAATGATATCGATCAATCTCCCAGTTCCTTGTTACTGTTATCGAAAAGACTCGGTTCCCTGTTAATGATATCAAACACTCTCCCAGTTCCCTATCACTCATATGAAATACTCTCCCAGTTCCCTGTTACTGATATCGAACACTCTCCATTCCCTGTTACTGATATTGAACAATGCTCCAGTTCCCTGTCACTTATATCGCACAATCTCCCAGTTCCCTGTTTCTGATATCGAACACTCTCACAGTTCACTGTTACTGATATCGAACAGACTCCCCGTTCCCTGTTAATGATACCAAACACTCTCCCAGTTTCCTGTTACTGTTATCAAACACTCTCCCAATTCCCTGTTACTCTTATCAAACACTCTCACATTTCCCTGTTAGTGACATCGAAAACTCTCCATTCCCTGTTACTGATATCAAACAGTCCCCCAGTTTCCTGTCACTGATATCGGTCACACCTCCAGTTCGCTGTTACTGATATTGAACACTTTCCCAGATCTCTATTGCTGATTTCGAACAGTCTCCCAGTTCCCTGTTACTGATATCGATCAAGCTCCCAGTTCCCTGTTACTGATGTCGAACACTTTCCCAGTTCCCTCTTACAGATATCGAAAAATCTCCCATTTCCCTGTTATTGATATCGAACACTCTCCCAGTTCCCGGTTACTGATGTGGAACAGAGTCCATTCCCTGCTGTGATATCAAACACTCACCCAGTTTCCTGTTACTGATATCGAGTACTCTCCCAGTTCCCTGATATCGAACTCTCTCCATTCCCTGTTACTGACAACAAACCCTTTCCTGATTCTTTCTTACAGTTATCGAACAGTCTCCCATTTCCCTGTTACTGATATCGAACACTCTCCCAGTTGCCTGTTACTGATATACAACACAGTCCATTCCCTGTTAGTGATATCGAACACTTTCCCAGATCTCTGTTACTGATTTCGAACTGTCTCCCAATTCCCTGTTACTGATATCGAACACTCTCCCAGTTCACGGTCACTGATATCGAACAGAGTCAATTCCTTGTTAGTGATATCGAACTCCCACTCAGTTCCCTGTTACTGATATTGATAAAACTCCGAGTTCTTAGTTACTGATATCGAACACTCACCCAGTTTCCTGTTACTGAAATCGAATACTCTCCCAGTTCCCTGATATCGAACTCTCTCCATTCCCTGGTACTGACAACGAACCCTTTCCTGATTCCCTCTTACAGTTATCGAACAGTCTCCCATTTCCCTGTTACTGATATCGAACACTCTCCCAGTTGCCTGTTAGTGATATAGAACAATCTCCCAGTTCCCTGTTACTGATATCGAACACTCTTCCAGTTCCCTGTTACTGATGTCAAACACTCTCCAAGTTACCTCTTACTGATATCGAACACTTTCCATTCCGTTACAGATATCAAACAGTCTCCCAGTTTCCTGTCACTGATATCGAACACTCTCCCAGTTTCCTGTTACTGTTATCAAATACTCTCCCAATTCCCTGTTACTCATATCAAACACTTTCCCAGATCTCTGTTACTGATTTTGAACAGTCTCCCAGTTCCCTGTTACTGTTATGAAACACTCTCCCAGTTCACTGTTACTGATAACGAACTCTCTCCCAGTTCCCCCTTAATGATATCGATCAATCTCCCAGTTCCCTGTTACTGTTATCGAAAAGACTCGGTTCCCTGTTACTGATATGAAACACTCTCCCTCTTCCCTGATGTCGAACACTCTCCGTTCCCTGTTATAGATATCGAACACTCTCCCAGTTCCCTGTTTGTGATATCGAATAGACTCCGTTCCATGTTAGTGACATCGAACACTCTCCCAGTTTCCTGTTACTGATATCAAACACTCTCCCAGTTCCCTGTTTCTGATATCGAACACTCTCCCAGTTCTCTGATATCGAACAAACTCCGTTCCCTGTTATCGAACAGTATCACAGTTCCCTCTTACTGATATCGAAAACTCACCCAGTTCCCTATTTCTGATATCGAGCACTCTACAGTTCCCTGATATCGAACACTCTCCATTCCCTGTTACTGATATTGATCACTTTCCCAGGTTGCTTTTACTGTTATCAAACACTCTCCCAATTCCCTGTTACTCATATCAAACTCTCCCAGTTCCCTGTTACTGATATCGAACATACTCCGTTCCCTTTTAGTGATATCGAACAATCTTCCAGTTCCCTGTTACTGATTTCGAACAGTTTCCCAGTTCCCTGTTACTGATATTGAACAGTATCACAGTTCCCACTTACTGATATTGAACACTCTCCCGGTTCCCTTTTAGTGATATCGAACACCTTCCCAGATCCCTGTTACTGATTTTGAATTGTTTCCCAGTTCCCTGTTAATGTCATCGAACAGTATCGCAGTTCCCTGTTACTGATATCGAACATTCTCCCTGTTCCCTGATATCGAACACTCTCGGTTCCCTGTTACAGATATCGAACACTCTCCCAGATCCCTGTTTCTGATATCGAACAGACTCCTTTCCTGATAGTGACGTCGAACATACTCCCAGATTCCTGTTACTGATATCAAATAATCTCCCCGTTCCCTGTTAATGATACCAAACACTCTCCCAGTTTCCTGTTACTGTTATCAAACACTCTCCCAATTCCCTGTTACTCATATCAAACGCTCTCACAGTTCCCTGTTACGGATATCGAACAGACTCCGTTCCCCGTTAGTGATATCGAACACTCTCCCAGTTCCCTGTTCCTGATATCAAAAAACCTTCCAGTTCCCTGTTGTTGATATCGAACACTCTCCAAGTTACCTGTTACTGATATCGAACACTCTCCGTTCCCTGTTACTGATATCAAACAGTCCCCCAGTTTCCTATCACTGATATTGAGCACACTTGTAGTTCACTGTTACTGATATTGAACACTTTCCCAGATCTCTGTTACTGATTTCGAACAGTCTCCCAGTTCCCTCTTACTGTTATGAAACACTCTCCCAGTTCATTGTTACTGATATCGAACTCTCTTCCAGTTCCCCGTGAATGATATCGATCAATCTCCCAGTTCCTTGTTACTGTTATCGAAAAGACTCGGTTCCCTGTTAGTGATATCGAACAATCTCCCAGTTCCCCGTGAATGATATCGATCAATCTCCCAGTTCCTTGTTACTGTTATCGAAAAGACTCGGTTCCCTGTTAGTGATATCGAACACTCTCCCAGTTCCCTGTTACTGATATCGAACACTCTCCCTGTTCCCTGATATCGAACACTCTCCGTTTCCTGTTACAGATATCCAACACTCTCGCAGTTCCCTGTTTCTGATATCCAACAGACTCCGTTCCCTTTTAGTGACATTGAACACTCTCCCAGTTTCCTGTTACTGATATCGAATAATCTTTCAGTTTCCTGTTAATGATATCAAACACTCTCCCAGTTCCCTATTACTCATATGAAATACTCCCCCAGTTCCCTGTTACTGATATCGAACACTCTCCGTTCCCTGTTACAGATATCGAACAATGCTCCAGTTCCCTGTCACTTATATCGCACAATCTCCCAGTTCCCTGTTTCTGATATCGAACACTCTCACAGTTCACTGTTACTGATATCGAACATACTCCCCGTTCCCTGTTAATGATAACAAACACTCTCCCAGTTTCCCGTTACTGTTATCAAACACTCTCCCAATTCCCTGTTACTCATATCAAACTCTCCCAGTTCCCTGTTACTGATATCGAACATACTCCGTTCCCTGTTAGTGATATCGAACAATCTTCCAGTTCCCTGTTACTGATTTCGAACAGTTTCCCAGTTCCCTGTTACTGATATCGAACAGTATCACAGTTCCCACTTACTGATATTGAACACTCTCCCGGTTCCCTTTTAGTGATATCGAACACCTTCCCAGATCCCTGTTACTGATTTCGAATTGTTTCCCAGTTCCCTGTTAATGTCATCGAACAGTATCGCAGTTCCCTGTTACTGATATCGAACATTCTCCCTGTTCCCTGATATCGAACACTCTCGGTTCCCTGTTACTCTTATCAAACACTCTCACATTTCCCTGTTAGTGACATCGAAAACTCTCCGGTCCCTGTTACTGATATCAATCAGTCCCCCAGTTTCCTGTCACTGATATCGGACACACCTCCAGTTCGCTGTTACTGATATTGAACACTTTCCCAGATCTCCTTTACTGATTTCGAACAGTCTCCAAGTTCCCTCTTACTGTTATGAAACACTCTCCCAGTTCATTGTTACTGATATCGAACTCTCTCCCAGTTCCCCGTAAATGATATCGATCAATCTCCCAGTTCCTTGTTACTGTTATCGAAAAGACTCGGTTCCCTGTTAATGATATCAAACACTCTCCCAGTTCCCTATCACTCATATGAAATACTCTCCCAGTTCCCTGTTACTGATATCGAACACTCTCCATTCCCTGTTACTGATATTGAACAATGCTCCAGTTCCCTGTCACTTATATCGCACAATCTCCCAGTTCCCTGTTTCTGATATCGAACACTCTCACAGTTCACTGTTACTGATATCGAACAGACTCCCCGTTCCCTGTTAATGATACCAAACACTCTCCCAGTTTCCTGTTACTGTTATCAAACACTCTCCCAATTCCCTGTTACTCTTATCAAACACTCTCACATTTCCCTGTTAGTGACATCGAAAACTCTCCATTCCCTGTTACTGATATCAAACAGTCCCCCAGTTTCCTGTCACTGATATCGGTCACACCTCCAGTTCGCTGTTACTGATATTGAACACTTTCCCAGATCTCTATTGCTGATTTCGAACAGTCTCCCAGTTCCCTGTTACTGATATCGATCAAGCTCCCAGTTCCCTGTTACTGATGTCGAACACTTTCCCAGTTCCCTCTTACAGATATCGAAAAATCTCCCATTTCCCTGTTATTGATATCGAACACTCTCCCAGTTCCCGGTTACTGATGTGGAACAGAGTCCATTCCCTGCTGTGATATCAAACACTCACCCAGTTTCCTGTTACTGATATCGAGTACTCTCCCAGTTCCCTGATATCGAACTCTCTCCATTCCCTGTTACTGACAACAAACCCTTTCCTGATTCTTTCTTACAGTTATCGAACAGTCTCCCATTTCCCTGTTACTGATATCGAACACTCTCCCAGTTGCCTGTTACTGATATACAACACAGTCCATTCCCTGTTAGTGATATCGAACACTTTCCCAGATCTCTGTTACTGATTTCGAACTGTCTCCCAATTCCCTGTTACTGATATCGAACACTCTCCCAGTTCACGGTCACTGATATCGTACAGAGTCAATTCCTTGTTAGTGATATCGAACTCCCACTCAGTTCCCTGTTACTGATATTGATAAAACTCCGAGTTCTTAGTTACTGATATCGAACACTCACCCAGTTTCCTGTTACTGAAATCGAATACTCTCCCAGTTCCCTGATATCGAACTCTCTCCATTCCCTGGTACTGACAACGAACCCTTTCCTGATTCCCTCTTACAGTTATCGAACAGTCTCCCATTTCCCTGTTACTGATATCGAACACTCTCCCAGTTGCCTGTTAGTGATATAGAACAATCTCCCAGTTCCCTGTTACTGATATCGAACACTCTTCCAGTTCCCTGTTACTGATGTCAAACACTCTCCAAGTTACCTCTTACTGATATCGAACACTTTCCATTCCGTTACAGATATCAAACAGTCTCCCAGTTTCCTGTCACTGATATCGAACACTCTCCCAGTTTCCTGTTACTGTTATCAAATACTCTCCCAATTCCCTGTTACTCATATCAAACACTTTCCCAGATCTCTGTTACTGATTTTGAACAGTCTCCCAGTTCCCTGTTACTGTTATGAAACACTCTCCCAGTTCACTGTTACTGATAACGAACTCTCTCCCAGTTCCCCCTTAATGATATCGATCAATCTCCCAGTTCCCTGTTACTGTTATCGAAAAGACTCGGTTCCCTGTTACTGATATGAAACACTCTCCCTCTTCCCTGATGTCGAACACTCTCCGTTCCCTGTTATAGATATCGAACACTCTCCCAGTTCCCTGTTTGTGATATCGAATAGACTCCGTTCCATGTTAGTGACATCGAACACTCTCCCAGTTTCCTGTTACTGATATCAAACACTCTCCCAGTTCCCTGTTTCTGATATCGAACACTCTCCCAGTTCTCTGATATCGAACAAACTCCGTTCCCTGTTATCGAACAGTATCACAGTTCCCTCTTACTGATATCGAAAACTCACCCAGTTCCCTATTTCTGATATCGAGCACTCTACAGTTCCCTGATATCGAACACTCTCCATTCCCTGTTACTGATATTGATCACTTTCCCAGGTTGCTTTTACTGTTATCAAACACTCTCCCAATTCCCTGTTACTCATATCAAACTCTCCCAGTTCCCTGTTACTGATATCGAACATACTCCGTTCCCTTTTAGTGATATCGAACAATCTTCCAGTTCCCTGTTACTGATTTCGAACAGTTTCCCAGTTCCCTGTTACTGATATTGAACAGTATCACAGTTCCCACTTACTGATATTGAACACTCTCCCGGTTCCCTTTTAGTGATATCGAACACCTTCCCAGATCCCTGTTACTGATTTTGAATTGTTTCCCAGTTCCCTGTTAATGTCATCGAACAGTATCGCAGTTCCCTGTTACTGATATCGAACATTCTCCCTGTTCCCTGATATCGAACACTCTCGGTTCCCTGTTACAGATATCGAACACTCTCCCAGATCCCTGTTTCTGATATCGAACAGACTCCTTTCCTGATAGTGACGTCGAACATACTCCCAGATTCCTGTTACTGATATCAAATAATCTCCCCGTTCCCTGTTAATGATACCAAACACTCTCCCAGTTTCCTGTTACTGTTATCAAACACTCTCCCAATTCCCTGTTACTCATATCAAACGCTCTCACAGTTCCCTGTTACGGATATCGAACAGACTCCGTTCCCCGTTAGTGATATCGAACACTCTCCCAGTTCCCTGTTCCTGATATCAAAAAACCTTCCAGTTCCCTGTTGTTGATATCGAACACTCTCCAAGTTACCTGTTACTGATATCGAACACTCTCCGTTCCCTGTTACTGATATCAAACAGTCCCCCAGTTTCCTATCACTGATATTGAGCACACTTGTAGTTCACTGTTACTGATATTGAACACTTTCCCAGATCTCTGTTACTGATTTCGAACAGTCTCCCAGTTCCCTCTTACTGTTATGAAACACTCTCCCAGTTCATTGTTACTGATATCGAACTCTCTTCCAGTTCCCCGTGAATGATATCGATCAATCTCCCAGTTCCTTGTTACTGTTATCGAAAAGACTCGGTTCCCTGTTAGTGATATCGAACAATCTCCCAGTTCCCCGTGAATGATATCGATCAATCTCCCAGTTCCTTGTTACTGTTATCGAAAAGACTCGGTTCCCTGTTAGTGATATCGAACACTCTCCCAGTTCCCTGTTACTGATATCGAACACTCTCCCTGTTCCCTGATATCGAACACTCTCCGTTTCCTGTTACAGATATCCAACACTCTCGCAGTTCCCTGTTTCTGATATCCAACAGACTCCGTTCCCTTTTAGTGACATTGAACACTCTCCCAGTTTCCTGTTACTGATATCGAATAATCTTTCAGTTTCCTGTTAATGATATCAAACACTCTCCCAGTTCCCTATTACTCATATGAAATACTCCCCCAGTTCCCTGTTACTGATATCGAACACTCTCCGTTCCCTGTTACAGATATCGAACAATGCTCCAGTTCCCTGTCACTTATATCGCACAATCTCCCAGTTCCCTGTTTCTGATATCGAACACTCTCACAGTTCACTGTTACTGATATCGAACATACTCCCCGTTCCCTGTTAATGATAACAAACACTCTCCCAGTTTCCCGTTACTGTTATCAAACACTCTCCCAATTCCCTGTTACTCATATCAAACTCTCCCAGTTCCCTGTTACTGATATCGAACATACTCCGTTCCCTGTTAGTGATATCGAACAATCTTCCAGTTCCCTGTTACTGATTTCGAACAGTTTCCCAGTTCCCTGTTACTGATATCGAACAGTATCACAGTTCCCACTTACTGATATTGAACACTCTCCCGGTTCCCTTTTAGTGATATCGAACACCTTCCCAGATCCCTGTTACTGATTTCGAATTGTTTCCCAGTTCCCTGTTAATGTCATCGAACAGTATCGCAGTTCCCTGTTACTGATATCGAACATTCTCCCTGTTCCCTGATATCGAACACTCTCGGTTCCCTGTTACTCTTATCAAACACTCTCACATTTCCCTGTTAGTGACATCGAAAACTCTCCGGTCCCTGTTACTGATATCAATCAGTCCCCCAGTTTCCTGTCACTGATATCGGACACACCTCCAGTTCGCTGTTACTGATATTGAACACTTTCCCAGATCTCTGTTACTGATTTCGAACAGTCTCCCAGTTCCCTGTTACTGATATCGATCAAGCTCCCAGTTCCCTGTTACTGATGTCGAACACTTTCCCAGTTCCCTCTTACAGATAACGAAAAATCTCCCATTTCCCTGTTACTGATATCGAACACTCTCCCAGTTCCCGGTTACTGATGTCGAACAGAGTCCATTCCCTGCTGTGATATCGAACTCTCTCCCAGTTCCCTGTTACTGATATCGATCAAACACCCAGTACCCTGTTACTGATATCAAACACTCACCCAGTTTCCTGTTACTGATATCGAATATTCTCCATTCCCTGTTACTGACAACAAACCCTTTCCTGATTCTTTCTTTCAGTTATCGAACAGACTGCCATTTCCCTGTTTCAGATATGGAACACTCTACATTTCTTGTTAGTGATATCGAACACTCTCCCAGTTCACTTTTACTGATTTCGAACACTTTCCCAGTTCCCTGTTACTGTTATCGAACAGTATCGCAGCTCCCTGTTACTGATATCGAAAAAATTCCCAGTTCCCAATTTCTGACATTGAACACTCTACAGTTCCCTGATATCGAACACTCTTCATTCCCTGTTGCTGATATTGATCACTTTCCCATGTCGCTGTTACTGATATCGAACAGTCTCCCCATTCCCTGTTAATGATACCAAACACTCTCCCAGTTTCCTGTTACTGTTATCAAACACTCTC
Organism: Mobula birostris; assembly: GCF_030028105.1. Taxonomy (NCBI): domain Eukaryota; kingdom Metazoa; phylum Chordata; class Chondrichthyes; order Myliobatiformes; family Myliobatidae; genus Mobula; species Mobula birostris. The sequence goes on from NC_092378.1 coordinate 94,904,701, forward strand.
TCAATTCCCTGTTACTCATATCAAACACTCTCATAGTTCCCTGTTACTGATATCGGACACTTTCCATTTCCTGTTACTGATATCAAACAGTCCCCCCGTTTCCTATCACTCATATCGAACACACTTCCAGTTCGCTGTTACTGATATTGAACACTTTCCCAGATCTCTGTTACTGATTTCGAACAGTCTCCCAGTTCCCTGTCACTGATGACGAACACGGACCCAGTTACCTGTTACTGATATCGAACCATCTCCCTGTTCCCTGATAACCAACACTCTCCATTCCCTGTTAGTGATATCGAACACTCTCCCAGTTCACTTTTATTGATATCGAACACTTTCCCAGTTCCCGGTTACTGAATTCGAACACTTTCCCAGTTCCCTGTTACTGTTATCAAACAGTATCGCACTTCCCTCTTACTGATATCGAACACTCTACCAGTTCCCTATTTCTGATATCGAACACTCTCCCAGTTCCCTGTTACTGATATCGAACACTTTCCCAGATCCCTGTTACTGATTTCGAACAGTTTCCCAGTTCCCTGCTACTGTTATCGAACAGTATCGCAGTTCCCTGTTACTGATATCGAACACTCCCCCTGTTCCCTGATATCGAACACTCTCGATTCCCTGTTACAGATATCGAACACTCTCCCAGATCCCTGTTCCTGATATCGAAGAAACTCCGTTCCCTGTTAGTGACATCGAACACTCTCCCAGTTTCCTGTTACTGATATCGAATAATCTCCCAGTACCCTGTTAATGATATCGAACACTCTCCCAGTTCCCTGATATCGAACAGACTCCGTTCCCTGTTAGTGATATCAAACGCTCTCCCAGTTTCCTGTTACTGTTTTCAAACACTCTCCCAATTCCCTGTTACTGATATCGAACACTCTCCCATTTCCCTGTCACTGATGACGAACACGGACCCAGTTACCTGATACAGATATCGAACACTCTCCCTGTTCCCTGATAACCAACACTCTCCATTCCCTGTTAGTGATATCGAACACTCTCCCAGTTCACTTTTACTGATATCGAACACTTTCCCAGTTCCCTGTTACTGATTTCGAACACTTTCCCAGTTCCCTGTTACTGTTATCGAACAGTATCGCACTTCCCTCTTACTGATATCGAACACTCTACCAGTTCCCTATTTCTGATATCGAACACTCTCCCAGTTACGTGTTACTGATATCGAACACTTTCCAGATCCCTGTTACTGATTTCCAACAGTTTCCCAGTTCCCTGCTACTGTTATCGAACAGTATCGCACTTCCCTCTTACTGATATCGAACACTCCCCCTGTTCCCTGATATCGAACACTCTCGATTCCCTGTTACAGATATCGAACACTCTCCCAGATCCCTGTTTCTGATATCGAAGAAACTCCGTTCCCTGTTAGTGACATCGAACACTCTCCCAGTTTCCTGTTACTGATATCGAATAATCTCCCAGTACCCTGTTAATGATATCGAACACTCTCCCAGTTCCCTGTTACTTATATCGAACAATCTTCCAGTTCCTTGTTAGTGATTTTGAGCACTTTCCCAGATTCCTGTTACTGTTATCAAACACTCTCCCAATTCTCTTTCAATGATATGAAACAGTCTGTTTCCTGTCACCGATATCGAACACTCTCCGAGTTCCCTGTTACTGATATCAAACACTCTCCCAGTTTCCTGTTACTGTTATCAAACCCTCTCCCAATTCCCTGTTACTGATATCGAACACTTTCCCATTTCCCTGTCACTGATGGGGAACACAGACCCAGTTACCTGTTACTGATATCGAACCCTCTTCCTGTTCCCTGATAACCAACACTCTCCATTCCCTGTTAGTGATATCGAACACTCTCCCAGTTCACTTTTACTGATATCGAACATTTTCCCAGTTCCCTGTTACTGATATCGAACACTCTCCCAGTTCCCTGTTACTGATATCGAACACTCTCCCTGTTCCCTGATATCGAACACTCTCCGTTTCCTGTTACAGATATCCAACACTCTCGCAGTTCCCTGTTTCTGATATCCAACAGACTCCGTTCCCTTTTAGTGACATTGAACACTCTCCCAGTTTCCTGTTACTGATATCGAATAATCTTTCAGTTTCCTGTTAATGATATCAAACACTCTCCCAGTTCCCTATTACTCATATGAAATACTCCCCCAGTTCCCTGTTACTGATATCGAACACTCTCCGTTCCCTGTTACTGATATCGAACAATGCTCCAGTTCCCTGTCACTTATATCGCACAATCTCCCAGTTCCCTGTTTCTGATATCGAACACTCTCACAGTTCACTGTTACTGATATCGAACATACTCCCCGTTCCCTGTTAATGATAACAAACACTCTCCCAGTTTCCCGTTACTGTTATCAAACACTCTCCCAATTCCCTGTTACTCATATCAAACTCTCCCAGTTCCCTGTTACTGATATCGAACATACTCCGTTCCCTGTTAGTGATATCGAACAATCTTCCAGTTCCCTGTTACTGATTTCGAACAGTTTCCCAGTTCCCTGTTACTGATATCGAACAGTATCACAGTTCCCACTTACTGATATTGAACACTCTCCCGGTTCCCTTTTAGTGATATCGAACACCTTCCCAGATCCCTGTTACTGATTTCGAATTGTTTCCCAGTTCCCTGTTAATGTCATCGAACAGTATCGCAGTTCCCTGTTACTGATATCGAACATTCTCCCTGTTCCCTGATATCGAACACTCTCGGTTCCCTGTTACTCTTATCAAACACTCTCACATTTCCCTGTTAGTGACATCGAAAACTCTCCGTTCCCTGTTACTGATATCAATCAGTCCCCCAGTTTCCTGTCACTGATATCGGACACACCTCCAGTTCGCTGTTACTGATATTGAACACTTTCCCAGATCTCTGTTACTGATTTCGAACAGTCTCCCAGTTCCCTGTTACTGATATCGATCAAGCTCCCAGTTCCCTGTTACTGATGTCGAACACTTTCCCAGTTCCCTCTTACAGATACCGAAAAATCTCCCATTTCCCTGTTACTGATATCGAACACTCTCCCAGTTCCCGGTTACTGATGTCGAACAGAGTCCATTCCCTGCTGTGATATCGAACTCTCTCCCAGTTCCCTGTTACTGATATCGATCAAACACCCAGTACCCTGTTACTGATATCAAACACTCACCCAGTTTCCTGTTACTGATATCGAATATTCTCCATTCCCTGTTACTGACAACAAACCCTTTCCTGATTCTTTCTTACAGTTATCGAACAGACTGCCATTTCCCTGTTTCTGATATGGAACACTCTACATTTCTTGTTAGTGATATCGAACACTCTCCCAGTTCACTTTTACTGATTTCGAACACTTTCCCAGTTCCCTGTTACTGTTATCGAACAGTATCGCAGTTCCCTGTTACTGATATCGAAAAATCTCCCAGTTCCCTATTTCTGATATCGAACACTCTACAGTTCCCTGATATCGAACACTCTCCATTCTGTTATTGATATTGATCACTTTCCCAGGTCGCTATTACTGATATCGAACAGTCTCCCCGTTCCCTGTTAATGATACCAAACGCTCTCCCAGATTCTTGTTACTGTTATCAAACACTCTCCCAATTCCCTGGCACTCATATCAAACACTCTCCCAGTTTCCCTGTTACTTATATTGAACAGACTCCGTTCCCTGTTAGTGATATCGAACACTCTCCGAGTTCCCTGTTACTGATATCGAACGATCTTACAGTTCCCTGTTACAGATATCGAACACTCTCCGTTCCCTGTTACTGATATCAAACAGTCTCCCACTTTCCTGTCACTGATATCGAACACACTCCCAGTTCCCTGTTGCTGATATTGAACACTTTCCCAGATCTCTGTTACTGATTTTGAACAGTCTCTCATTTCCCTGTAACTGTTATGAAACACTCTCCATGTTCACTGTTACTGATATCGAAATCTCTCCCAGTTCCCTGTGACTGATATCGATCAAGATCCCAGTTCTCTGTTACTGATGTCGAACACTATCCCAGTTCCCTCTTACAGATATCCAACGGTCTGCCATTTCCCTGTTACTGATATCGAACACTCTCCCATTACCCTGTTATGTATATAGAACAGAGTCCATTCCCTGTTAGTGATATCGAACTCTCTCCCAGTTCTCTGCTACTGATATCGATCAATCTCCCAGTTCCCTGTTACTGATATCGAACACTCTCCGTTCCCTGTTACTGTTATCAAACAGTCTCCCAGTTTCCTGTCACTGATATCGAAACATCTCCCAGTTCTCTGTTACTGATATCGAACACTTTCCCAGATCCCTGTTCCAGGTTTCAAACAGTCCCCCAGTTCCCTGTTACTGTTATCGAACTGTCTCCCATTTCCCTGTTATAGTTATCGAACACTGTCCCAGTCGCCTGTTGCTGATATAGAACAGTGTCCATTCCCTGTTAGTGATATCGAACACCCTCACAGTTCTCTGTTACTGATATCGAACACTCTCCAAGATACCTGTTACTGATTTCGAACAGTTTCCCAGTTCCCTGTTACTGTTATCGAACAGTATCGCAGTTCCCTGTTACTGATATTGAAAAATCTCCCAGTTCCCTATTTCTGATGTCGAACACTCTCCGTTCCCTGTTACTGACATTGATCACTTTCCCAGGTCGCTGTTACTGATATCTAACACTCTGCCAGTTCCCTATTTCTGATATCGAACACTCTCCCAGTTTCCTGTTACTCATATCAAACACTCTCATAGTTCCCTGTTACTGATATCGAACACTTTCCATTTCCTGTTACTGATACCAAACAGTCCCCCAGTTTCCTGTCACTGATATCGAACACACTTCCAGTTCGCTGTTACTGATATTGAACACTTTCCCAGATCTCTGTTACTGATTTCGAACAGTCTCCCAGTTCCCTCTTACGATTATGAAACAACCTACCAGTTCACTGTTACTGATATCGAACTCTCTCCCAGTTCCCCGTGAATGATATCGATCAATCTCCCAGTTCCCTGTTACTGTTATCGAAAAGTCTCGGTTCCCTGTTACTGATATCGAACAGACTCCGCTCCGTTACTGATAACGAACACACTCCCAGTTCCCTGTGACTGATATAGAACAATCTCACCGTTCCTTGTTTCTGATATCGAACACTCTCCCAGTCCACTTATACTGATATTGAACACTTTCCCAGATCCCTGTTACTGATTTCGAACACTTTCCCATTTCCCTGTTACTGTTATCGAACAGTATCGCAGTTCCCTCTTACTGATATTGAAATATCTCCCAGTTCCCTATTTCTGATGTCGAACACTCGACAGTTCCCTGATATCGAACACTCTCCGTTCCCTGTTACTGAGATTGATCACTTTCCCAGGTCGCTGTTACTGATATCGAACAGTCTCCCTGTTCCCTGTTAATGATACCAAACACTCTCCCAGTTTCCTGTTACTGTTATCTAACACTCTACAAATTCCCTGTTACTGATATCGAACACTCTCCCATTTCCCTGTCACTGATGACGAACACGGACCCAGTTACCTGTTACTGATATCGAACCCTCTCCCTGTTCTCTGATAACCAACACTCTCCATTCCCTGTTAGTGATATCGAACACTCTCCCAGTTCACTTTTACTGATATCGAACACTTTCCCAGTTCCCTGTTACTGATTTCGAACACTTTCCCAATTCCCTGTTACTGTTATCGAACAGTATCGCACTTCCCTCTTACTGATATCGAACACTCTACCAGTTCCCTATTTCTGATATCGAACACTCTCCCAGTTCCCTGTTACTGATATCGAACACTTTCCCAGATCCCTGTTACTGATTTCGAACAGTTTCCCAGTTCCCTGCTACTGTTATCGAACAGTATCGCAGTTCCCTGTTACTGATATCGAACACTCCCCCTGTTCCCTGATATCGAACACTCTCGATTCCCTGTTACAGATAGCGAACACTCTCCCAGATCCCTGTTTCTGATATCGAAGAAACTCCGTTCCCTGTTAGTGACATCGAACACTCTCCCACTTTCCTGTTACTGATATCGAATAAACTCCCAGTACCCTGTTAATGATATCGAACACTCTCCCAGTTCCCTGTTACTTATATCGAACAATCTTCCAGTTCCTTGTTAGTGATTTTGAGCACTTTCCCAGATTCCTGTTACTGTTATCAAACACTCTCCCAATTCTCTTTCAATGATATGAAACAGTCTGTTTCCTGTCACCGATATCGAACACTCTCCGAGTTCCCTGTTACTGATATCAAACACTCTCCCAGTTTCCTGTTACTGTTATCAAACACTCTCCCAGTTCCCTATTACTGATATCGAACACTCTCCGTTCCCTGTTACTGATATCGAACAATGTTCCAGTTCACTGTCACTTTCATCGCACAATCTCCCAGTTCCGTGTTTCTGATATCGAACACTCTCACAGTTCACTGTTACTGATATCGAACAGACTCCCCGTTCCCTGTTAATGATACCAAACACTCTCCCACTTTCCTGTTACTGTTATCAAACACTCTCTCAATTCTCTGTTACTCATATCAAACACTCTCATAGTTCCCTGTTACTGATATCGAACACTTTCCATTTCCTGTTACTGATATCAAACAGTCCCCCAGTTTCCTGTCACTGATATCGAACACACTTCCAGTTCGCTGTTACTGATATTGAACACTTTCCCAGATCTCTGTTACTGATTTCGAACAGTCTCCCAGTTCCCTGTTAATGATACCAAACACTCTCCCATTTTCCTGTTACTGTTATCAAACACTCTCCCAGTTCCCTGTTACTTATATCGAACACTCTCCCATTTCCTTGTCACTGATGACGAACACGGACACAGTTACCTGTTACTGATATCGAACCCTCTCCCTGTTCCCTGATAACCAAACCTCTCCATTCCCTGTCAGTGATATCGAACACTCTCCCAGTTCACTTTTACTGATATCGAACACTTTCCCAGATCCCTGTTACTGATTTCGAACACTTTCCCAGTTCCCTGTTACTGTTATCGAACAGTATCGCAGCTCCCTGTTACTGATATCGAAAAAATTCCCAGTTCCCAATTTCTGACATTGAACACTCTACAGTTCCCTGATATCGAACACTCTTCATTCCCTGTTGCTGATATTGATCACTTTCCCATGTCGCTGTTACTGATATCGAACAGTCTCCCCATTCCCTGTTAATGATACCAAACACTCTCCCAGTTTCCTGTTACTGTTATCAAACACTCTCTCAATTCCCTGTTACTCATATCAAACACTCTCATAGTTCCCTGTTACTGATATCGGACACTTTCCATTTCCTGTTACTGATATCAAACAGTCCCCCCGTTTCCTATCACTCATATCGAACACACTTCCAGTTCGCTGTTACTGATATTGAACACTTTCCCAGATCTCTGTTACTGATTTCGAACAGTCTCCCAGTTCCCTGTCACTGATGACGAACACGGACCCAGTTACCTGTTACTGATATCGAACCTTCTCCCTATTCCCTGATAACCAACACTCTCCATTCCCTGTTAGTGATATCGAACACTCTCCCAGTTCACTTTTATTGATATCGAACACTTTCCCAGTTCCCTGTTACTGATTTCGAACACTTTCCCAGTTCCCTGTCACTGTTATCAAACAGTGTCGCACTTCCCTCTTACTGATATCGAACACTCTACCAGTTCCCTATTTCTGATATCGAACACACTCCCAGTTCCCTGTTACTGATATCAAAAACTTTCCCAGATCCCTGTTACTGATTTCGAACAGTTTCCCAGTTCCCTGCTACTGTTATCTAACAGTATCGCAGTTCCCTGTTACTGATATCGAACACTCCCCCTGTTCCCTGATATCGAACACTCTCGATTCCCTGTTACAAATATCGAACACTCTCCCAGATCCCTGTTCCTGATATCGAAGAAACTCCGTTCCCTGTTAGTGACATCGAACACTCTCCCAGTTTCCTGTTACTGTTATCTAACACTCTACAAATTCCCTGTTACTGATATCGAACACTCTCCCATTTCCCTGTCACTGATGACGAACACGGACCCAGTTACCTGTTACTGATATCGAACCCTCTCCCTGTTCTCTGATAACCAACACTCTCCATTCCCTGTTAGTGATATCGAACACTCTCCCAGTTCACTTTTACTGATATCGAACACTTTCCCAGTTCCCTGTTACTGATTTCGAACACTTTCCCAATTCCCTGTTACTGTTATCGAACAGTATCGCACTTCCCTCTTACTGATATCGAACACTCTACCAGTTCCCTATTTCTGATATCGAACACTCTCCCAGTTCCCTGTTACTGATATCGAACACTTTCCCAGATCCCTGTTACTGATTTCGAACAGTTTCCCAGTTCCCTGCTACTGTTATCGAACAGTATCGCAGTTCCCTGTTACTGATATCGAACACTCCCCCTGTTCCCTGATATCGAACACTCTCGATTCCCTGTTACAGATAGCGAACACTCTCCCAGATCCCTGTTTCTGATATCGAAGAAACTCCGTTCCCTGTTAGTGACATCGAACACTCTCCCACTTTCCTGTTACTGATATCGAATAAACTCCCAGTACCCTGTTAATGATATCGAACACTCTCCCAGTTCCCTGTTACTTATATCGAACAATCTTCCAGTTCCTTGTTAGTGATTTTGAGCACTTTCCAAGATTCCTGTTACTGTTATCAAACACTCTCCCAATTCTCTTTCAATGATATGAAACAGTCTGTTTCCTGTCACCGATATCGAACACTCTCCGAGTTCCCTGTTACTGATATCAAACACTCTCCCAGTTTCCTGTTACTGTTATCAAACACTCTCCCAGTTCCCTATTACTGATATCGAACACTCTCCGTTCCCTGTTACTGATATCGAACAATGTTCCAGTTCACTGTCACTTTCATCGCACAATCTCCCAGTTCCGTGTTTCTGATATCGAACACTCTCACAGTTCACTGTTACTGATATCGAACAGACTCCCCGTTCCCTGTTAATGATACCAAACACTCTCCCACTTTCCTGTTACTGTTATCAAACACTCTCTCAATTCTCTGTTACTCATATCAAACACTCTCATAGTTCCCTGTTACTGATATCGAACACTTTCCATTTCCTGTTACTGATATCAAACAGTCCCCCAGTTTCCTGTCACTGATATCGAACACACTTCCAGTTCGCTGTTACTGATATTGAACACTTTCCCAGATCTCTGTTACTGATTTCGAACAGTCTCCCAGTTCCCTGTTAATGATACCAAACACTCTCCCATTTTCCTGTTACTGTTATCAAACACTCTCCCAGTTCCCTGTTACTTATATCGAACACTCTCCCATTTCCTTGTCACTGATGACGAACACGGACACAGTTACCTGTTACTGATATCGAACCCTCTCCCTGTTCCCTGATAACCAAACCTCTCCATTCCCTGTCAGTGATATCGAACACTCTCCCAGTTCACTTTTACTGATATCGAACACTTTCCCAGATCCCTGTTACTGATTTCGAACACTTTCCCAGTTCCCTGTTACTGTTATCGAACAGTATCGCAGCTCCCTGTTACTGATATCGAAAAAATTCCCAGTTCCCAATTTCTGACATTGAACACTCTACAGTTCCCTGATATCGAACACTCTTCATTCCCTGTTGCTGATATTGATCACTTTCCCATGTCGCTGTTACTGATATCGAACAGTCTCCCCATTCCCTGTTAATGATACCAAACACTCTCCCAGTTTCCTGTTACTGTTATCAAACACTCTCTCAATTCCCTGTTACTCATATCAAACACTCTCATAGTTCCCTGTTACTGATATCGGACACTTTCCATTTCCTGTTACTGATATCAAACAGTCCCCCCGTTTCCTATCACTCATATCGAACACACTTCCAGTTCGCTGTTACTGATATTGAACACTTTCCCAGATCTCTGTTACTGATTTCGAACAGTCTCCCAGTTCCCTGTCACTGATGACGAACACGGACCCAGTTACCTGTTACTGATATCGAACCATCTCCCTGTTCCCTGATAACCAACACTCTCCATTCCCTGTTAGTGATATCGAACACTCTCCCAGTTCACTTTTATTGATATCGAACACTTTCCCAGTTCCCGGTTACTGAATTCGAACACTTTCCCAGTTCCCTGTTACTGTTATCAAACAGTATCGCACTTCCCTCTTACTGATATCGAACACTCTACCAGTTCCCTATTTCTGATATCGAACACTCTCCCAGTTCCCTGTTACTGATATCGAACACTTTCCCAGATCCCTGTTACTGATTTCGAACAGTTTCCCAGTTCCCTGCTACTGTTATCGAACAGTATCGCAGTTCCCTGTTACTGATATCGAACACTCCCCCTGTTCCCTGATATCGAACACTCTCGATTCCCTGTTACAGATATCGAACACTCTCCCAGATCCCTGTTCCTGATATCGAAGAAACTCCGTTCCCTGTTAGTGACATCGAACACTCTCCCAGTTTCCTGTTACTGATATCGAATAATCTCCCAGTACCCTGTTAATGATATCGAACACTCTCCCAGTTCCCTGATATCGAACAGACTCCGTTCCCTGTTAGTGATATCAAACGCTCTCCCAGTTTCCTGTTACTGTTTTCAAACACTCTCCCAATTCCCTGTTACTGATATCGAACACTCTCCCATTTCCCTGTCACTGATGACGAACACGGACCCAGTTACCTGTTACTGATATCGAACCCTCTCCCTGTTCTCTGATAACCAACACTCTCCATTCCCTGTTAGTGATATCGAACACTCTCCCAGTTCACTTTTACTGATATCGAACACTTTCCCAGTTCCCTGTTACTGATTTCGAACACTTTCCCAATTCCCTGTTACTGTTATCGAACAGTATCGCACTTCCCTCTTACTGATATCGAACACTCTACCAGTTCCCTATTTCTGATATCGAACACTCTCCCAGTTCCCTGTTACTGATATCGAACACTTTCCCAGATCCCTGTTACTGATTTCGAACAGTTTCCCAGTTCCCTGCTACTGTTATCGAACAGTATCGCAGTTCCCTGTTACTGATATCGAACACTCCCCCTGTTCCCTGATATCGAACACTCTCGATTCCCTGTTACAGATAGCGAACACTCTCCCAGATCCCTGTTTCTGATATCGAAGAAACTCCGTTCCCTGTTAGTGACATCGAACACTCTCCCACTTTCCTGTTACTGATATCGAATAAACTCCCAGTACCCTGTTAATGATATCGAACACTCTCCCAGTTCCCTGTTACTTATATCGAACAATCTTCCAGTTCCTTGTTAGTGATTTTGAGCACTTTCCCAGATTCCTGTTACTGTTATCAAACACTCTCCCAATTCTCTTTCAATGATATGAAACAGTCTGTTTCCTGTCACCGATATCGAACACTCTCCGAGTTCCCTGTTACTGATATCAAACACTCTCCCAGTTTCCTGTTACTGTTATCAAACACTCTCCCAGTTCCCTATTACTGATATCGAACACTCTCCGTTCCCTGTTACTGATATCGAACAATGTTCCAGTTCACTGTCACTTTCATCGCACAATCTCCCAGTTCCGTGTTTCTGATATCGAACACTCTCACAGTTCACTGTTACTGATATCGAACAGACTCCCCGTTCCCTGTTAATGATACCAAACACTCTCCCACTTTCCTGTTACTGTTATCAAACACTCTCTCAATTCTCTGTTACTCATATCAAACACTCTCATAGTTCCCTGTTACTGATATCGAACACTTTCCATTTCCTGTTACTGATATCAAACAGTCCCCCAGTTTCCTGTCACTGATATCGAACACACTTCCAGTTCGCTGTTACTGATATTGAACACTTTCCCAGATCTCTGTTACTGATTTCGAACAGTCTCCCAGTTCCCTGTTAATGATACCAAACACTCTCCCATTTTCCTGTTACTGTTATCAAACACTCTCCCAGTTCCCTGTTACTTATATCGAACACTCTCCCATTTCCTTGTCACTGATGACGAACACGGACACAGTTACCTGTTACTGATATCGAACCCTCTCCCTGTTCCCTGATAACCAAACCTCTCCATTCCCTGTCAGTGATATCGAACACTCTCCCAGTTCACTTTTACTGATATCGAACACTTTCCCAGATCCCTGTTACTGATTTCGAACACTTTCCCAGTTCCCTGTTACTGTTATCGAACAGTATCGCAGCTCCCTGTTACTGATATCGAAAAAATTCCCAGTTCCCAATTTCTGACATTGAACACTCTACAGTTCCCTGATATCGAACACTCTTCATTCCCTGTTGCTGATATTGATCACTTTCCCATGTCGCTGTTACTGATATCGAACAGTCTCCCCATTCCCTGTTAATGATACCAAACACTCTCCCAGTTTCCTGTTACTGTTATCAAACACTCTCTCAATTCCCTGTTACTCATATCAAACACTCTCATAGTTCCCTGTTACTGATATCGGACACTTTCCATTTCCTGTTACTGATATCAAACAGTCCCCCCGTTTCCTATCACTCATATCGAACACACTTCCAGTTCGCTGTTACTGATATTGAACACTTTCCCAGATCTCTGTTACTGATTTCGAACAGTCTCCCAGTTCCCTGTCACTGATGACGAACACGGACCCAGTTACCTGTTACTGATATCGAACCATCTCCCTGTTCCCTGATAACCAACACTCTCCATTCCCTGTTAGTGATATCGAACACTCTCCCAGTTCACTTTTATTGATATCGAACACTTTCCCAGTTCCCGGTTACTGAATTCGAACACTTTCCCAGTTCCCTGTTACTGTTATCAAACAGTATCGCACTTCCCTCTTACTGATATCGAACACTCTACCAGTTCCCTATTTCTGATATCGAACACTCTCCCAGTTCCCTGTTACTGATATCGAACACTTTCCCAGATCCCTGTTACTGATTTCGAACAGTTTCCCAGTTCCCTGCTACTGTTATCGAACAGTATCGCAGTTCCCTGTTACTGATATCGAACACTCCCCCTGTTCCCTGATATCGAACACTCTCGATTCCCTGTTACAGATATCGAACACTCTCCCAGATCCCTGTTCCTGATATCGAAGAAACTCCGTTCCCTGTTAGTGACATCGAACACTCTCCCAGTTTCCTGTTACTGATATCGAATAATCTCCCAGTACCCTGTTAATGATATCGAACACTCTCCCAGTTCCCTGATATCGAACAGACTCCGTTCCCTGTTAGTGATATCAAACGCTCTCCCAGTTTCCTGTTACTGTTTTCAAACACTCTCCCAATTCCCTGTTACTGATATCGAACACTCTCCCATTTCCCTGTCACTGATGACGAACACGGACCCAGTTACCTGATACAGATATCGAACACTCTCCCTGTTCCCTGATAACCAACACTCTCCATTCCCTGTTAGTGATATCGAACACTCTCCCAGTTCACTTTTACTGATATCGAACACTTTCCCAGTTCCCTGTTACTGATTTCGAACACTTTCCCAGTTCCCTGTTACTGTTATCGAACAGTATCGCACTTCCCTCTTACTGATATCGAACACTCTACCAGTTCCCTATTTCTGATATCGAACACTCTCCCAGTTACGTGTTACTGATATCGAACACTTTCCAGATCCCTGTTACTGATTTCCAACAGTTTCCCAGTTCCCTGCTACTGTTATCGAACAGTATCGCACTTCCCTCTTACTGATATCGAACACTCCCCCTGTTCCCTGATATCGAACACTCTCGATTCCCTGTTACAGATATCGAACACTCTCCCAGATCCCTGTTTCTGATATTGAAGAAACTCCGTTCCCTGTTAGTGACATCGAACACTCTCCCAGTTTCCTGTTACTGATATCGAATAATCTCCCAGTACCCTGTTAATGATATCGAACACTCTCCCAGTTCCCTGTTACTTATATCGAACAATCTTCCAGTTCCTTGTTAGTGATTTTGAGCACTTTCCCAGATTCCTGTTACTGTTATCAAACACTCTCCCAATTCTCTTTCAATGATATGAAACAGTCTGTTTCCTGTCACCGATATCGAACACTCTCCGAGTTCCCTGTTACTGATATCAAACACTCTCCCAGTTTCCTGTTACTGTTATCAAACCCTCTCCCAATTCCCTGTTACTGATATCGAACACTTTCCCATTTCCCTGTCACTGATGGGGAACACAGACCCAGTTACCTGTTACTGATATCGAACCCTCTTCCTGTTCCCTGATAACCAACACTCTCCATTCCCTGTTAGTGATATCGAACACTCTCCCAGTTCACTTTTACTGATATCGAACATTTTCCCAGTTCCCTGTTACTGATTTCGAACACTCTGCCAGTTCCCTGTTACTGATATCGAACAGACCCCGTTCCCTGTTAGTGACATTGAACTCTCTCCCTCTTTCCTGTTACTGATATCGAATAATCTCCCAGTTCCCTGTTTCTGATATCGAACACTCTCACAGTTCACTGTTATTGATATCGAACAGACTCCCCGTTCCCTGGTAATGATACCAAACACTCTCCCAGCTTCCTGTTACTGTTATCAAACACTCTCTCAATTCCCTGTTACTCATATCAAACACTCTCATATTTCCCTGTTACTGATATCGAACACTTTCCATTTCCTGTTACTGATATCAAACAGTCCCCCCGTTTCCTGTCACTGATATCGAACACACTTCCAGTTCGCTGTTACTGATATTGAACACTTTCCCAGATCTCTGTTACTGATTTCGAACAGTCTCCCAGTTCCCTGTCACTGATGACGAACACGGACCCAGTTACCTGTTACTGATATCGAACCCTCTCCCTGTTCCCTGATAACCAACACTCTCCATTCCCTGTTAGTGATATCGAACACTCTCCCAGTTCACTTTTACTGATATCGAACACTTTCCCAGATCCCTGTTACTGATTTCGAACACTTTCCCAGTTCCCTGTTACTGTTATCGAACAGTATCGCAGCTCCCTGTTACTGATATCGAAAAATTTCCCAGTTCCCTATTTCTGACATTGAACACTCTACAGTTCCCTGATATCGAACACTCTTCATTCCCTGTTGCTGATATTGATCACTTTCCCATGTCGCTGTTACTGATATCGAACAGTCTCCCCATTCCCTGTTAATGATACCAAACACTCTCCCAGTTTCCTGTTACTGTTATCAAACACTCTCCCAGCTCCCTGTTAATTATATCGAACACTCTCCCATTTCCCTGTCACTGATGACGAACACGGACCCAGTTACCTGTTACTGATATCGAACCCTCTCCCTGTTCCCTGATAACCAACACTCTCCATTCCCTGTTAGTGATATCGAACACTCTACCAGTTCCCTATTTCTGATATCGAACACTCTCCCAGTTCCCTGTTACTGATATCGAACACTTTCCCAGATCCCTGTTACTGATTTCGAACAGTTTCCCAGTTCCCTGCTACTGTTATCGAACAGTATCGCAGTTCCCTGTTACTGATATCGAACACTCCCCCTGTTCCCTGATATCGAACACTCTCGATTCCCTGTTACAGATATCGAACACTCTCCCAGATCCCTGTTTCTGATATCGAAGAAACTCCGTTCCCTGTTAGTGATATCAAACGCTCTCCCAGTTTCCTGTTACTGTTATCAAACACTCTCCCAATTCCCTGTTACTGATATCGAACACTCTCCCATTTCCCTGCCACTGATGACGAACACGGACCCAGTTACCTGATACTGATATCGAACCCTCTCCCTGTTCCCTGATAACCAACACTCTCCATTCCCTGTTAGTGATTTCGAACACTCTCCCAGTTCACTTTTACTGATATCGAACACTTTCCCAGTTCCCTGTTACTGATTTCGAACACTTTCCCAGTTCCCTGTTACTGTTATCGAACAGTATCGCACTTCCCTCTTACTGATATCGAACACTCTACCAGTTCCCTATTTCTGATATCGAACAATGTTCCAGTTCACTGTCACTTACATCGCACAATCTCCCAGTTCCCTGTTTCTGATATCGAACACTCTCACAGTTCACTGTTACTGATATCGAACAGACTCCCCGTTCCCTGTTAATGATACCAAACACTCTCCCAGTTTCCTGTTACTGTTATCAAACACTCTCTCAATTCCCTGTTACTCATATCAAACACTCTCATAGTTCCCTGTTACTGATATCGAACACTTTCCATTTCCTGTTACTGATATCAAACAGTCCCCCAGTTTCCTGTCACTGATATCGAACACACTTCCAGTTCGCTGTTACTGATATTGAACACTTTCCCAGATCTCTGTTACTGATATCGAACACTCTCCCAGATCCCTGTTTCTGATATCGAAGAAACTCCGTTCCCTGTTAGTGATATCAAACGCTCTCCCAGTTTCCTGTTACTGTTATCAAACACTCTCCCAATTCCCTGTTACTGATATCGAACACTCTCCCATTTCCCTGTCACTGATGACGAACACGGACCCAGTTACCTGATACTGATATCGAACCCTCTCCCTGTTCCCTGATAACCAACACTCTCCATTCCCTGTTAGTGATATCGAACACTCTCCCAGTTCACTTTTACTGATATCGAACACTTTCCCAGTTCCCTGTTACTGTTATCGAACAGTATCGCAGCTCCCTGTTACTGATATCGAAAAATTTCCCAGTTCCTAATTTCTGACATTGAACACTCTGCAGTTCCCTGATATCGAACACTCTTCATTCCTTGTTGCTGATATTGATCACTTTCCCATGTCGCAGTTATTGATATCGAACAGTCTCCCCATTCCCTGTTAATGATACCAAACACTCTCCCAGTTTCCTGTTATTGTTATCAAACACTCTCTCAATTCCCTGTTACTCATATCAAACACTCTCATAGTTCCCTGTTACTGATATGGAACACTTTCCATTTCCTGTTACTGATAGCAAACAGTCACCCCGTTTCCTGTCACTGATATCGAACACACTTCCAGTTCGCTGTTACTGATATTGAACACTTTCCCAGATCTCTGTTACTGATTTCGAACAGTCTCCCAGTTCCCTGTCACTGATGACGAACACGGACCCAGTTACCTGTTACTGATATCGAACCTTCTCCCTATTCCCTGATAACCAACACTCTCCATTCCCTGTTAGTGATATCGAACACTCTCCCAGTTCACTTTTATTGATATCGAACACTTTCCCAGTTCCCTGTTACTGATTTCGAACACTTTCCCAGTTCCCTGTCACTGTTATCAAACAGTGTCGCACTTCCCTCTTACTGATATCGAACACTCTACCAGTTCCCTATTTCTGATATCGAACACTCTTCCAGTTCCCTGTTACTGATATCGAACACTTTCCCAGATCCCTGTTACTGATTTCAAACAGTTTCCCAGTTCCCTGCTACTGTTATCGAACAGTATCGCAGTTCCCTGTTACTGATATCGAACACTCCCCCTGTTCCCTGATATCGAACACTCTCGATTCCCTGTTACAGATATCGAACACTCTCCCAGATCCCTGTTCCTGATATCGAAGAAACTCCGTTCCCTGTTAGTGACATCGAACACTCTCCCAGTTTCCTGTTACTGATATCGAATAATCTCCCAGTACCCTGTAAATGATATTGAACACTCTCCCAGTTCCCTGATATCGAACAGATTCCGTTCCCTGTTAGTGATATCAAACGCTCTCCCAGTTTCCTGTTACTGTTATCAAACACTCTCCCAATTCCCTGTTACTGATATCGAACACTCTCCCATTTCCATGTCACTGATGACGAACACGGACCCAGTTACCTGATACTGATATCGAACCCTCTCCCTGTTCCCTGATAACCAACACTCTCCATTCCCTGTTAGTGATATCGAACACTCTCCCAGTTCACTTTTACTGATATCGAACACTTTCCCAGTTCCCTGTTACTGATTTCGAACACTTTCCCAGTTCCCTGCTACTGTTATCGAACAGTATCGCACTTCCCTCTTACTGATATCGAACACTCCCCCTGTTCCCTGATATCGAACACTCTCGATTCCCTGTTACAGATATCGAACACTCTCCCAGATCCCTGTTTCTGATATCGAAGAAACTCCGTTCCCTGTTAGTGACATCGAACACTCTCCCAGTTTCCTGTTAATGATATCGAATAATCTCCCAGTACCCTGTTAATGATAACGAACACACTCCCAGTTCCCTGTTACTTATATCGAACAATCTTCCAGTTCCTTGTTAGTGATTTTGAGCACTTTCCCAGATTCCTGTTACTGTTATCAAACACTCTCCCAATTCTCTTTCAATGATATGAAACAGTCTGTTTCCTGTCACCGATATCGAACACTCTCCGAGTTCCCTGTTACTGATATCAAACACTCTCCCAGTTTCCTGTTACTGTTATCAAACACTCTCCCAATTCCCTGTTACTGATATCGAACACTCTCCTATTTCCCTGTCACTGATGACGAACACGGACCCAGTTACCTGATACTGATATCGAACCCTCTCCCTGTTCCCTGATAACCAACACTCTCCATTCCCTGTTAGTGATATCGAACACTCTACCAGTTCCCTATTTCTGATATCGAACACTCTCCCAGTTCCTTGTTACTGATATCGAACACTTTCCCAGATCCCTGTTACTGATTTCGAACAGTTTCCCAGTTCCCTGCTACTGTTATCGAACAGTATCGCAGTTCCCTGTTACTGATATCGAACACTCCCCCTGTTCCCTGATATCGAACACTCTCGATTCCCTGTTACAGATATCGAACACTCTCCCGGATCCCTGTTTCTGATATCGAAGAAACTCCGTTCCCTGTTAGTGATATCAAACGCTCTCCCAGATTCCTGTTACTGTTATCAAACACTCTCCCAATTCCCTGTTACTGATATCGAACACTCTCCCATTTCCCTGCCACTGATGACGAACACGGACCCAGTTACCTGATACTGATATCGAACCCTCTCCCTGTTCCCTGATAACCAACACTCTCCATTCCCTGTTAGTGATATCGAACACTCTCCCAGTTCACTTTTACTGATATCGAACACTTCCCCAGTTCCCTGTTACTGATTTCAAACACTTTCCCAGTTCCCTGTTACTGTTATCGAACAGTATCGCACTTCCCTCTTACTGATATCGAACACTCTACCAGTTCACTTTTACTGATATCGAACACTTTCCCAGTTCCCTGTTACTGATTTCGAACACTTTCCCAGTTCCCTGCTACTGTTATCGAACAGTATCGCACTTCCCTCTTACTGATATCGAACACTCCACCAGTTCCCTATTTCTGATATCGAACAATGTTCCAGTTCACTGTCACTTACATCGCACAATCTCCCAGTTCCCTGTTTCTGATATCGAACACTCTCACAGTTCACTGTTACTGATATCGAACAGACTCCCCGTTCCCTGTTAATGATACCAAACACTCTCCCAGTTTCCTGTTACTGTTATCAAACACTCTCTCAATTCCCTGTTACTCATATCAAACACTCTCATAGTTCCCTGTTACTGATATCGAACACTTTCCATTTCCTGTTACTGATATCAAACAGTCCCCCAGTTTCGTGTCACTGATATCGAACACACTTCCAGTTCGCTGTTACTGATATTGAACACTTTCCCAGATCTCTGTTACTGATTTCGAACAGTCTCCCAGTTCCGTGTCACTGATGACGAACACGGACCCAGTTACCTGATACTGATATCGAACCCTCTCCCTGTTCCCTGATAACCAACACTCTCCATTCCCTGTTAGTGATATCGAACACTCTCCCAGTTCACTTTTACTGATATCGAACACTTTCCCAGATCCCTGTTACTGATTTCGAACACTTTCCCAGTTCCCTGTTACTGTTATCGAACAGTATCGCAGCTCCCTGTTACTGATATCGAAAAATTTCCCAGTTCCCTATTTCTGACATTGAACACTCTACAGTTCCCTGATATCGAACACTCTTCATTCCCTGTTGCTGATACTGATCACTTTCCCATGTCGCTGTTACTGATATCGAACAGTCTCCCCATTCCCTGTTAATGATACCAAACACTCTCCCAGTTTCCTGTTACTGTTATCAAACACTCTCTCAATTCCCTGTTACTCATATCAAACACTCTCATAGTTCCCTGTTACTGATATCGAACACTTTCCATTTCCTGTTACTGATATCAAACAGTCCCCCCGTTTCCTGTCACTGATATCGAACACACTTCCAGTTCGCTGTTACTGATATTGAACACATTCCCAGATCTCTGTTACTGATTTCGAACAGTCTCCCAGTTCCCTGTCACTGATGATGAACACGGACCCAGTTACCTGTTACTGATATCGAACATTCTCCCTGTTCCCTGATAACCAACACTCTCCATTCCCTGTTAGTGATATCGAACACTCTCCCAGTTCACTTTTATTGATATCGAACACTTTCCCAGTTCCCTGTTACTGACTTCGAACACTTTCCCAGTTCCCTGTTACTGTTATCAAACAGTATCGCACTTCCCTCTTACTGATATCGAACACTCCCCCTGTTCCCTGATATCGAACACTCTCGATTCCCTGTTACAGATATCGAACACTCTCCCAGATCCCTGTTCCTGATATCGAAGAAACTCCGTTCCCTGTTAGTGACATCGAACACTCTCCCAGTTTCCTGTTACTGATATCGAATAATCTCCCAGTACCCTGTTAATGATATTGAACACTCTCCCAGTTCCCTGATATCGAACAGACTCCGTTCCCTGTTAGTGATATCAAACGCTCTCCCAGTTTCCTGTTACTGTTATCAAACACTCTCCCAATTCCCTGTTACTGATATCGAACACTCTCCCATTTCCCTGTCACTGATGACGAACACGGACCCAGTTACCTGATACTGATATCGAACCCTCTCCCTGTTCCCTGATAACCAACACTCTCCATTCCCTGTTAGTGATATCGAACACTCGCCCAGTTCACTTTTACTGATATCGAACACTTTCCCAGTTCCCTGATATCGAACAGACCCCGTTCCCTGTTAGTGACATTGAACTCTCTCCCAGTTTCCTGTTACTGATATCGAATAATCTCCCAGTTCCCTGTTAATGATATCAAACACTCTCCCAGTTCCCTGTTACTCAAATCAAATGCTCTCCCAGTTCCCTATTAGTGATATCAAACACTCTCCGTTCCCTGTTACTGATATCGAACAATGTTCCAGCTCACTGTCACTTACATCGCATAATCTCCCAGTTCCCTGTTTCTGATATCGAACACTCTCACAGTTCACTGTTACTGATATCGAACAGACTCCCCGTTCCCTGTTAATGATACCAAACACTCTCCCAGCTTCCTGTTATTGTTATCAAACACTCTCTCAATTCCGTTACTCATATCAAACACTCTCTTATTTCCCTGTTACTGATATCGAACACTTTCCATTTCCTGTTACTGATATCAAACAGTCCCCCACTTTCCTGTCACTGATATCAAACACACTTCCAGTTCGCTGTTACTGATATTGAACACTTTCCCAGATCTCTGTTACTGATTTCGAACAGTCTCCCAGTTCCCTGACACTGATGACGAACACGGACCCAGTTACCTGTTACTGATATCGAACCCTTACCCTGTTCCCTGAGAACCAACACTCTCCATTCCCTGTTAGTGATATCGAACACTCTACCAGTTCACTTTTACTGATATCGAACACTTTCCCAGATCCCTGTTACTGATTTCGAACACTTTCCCAGTTCCCTGTTACTGTTATCGAACAGTATCGCAGCTCCCTGTTACTGATATCGAAAAATTTCCCAGTTCCCTATTTCTGACATTGAACACTCTACAGTTCCCTGCTATCGAACACTCTTCATTCCCTGTTGCTGATATTGATCACTTTCCCATGTCGCTGTTACTGATATCGAACAGTCTCCCCATTCCCTGTTAATGATACCAAACACTCTCCCAGTTTCCTGTTACTGTTATCAAACACTCTCTCAATTCCCTGTTACTCATATCAAACACTCTCATAGTTCCCTGTTACTGATATCGAACACTTTCCATTTCCTGTTACTGATATCAAACAGTCCCCCCGTTTCCTGTCACTGATATCGAACACACTTCCAGTTCGCTGTTACTGATATTGAACACTTTCCCAGATCTCTGTTACTGATTTCGAACAGTCTCCCAGTTCCCTGTCACTGATGACGAACACGGACCCAGTTACCTGTTACTGATATCGAACCCTCTCCCTGTTCCCTGATAACCAGCACTCTCTATTCCCTGTTAGTGATATCGAACACTCTCCTAGTTCACTTTTACTGATATCGAACACTTTCCCAGATCCCTGTTACTGATTTCGAACACTTTCCCAGTTCCCTGTTACTGTTATCGAACAGTATCGCAGCTCCCTGTTACTGATATCGAAAAATTTCCCAGTTCCCTATTTCTGACATTGAACACTCTACAGTTCCCTGATATCGAACACTCTTCATTCCCTGTTGCTGATATTGATCACTTTCCCATGTCGCTGTTACTGATATCGAACAGTCTCCCCATTCCCTGTTAATGATACCAAACACTCTCCCAGTTTCCTGTTACTGTTATCAAACACTCTCCCAGTTCCCTGTTACTTATATCGAACACTCTCCCATTTCCCTGTCACTGATGACGAACACGGACCCAGTTAACTGTTACTGATATCGAACCCTCTCCCTGTTCCCTGATAACCAACACTCTCCATTCCCTGTTAGTGATATCGAACACTCTACCAGTTCCCTATTTCTGATATCGAACACTCTCCCAGTTCCTTGTTACTGATATCGAACACTTTCCCAGATCCCTGTTACTGATTTCGAACAGTTTCCCAGTTCCCTGCTACTGTTATCGAACAGTATCGCAGTTCCCTGTTACTGATATCGAACACTCCCCCTGTTCCCTGATATCGAACACTCTCGATTCCCTGTTACAGATATCGAACACTCTCCCAGATCCCTGTTTCTGATATCGAAGAAACTCCGTTCCCTGTTAGTGATATCAAATGCTCTCCCAGTTTCCTGTTACTGTTATCAAACACTCTCCCAATTCCCTGTTACTGATATCGAACACTCTCCCATTTCCCTGTCACTGATGACGAACACGGACCCAGTTACCTGATACTGATATCGAACCCTCTCCCTGTTCCCTGATAACCAACACTCTCCATTCCCTGTTAGTGATATCGAACACTCTCCCAGTTCACTTTTACTGATATCGAACACTTTCCCAGTTCCCTGTTACTGATTTCGAACACTTTCCCAGTTCCCTGTTACTGTTATCGAACAGTATCGCACTTCCTCTTACTGATATCGAACACTCTACCAGTTCCCTATTTCTGATAGCGAACACTCTCCCAGTTCCCTGTTACTGATATCGAACACTTTCCCAGATCCCTGTTACTGATTTCCAACAGTTTCCCAGTTCCCTGTTACTGTTATCGAACAGTATCGCAGCTCCCTGTTACTGATATCGAAAAATTTCCCAGTTCCCTATTTCTGACATTGAACACTCTACAGTTCCCTGATATCGAACACTCTTCATTCCCTGTTGCTGATATTGATCACTTTCCCATGTCGCTGTTACTGATATCGAACAGTCTCCCCATTCCCTGTTAATGATACCAAACACTCTCCCAGTTTCCTGTTACTGTTATCAAACACTCTCCCAGCTCCCTGTTAATTATATCGAACACTCTCCCATTTCCCTGTCACTGATGACGAACACGGACCCAGTTACCTGTTACTGATATCGAACCCTCTCCCTGTTCCCTGATAACCAACACTCTCCATTCCCTGTTAGTGATATCGAACACTCTACCAGTTCCCTATTTCTGATATCGAACACTCTCCCAGTTCCCTGTTACTGATATCGAACACTTTCCCAGATCCCTGTTACTGATTTCGAACAGTTTCCCAGTTCCCTGCTACTGTTATCGAACAGTATCGCAGTTCCCTGTTACTGATATCGAACACTCCCCCTGTTCCCTGATATCGAACACTCTCGATTCCCTGTTACAGATATCGAACACTCTCCCAGATCCCTGTTTCTGATATCGAAGAAACTCCGTTCCCTGTTAGTGATATCAAACGCTCTCCCAGTTTCCTGTTACTGTTATCAAACACTCTCCCAATTCCCTGTTACTGATATCGAACACTCTCCCATTTCCCTGCCACTGATGACGAACACGGACCCAGTTACCTGATACTGATATCGAACCCTCTCCCTGTTCCCTGATAACCAACACTCTCCATTCCCTGTTAGTGATTTCGAACACTCTCCCAGTTCACTTTTACTGATATCGAACACTTTCCCAGTTCCCTGTTACTGATTTCGAACACTTTCCCAGTTCCCTGTTACTGTTATCGAACAGTATCGCACTTCCCTCTTACTGATATCGAACACTCTACCAGTTCCCTATTTCTGATATCGAACAATGTTCCAGTTCACCGTCACTTACATCGCACAATCTCCCAGTTCCCTGTTTCTGATATCGAACACTCTCACAGTTCACTGTTACTGATATCGAACAGACTCCCCGTTCCCTGTTAATGATACCAAACACTCTCCCAGTTTCCTGTTACTGTTATCAAACACTCTCTCAATTCCCTGTTACTCATATCAAACACTCTCATAGTTCCCTGTTACTGATATCGAACACTTTCCATTTCCTGTTACTGATATCAAACAGTCCCCCAGTTTCCTGTCACTGATATCGAACACACTTCCAGTTCGCTGTTACTGATATTGAACACTTTCCCAGATCTCTGTTACTGATATCGAACACTCTCCCAGATCCCTGTTTCTGATATCGAAGAAACTCCGTTCCCTGTTAGTGATATCAAACGCTCTCCCAGTTTCCTGTTACTGTTATCAAACACTCTCCCAATTCCCTGTTACTGATATCGAACACTCTCCCATTTCCCTGTCACTGATGACGAACACGGACCCAGTTACCTGATACTGATATCGAACCCTCTCCCTGTTCCCTGATAACCAACACTCTCCATTCCCTGTTAGTGATATCGAACACTCTCCCAGTTCACTTTTACTGATATCGAACACTTTCCCAGTTCCCTGTTACTGTTATCGAACAGTATCGCAGCTCCCTGTTACTGATATCGAAAAATTTCCCAGTTCCTAATTTCTGACATTGAACACTCTGCAGTTCCCTGATATCGAACACTCTTCATTCCTTGTTGCTGATATTGATCACTTTCCCATGTCGCAGTTATTGATATCGAACAGTCTCCCCATTCCCTGTTAATGATACCAAACACTCTCCCAGTTTCCTGTTATTGTTATCAAACACTCTCTCAATTCCCTGTTACTCATATCAAACACTCTCATAGTTCCCTGTTACTGATATGGAACACTTTCCATTTCCTGTTACTGATAGCAAACAGTCACCCCGTTTCCTGTCACTGATATCGAACACACTTCCAGTTCGCTGTTACTGATATTGAACACTTTCCCAGATCTCTGTTACTGATTTCGAACAGTCTCCCAGTTCCCTGTCACTGATGACGAACACGGACCCAGTTACCTGTTACTGATATCGAACCTTCTCCCTATTCCCTGATAACCAACACTCTCCATTCCCTGTTAGTGATATCGAACACTCTCCCAGTTCACTTTTATTGATATCGAACACTTTCCCAGTTCCCTGTTACTGATTTCGAACACTTTCCCAGTTCCCTGTCACTGTTATCAAACAGTGTCGCACTTCCCTCTTACTGATATCGAACACTCTACCAGTTCCCTATTTCTGATATCGAACACTCTTCCAGTTCCCTGTTACTGATATCGAACACTTTCCCAGATCCCTGTTACTGATTTCAAACAGTTTCCCAGTTCCCTGCTACTGTTATCGAACAGTATCGCAGTTCCCTGTTACTGATATCGAACACTCCCCCTGTTCCCTGATATCGAACACTCTCGATTCCCTGTTACAGATATCGAACACTCTCCCAGATCCCTGTTCCTGATATCGAAGAAACTCCGTTCCCTGTTAGTGACATCGAACACTCTCCCAGTTTCCTGTTACTGATATCGAATAATCTCCCAGTACCCTGTAAATGATATTGAACACTCTCCCAGTTCCCTGATATCGAACAGATTCCGTTCCCTGTTAGTGATATCAAACGCTCTCCCAGTTTCCTGTTACTGTTATCAAACACTCTCCCAATTCCCTGTTACTGATATCGAACACTCTCCCATTTCCATGTCACTGATGACGAACACGGACCCAGTTACCTGATACTGATATCGAACCCTCTCCCTGTTCCCTGATAACCAACACTCTCCATTCCCTGTTAGTGATATCGAACACTCTCCCAGTTCACTTTTACTGATATCGAACACTTTCCCAGTTCCCTGTTACTGATTTCGAACACTTTCCCAGTTCCCTGCTACTGTTATCGAACAGTATCGCACTTCCCTCTTACTGATATCGAACACTCCCCCTGTTCCCTGATATCGAACACTCTCGATTCCCTGTTACAGATATCGAACACTCTCCCAGATCCCTGTTTCTGATATCGAAGAAACTCCGTTCCCTGTTAGTGACATCGAACACTCTCCCAGTTTCCTGTTAATGATATCGAATAATCTCCCAGTACCCTGTTAATGATAACGAACACACTCCCAGTTCCCTGTTACTTATATCGAACAATCTTCCAGTTCCTTGTTAGTGATTTTGAGCACTTTCCCAGATTCCTGTTACTGTTATCAAACACTCTCCCAATTCTCTTTCAATGATATGAAACAGTCTGTTTCCTGTCACCGATATCGAACACTCTCCGAGTTCCCTGTTACTGATATCAAACACTCTCCCAGTTTCCTGTTACTGTTATCAAACACTCTCCCAATTCCCTGTTACTGATATCGAACACTCTCCTATTTCCCTGTCACTGATGACGAACACGGACCCAGTTACCTGATACTGATATCGAACCCTCTCCCTGTTCCCTGATAACCAACACTCTCCATTCCCTGTTAGTGATATCGAACACTCTACCAGTTCCCTATTTCTGATATCGAACACTCTCCCAGTTCCTTGTTACTGATATCGAACACTTTCCCAGATCCCTGTTACTGATTTCGAACAGTTTCCCAGTTCCCTGCTACTGTTATCGAACAGTATCGCAGTTCCCTGTTACTGATATCGAACACTCCCCCTGTTCCCTGATATCGAACACTCTCGATTCCCTGTTACAGATATCGAACACTCTCCCGGATCCCTGTTTCTGATATCGAAGAAACTCCGTTCCCTGTTAGTGATATCAAACGCTCTCCCAGATTCCTGTTACTGTTATCAAACACTCTCCCAATTCCCTGTTACTGATATCGAACACTCTCCCATTTCCCTGCCACTGATGACGAACACGGACCCAGTTACCTGATACTGATATCGAACCCTCTCCCTGTTCCCTGATAACCAACACTCTCCATTCCCTGTTAGTGATATCGAACACTCTCCCAGTTCACTTTTACTGATATCGAACACTTCCCCAGTTCCCTGTTACTGATTTCAAACACTTTCCCAGTTCCCTGTTACTGTTATCGAACAGTATCGCACTTCCCTCTTACTGATATCGAACACTCTACCAGTTCACTTTTACTGATATCGAACACTTTCCCAGTTCCCTGTTACTGATTTCGAACACTTTCCCAGTTCCCTGCTACTGTTATCGAACAGTATCGCACTTCCCTCTTACTGATATCGAACACTCCACCAGTTCCCTATTTCTGATATCGAACAATGTTCCAGTTCACTGTCACTTACATCGCACAATCTCCCAGTTCCCTGTTTCTGATATCGAACACTCTCACAGTTCACTGTTACTGATATCGAACAGACTCCCCGTTCCCTGTTAATGATACCAAACACTCTCCCAGTTTCCTGTTACTGTTATCAAACACTCTCTCAATTCCCTGTTACTCATATCAAACACTCTCATAGTTCCCTGTTACTGATATCGAACACTTTCCATTTCCTGTTACTGATATCAAACAGTCCCCCAGTTTCGTGTCACTGATATCGAACACACTTCCAGTTCGCTGTTACTGATATTGAACACTTTCCCAGATCTCTGTTACTGATTTCGAACAGTCTCCCAGTTCCGTGTCACTGATGACGAACACGGACCCAGTTACCTGATACTGATATCGAACCCTCTCCCTGTTCCCTGATAACCAACACTCTCCATTCCCTGTTAGTGATATCGAACACTCTCCCAGTTCACTTTTACTGATATCGAACACTTTCCCAGATCCCTGTTACTGATTTCGAACACTTTCCCAGTTCCCTGTTACTGTTATCGAACAGTATCGCAGCTCCCTGTTACTGATATCGAAAAATTTCCCAGTTCCCTATTTCTGACATTGAACACTCTACAGTTCCCTGATATCGAACACTCTTCATTCCCTGTTGCTGATACTGATCACTTTCCCATGTCGCTGTTACTGATATCGAACAGTCTCCCCATTCCCTGTTAATGATACCAAACACTCTCCCAGTTTCCTGTTACTGTTATCAAACACTCTCTCAATTCCCTGTTACTCATATCAAACACTCTCATAGTTCCCTGTTACTGATATCGAACACTTTCCATTTCCTGTTACTGATATCAAACAGTCCCCCCGTTTCCTGTCACTGATATCGAACACACTTCCAGTTCGCTGTTACTGATATTGAACACATTCCCAGATCTCTGTTACTGATTTCGAACAGTCTCCCAGTTCCCTGTCACTGATGATGAACACGGACCCAGTTACCTGTTACTGATATCGAACATTCTCCCTGTTCCCTGATAACCAACACTCTCCATTCCCTGTTAGTGATATCGAACACTCTCCCAGTTCACTTTTATTGATATCGAACACTTTCCCAGTTCCCTGTTACTGACTTCGAACACTTTCCCAGTTCCCTGTTACTGTTATCAAACAGTATCGCACTTCCCTCTTACTGATATCGAACACTCCCCCTGTTCCCTGATATCGAACACTCTCGATTCCCTGTTACAGATATCGAACACTCTCCCAGATCCCTGTTCCTGATATCGAAGAAACTCCGTTCCCTGTTAGTGACATCGAACACTCTCCCAGTTTCCTGTTACTGATATCGAATAATCTCCCAGTACCCTGTTAATGATATTGAACACTCTCCCAGTTCCCTGATATCGAACAGACTCCGTTCCCTGTTAGTGATATCAAACGCTCTCCCAGTTTCCTGTTACTGTTATCAAACACTCTCCCAATTCCCTGTTACTGATATCGAACACTCTCCCATTTCCCTGTCACTGATGACGAACACGGACCCAGTTACCTGTTACTGATATCGAACCCTCTCCCTGTTCCCTGATAACCAGCACTCTCTATTCCCTGTTAGTGATATCGAACACTCTCCTAGTTCACTTTTACTGATATCGAACACTTTCCCAGATCCCTGTTACTGATTTCGAACACTTTCCCAGTTCCCTGTTACTGTTATCGAACAGTATCGCAGCTCCCTGTTACTGATATCGAAAAATTTCCCAGTTCCCTATTTCTGACATTGAACACTCTACAGTTCCCTGATATCGAACACTCTTCATTCCCTGTTGCTGATATTGATCACTTTCCCATGTCGCTGTTACTGATATCGAACAGTCTCCCCATTCCCTGTTAATGATACCAAACACTCTCCCAGTTTCC
Source organism: Mobula birostris (assembly GCF_030028105.1). NCBI lineage: Eukaryota > Metazoa > Chordata > Chondrichthyes > Myliobatiformes > Myliobatidae > Mobula > Mobula birostris. The sequence goes on from NC_092378.1 coordinate 94,934,399, forward strand.
TGTTACTGTTATCAAACACTCTCCCAGTTCCCTGTTACTTATATCGAACACTCTCCCATTTCCCTGTCACTGATGACGAACACGGACCCAGTTAACTGTTACTGATATCGAACCCTCTCCCTGTTCCCTGATAACCAACACTCTCCATTCCCTGTTAGTGATATCGAACACTCTACCAGTTCCCTATTTCTGATATCGAACACTCTCCCAGTTCCTTGTTACTGATATCGAACACTTTCCCAGATCCCTGTTACTGATTTCGAACAGTTTCCCAGTTCCCTGCTACTGTTATCGAACAGTATCGCAGTTCCCTGTTACTGATATCGAACACTCCCCCTGTTCCCTGATATCGAACACTCTCGATTCCCTGTTACAGATATCGAACACTCTCCCAGATCCCTGTTTCTGATATCGAAGAAACTCCGTTCCCTGTTAGTGATATCAAATGCTCTCCCAGTTTCCTGTTACTGTTATCAAACACTCTCCCAATTCCCTGTTACTGATATCGAACACTCTCCCATTTCCCTGTCACTGATGACGAACACGGACCCAGTTACCTGATACTGATATCGAACCCTCTCCCTGTTCCCTGATAACCAACACTCTCCATTCCCTGTTAGTGATATCGAACACTCTCCCAGTTCACTTTTACTGATATCGAACACTTTCCCAGTTCCCTGTTACTGATTTCGAACACTTTCCCAGTTCCCTGTTACTGTTATCGAACAGTATCGCACTTCCTCTTACTGATATCGAACACTCTACCAGTTCCCTATTTCTGATAGCGAACACTCTCCCAGTTCCCTGTTACTGATATCGAACACTTTCCCAGATCCCTGTTACTGATTTCCAACAGTTTCCCAGTTCCCTGCTACTGTTATCGAACAGTATCGCACTTCCCTCTTACTGATATCGAACACTCTACCAGTTCCCTATTTCTGATATCGAACACTCTCCCAGTTCCCTGTTACTGATATCGAACACTTTCCCAGATTCCTGTTACTTATTTCGAACAGTTTCCCAGTTCCCTGCTACTGTTATCGAACAGTATCGCAGTTCCCTGTTACTGATATCGAAGAATATCCCAGTTCCCTATTTCTGATGTTGAACACTCTACAGTTCCCTGATATCGATCCCTCTCCCTGTTCCCTGATAATCAGCACTCTCCGTTTCCTGTTAGTTATGTCGATCACTCTCCCAGTTCACTTTAACTGATATCGAACACTTTCCCAGATCCCTGTTACTGATTTCGAACACTTTCCCAGTTCCCTGTTACTGTTATCGAACAGTATCGCAGTTCCCTGTTACTGATATCGAAAAATATCCCAGTTCCCTATTTCTGACATTGAACACTCTACAGTTCCCTGATATCGAACACTCTTCATTCCCTGTTGCTGATATTGATCACTTTCCCATGTCGCTGTTACTGATATCGAACAGTCTCCCCGTTCCCTGTTAATGATACAAAACACTCTCCCAGTTTCCTGTTACTGTTATCAAACACTCTCCCAGTTCCCTGTTACTTATATCGAACAGTATCGCAGTTCCCTGTAACTGATATCAAACACTCTCCCTGTTCCCTGATATCGAACACTCTCGGTTCCCTGTTACAGATATAGAACACTCTCGCAGTTCCCTGTTTCTGATATCGAACAAACTCCGTTCCCTGTTAGTGACATCGAACAATCTCCCAGTTTCCTGTTACTGATATCGAATAATCTCCCAGTACCCTGTTAATGATATCGAACACTCTCCCAGTTACCTGATATCGAACAGACTCAGTTCCCTGTTAGTGATATCAAACACTCTCCCAATTCCCTGTTACTCATATCAAACACTTTCCCAGATCTCTGTTACTGATTTCGAACAGTCTCCCAGTTCCCTGTTACTGTTATGAAACACTCCCCCAGTTCACTGTGACTGATATCGATCAAGCTCCCAGTTCCCTATTACTGTTATCGAAAAGACTCGGTTCCCTGTTAGTGATATCGAACACTCTCCCAGTTCCCTGTTACTGATATCAAACACTCTCCCTCTTCCCTGATGTCGAACACTCTCTGTTCCCTGTTATAGATATCGAACACTCTCCCAGTTCACTGTTTGTGATATCGAACAGACTCCGTTCCATGTTAGTGACATCGAACACTCTCCCAGTTTCCTGTTACTGATATCAAACACTCTCCCAGTTCCCTGTTTCTGATATCGAACACACTCCCAGTTCCCTGATATCGAACAAACTCCGTTCCCTGTTAGTGATATCAAACACTCTCCCAGTTTCCAGTTACTGTTATCAAACACTCTCCCAATTCCTATTTACTGATATCGAACACCCTCCCATTTCCCTGTCACTGATGGCGAACACAGACCCAGTTCCGTGTTACTGATATCGAACCCTCCCCCTGTTCCCTGATATCCAACACTCTCCTTTCCCTATTTGTGACATCGAAAATCTCCCACTTTCCTGTTACTGATAGCGAACAATCTTCCAGTTCTCTGTTAGTGATGTCAAACCCTTTCCCAGATTCCTGTTACTGATTTCAAACTTTTTCCCATTTCCCTGTTACTGTTATCGAACAGTATCACAGTTCCCTCTTACTGATATCGAAAACTCACCCAGTTCCCTATTTCTGATATCGAACACTCTACAGTTCCCTGATATCGAACACTCTCCATTCCCTGTTACTGATATTGATCACTTTCCCAGGTTGCTTTTACTGATATCGAACAGTCTCCCCGTTCCCTGTTAAAGATACCAAACACTCTCCCAGTTCCCAGATATCGAACAAACTCCGTTACCTGTTAGTGATATCAAACACTCTGCCAGTTTCCTGTTACTGTTATCAAACACTCTCCCAATTCCCCGGTACTCATATCAAACACTCTCCCAGTTCCCTGTTACTTATATCGAACAATCTTCCAGTTCCTTGTTAGTGATTTTGAGCACTTTCCCAGATTCCTGTTACTGTTATCAAACACTCTCCCAATTCTCTTTTAATGATATGAAACAGTCTAACAGTTTCCTGTCACCGATATCGAACACTCTCCGAGTTCCCTGTTACTGATATCAAACACTCTCCCAGTTTCCTGTTACTGTTATCAAACACTCTCCCAGTTCCCTGTTACTTATATCGAACAGTATCGCAGTTCCCTGTTACTGATATCGAACACTCTCCCTGTTCCCTGATATCGAACACTCTCGGTTCCCTGTTACAGATATCGAACACTCTCGCAGTTCCCTGTTTCTGATATCGAACAAACTCCGTTCCCTGTTAGTGACATCGAACAAACTCCGTTCCCTGTTAGTGACATCGAACACTCTCCAAGTTTCCTGTTACTGATATCGAATAATCTCCCAGTACCCTGTTAATGATATCGAACACTCTCCCAGTTACCTGATATCGATCAGACTCAGTTCCCTGTTAGTGATATCAAACACTCTCCCAATTCCCTGTTACTCATATCAAACACTTTCCCAGATCTCTGTTACTGATTTCGAACAGTCTCCCAGTTCCCTGTTACTGTTATGAAACACTCTCCCAGTTCACTGTTACTGATAACGAACTCTCTCCCAGTTCCCCTGAATGATATCGATCAATCTCCCAGTTCCCTGTTACTGTTATCGAAAAGACTCGGTTCCCTGTTAGTGATATCGAACACTCTCCCAGTTCCCTGTTACTGATATCAAACACTCTCCCTCTTCCCTGATGTCGAACACTCTCCATTCCCTGTTAGTGATATCGAACACTCTCCCAGTTCACTTTTACTGATATCGAACACTTTCCCAGATCCCTGTTACTGATTTCGAACACTTTCCCAGTTCCCTGTTACTGTTATCGAACAGTATCGCAGCTCCCTGTTACTGATATCGAAAAATTTCCCAGTTCCCTATTTCTGACATTGAACACTCTACAGTTCCCTGATATCGAACACTCTTCATTCCCTGTTGCTGATATTGATCACTTTCCCATGTCGCTGTTACTGATATCGAACAGTCTCCCCATTCCCTGTTAATGATACCAAACACTCTCCCAGTTTCCTGTTACTGTTATCAAACACTCTCCCAGTTCCCTGTTACTTATATCGAACACTCTCCCATTTCCCTGTCACTGATGACGAACACGGACCCAGTTAACTGTTACTGATATCGAACCCTCTCCCTGTTCCCTGATAACCAACACTCTCCATTCCCTGTTAGTGATATCGAACACTCTACCAGTTCCCTATTTCTGATATCGAACACTCTCCCAGTTCCTTGTTACTGATATCGAACACTTTCCCAGATCCCTGTTACTGATTTCGAACAGTTTCCCAGTTCCCTGCTACTGTTATCGAACAGTATCGCAGTTCCCTGTTACTGATATCGAACACTCCCCCTGTTCCCTGATATCGAACACTCTCGATTCCCTGTTACAGATATCGAACACTCTCCCAGATCCCTGTTTCTGATATCGAAGAAACTCCGTTCCCTGTTAGTGATATCAAATGCTCTCCCAGTTTCCTGTTACTGTTATCAAACACTCTCCCAATTCCCTGTTACTGATATCGAACACTCTCCCATTTCCCTGTCACTGATGACGAACACGGACCCAGTTACCTGATACTGATATCGAACCCTCTCCCTGTTCCCTGATAACCAACACTCTCCATTCCCTGTTAGTGATATCGAACACTCTCCCAGTTCACTTTTACTGATATCGAACACTTTCCCAGTTCCCTGTTACTGATTTCGAACACTTTCCCAGTTCCCTGTTACTGTTATCGAACAGTATCGCACTTCCTCTTACTGATATCGAACACTCTACCAGTTCCCTATTTCTGATAGCGAACACTCTCCCAGTTCCCTGTTACTGATATCGAACACTTTCCCAGATCCCTGTTACTGATTTCCAACAGTTTCCCAGTTCCCTGTTACTGTTATCGAACAGTATCGCAGCTCCCTGTTACTGATATCGAAAAATTTCCCAGTTCCCTATTTCTGACATTGAACACTCTACAGTTCCCTGATATCGAACACTCTTCATTCCCTGTTGCTGATATTGATCACTTTCCCATGTCGCTGTTACTGATATCGAACAGTCTCCCCATTCCCTGTTAATGATACCAAACACTCTCCCAGTTTCCTGTTACTGTTATCAAACACTCTCCCAGCTCCCTGTTAATTATATCGAACACTCTCCCATTTCCCTGTCACTGATGACGAACACGGACCCAGTTACCTGTTACTGATATCGAACCCTCTCCCTGTTCCCTGATAACCAACACTCTCCATTCCCTGTTAGTGATATCGAACACTCTACCAGTTCCCTATTTCTGATATCGAACACTCTCCCAGTTCCCTGTTACTGATATCGAACACTTTCCCAGATCCCTGTTACTGATTTCGAACAGTTTCCCAGTTCCCTGCTACTGTTATCGAACAGTATCGCAGTTCCCTGTTACTGATATCGAACACTCCCCCTGTTCCCTGATATCGAACACTCTCGATTCCCTGTTACAGATATCGAACACTCTCCCAGATCCCTGTTTCTGATATCGAAGAAACTCCGTTCCCTGTTAGTGATATCAAACGCTCTCCCAGTTTCCTGTTACTGTTATCAAACACTCTCCCAATTCCCTGTTACTGATATCGAACACTCTCCCATTTCCCTGCCACTGATGACGAACACGGACCCAGTTACCTGATACTGATATCGAACCCTCTCCCTGTTCCCTGATAACCAACACTCTCCATTCCCTGTTAGTGATTTCGAACACTCTCCCAGTTCACTTTTACTGATATCGAACACTTTCCCAGTTCCCTGTTACTGATTTCGAACACTTTCCCAGTTCCCTGTTACTGTTATCGAACAGTATCGCACTTCCCTCTTACTGATATCGAACACTCTACCAGTTCCCTATTTCTGATATCGAACAATGTTCCAGTTCACTGTCACTTACATCGCACAATCTCCCAGTTCCCTGTTTCTGATATCGAACACTCTCACAGTTCACTGTTACTGATATCGAACAGACTCCCCGTTCCCTGTTAATGATACCAAACACTCTCCCAGTTTCCTGTTACTGTTATCAAACACTCTCTCAATTCCCTGTTACTCATATCAAACACTCTCATAGTTCCCTGTTACTGATATCGAACACTTTCCATTTCCTGTTACTGATATCAAACAGTCCCCCAGTTTCCTGTCACTGATATCGAACACACTTCCAGTTCGCTGTTACTGATATTGAACACTTTCCCAGATCTCTGTTACTGATATCGAACACTCTCCCAGATCCCTGTTTCTGATATCGAAGAAACTCCGTTCCCTGTTAGTGATATCAAACGCTCTCCCAGTTTCCTGTTACTGTTATCAAACACTCTCCCAATTCCCTGTTACTGATATCGAACACTCTCCCATTTCCCTGTCACTGATGACGAACACGGACCCAGTTACCTGATACTGATATCGAACCCTCTCCCTGTTCCCTGATAACCAACACTCTCCATTCCCTGTTAGTGATATCGAACACTCTCCCAGTTCACTTTTACTGATATCGAACACTTTCCCAGTTCCCTGTTACTGTTATCGAACAGTATCGCAGCTCCCTGTTACTGATATCGAAAAATTTCCCAGTTCCTAATTTCTGACATTGAACACTCTGCAGTTCCCTGATATCGAACACTCTTCATTCCTTGTTGCTGATATTGATCACTTTCCCATGTCGCAGTTATTGATATCGAACAGTCTCCCCATTCCCTGTTAATGATACCAAACACTCTCCCAGTTTCCTGTTATTGTTATCAAACACTCTCTCAATTCCCTGTTACTCATATCAAACACTCTCATAGTTCCCTGTTACTGATATGGAACACTTTCCATTTCCTGTTACTGATAGCAAACAGTCACCCCGTTTCCTGTCACTGATATCGAACACACTTCCAGTTCGCTGTTACTGATATTGAACACTTTCCCAGATCTCTGTTACTGATTTCGAACAGTCTCCCAGTTCCCTGTCACTGATGACGAACACGGACCCAGTTACCTGTTACTGATATCGAACCTTCTCCCTATTCCCTGATAACCAACACTCTCCATTCCCTGTTAGTGATATCGAACACTCTCCCAGTTCACTTTTATTGATATCGAACACTTTCCCAGTTCCCTGTTACTGATTTCGAACACTTTCCCAGTTCCCTGTCACTGTTATCAAACAGTGTCGCACTTCCCTCTTACTGATATCGAACACTCTACCAGTTCCCTATTTCTGATATCGAACACTCTTCCAGTTCCCTGTTACTGATATCGAACACTTTCCCAGATCCCTGTTACTGATTTCAAACAGTTTCCCAGTTCCCTGCTACTGTTATCGAACAGTATCGCAGTTCCCTGTTACTGATATCGAACACTCCCCCTGTTCCCTGATATCGAACACTCTCGATTCCCTGTTACAGATATCGAACACTCTCCCAGATCCCTGTTCCTGATATCGAAGAAACTCCGTTCCCTGTTAGTGACATCGAACACTCTCCCAGTTTCCTGTTACTGATATCGAATAATCTCCCAGTACCCTGTAAATGATATTGAACACTCTCCCAGTTCCCTGATATCGAACAGATTCCGTTCCCTGTTAGTGATATCAAACGCTCTCCCAGTTTCCTGTTACTGTTATCAAACACTCTCCCAATTCCCTGTTACTGATATCGAACACTCTCCCATTTCCATGTCACTGATGACGAACACGGACCCAGTTACCTGATACTGATATCGAACCCTCTCCCTGTTCCCTGATAACCAACACTCTCCATTCCCTGTTAGTGATATCGAACACTCTCCCAGTTCACTTTTACTGATATCGAACACTTTCCCAGTTCCCTGTTACTGATTTCGAACACTTTCCCAGTTCCCTGCTACTGTTATCGAACAGTATCGCACTTCCCTCTTACTGATATCGAACACTCCCCCTGTTCCCTGATATCGAACACTCTCGATTCCCTGTTACAGATATCGAACACTCTCCCAGATCCCTGTTTCTGATATCGAAGAAACTCCGTTCCCTGTTAGTGACATCGAACACTCTCCCAGTTTCCTGTTAATGATATCGAATAATCTCCCAGTACCCTGTTAATGATAACGAACACACTCCCAGTTCCCTGTTACTTATATCGAACAATCTTCCAGTTCCTTGTTAGTGATTTTGAGCACTTTCCCAGATTCCTGTTACTGTTATCAAACACTCTCCCAATTCTCTTTCAATGATATGAAACAGTCTGTTTCCTGTCACCGATATCGAACACTCTCCGAGTTCCCTGTTACTGATATCAAACACTCTCCCAGTTTCCTGTTACTGTTATCAAACACTCTCCCAATTCCCTGTTACTGATATCGAACACTCTCCTATTTCCCTGTCACTGATGACGAACACGGACCCAGTTACCTGATACTGATATCGAACCCTCTCCCTGTTCCCTGATAACCAACACTCTCCATTCCCTGTTAGTGATATCGAACACTCTACCAGTTCCCTATTTCTGATATCGAACACTCTCCCAGTTCCTTGTTACTGATATCGAACACTTTCCCAGATCCCTGTTACTGATTTCGAACAGTTTCCCAGTTCCCTGCTACTGTTATCGAACAGTATCGCAGTTCCCTGTTACTGATATCGAACACTCCCCCTGTTCCCTGATATCGAACACTCTCGATTCCCTGTTACAGATATCGAACACTCTCCCGGATCCCTGTTTCTGATATCGAAGAAACTCCGTTCCCTGTTAGTGATATCAAACGCTCTCCCAGATTCCTGTTACTGTTATCAAACACTCTCCCAATTCCCTGTTACTGATATCGAACACTCTCCCATTTCCCTGCCACTGATGACGAACACGGACCCAGTTACCTGATACTGATATCGAACCCTCTCCCTGTTCCCTGATAACCAACACTCTCCATTCCCTGTTAGTGATATCGAACACTCTCCCAGTTCACTTTTACTGATATCGAACACTTCCCCAGTTCCCTGTTACTGATTTCAAACACTTTCCCAGTTCCCTGTTACTGTTATCGAACAGTATCGCACTTCCCTCTTACTGATATCGAACACTCTACCAGTTCACTTTTACTGATATCGAACACTTTCCCAGTTCCCTGTTACTGATTTCGAACACTTTCCCAGTTCCCTGCTACTGTTATCGAACAGTATCGCACTTCCCTCTTACTGATATCGAACACTCCACCAGTTCCCTATTTCTGATATCGAACAATGTTCCAGTTCACTGTCACTTACATCGCACAATCTCCCAGTTCCCTGTTTCTGATATCGAACACTCTCACAGTTCACTGTTACTGATATCGAACAGACTCCCCGTTCCCTGTTAATGATACCAAACACTCTCCCAGTTTCCTGTTACTGTTATCAAACACTCTCTCAATTCCCTGTTACTCATATCAAACACTCTCATAGTTCCCTGTTACTGATATCGAACACTTTCCATTTCCTGTTACTGATATCAAACAGTCCCCCAGTTTCGTGTCACTGATATCGAACACACTTCCAGTTCGCTGTTACTGATATTGAACACTTTCCCAGATCTCTGTTACTGATTTCGAACAGTCTCCCAGTTCCGTGTCACTGATGACGAACACGGACCCAGTTACCTGATACTGATATCGAACCCTCTCCCTGTTCCCTGATAACCAACACTCTCCATTCCCTGTTAGTGATATCGAACACTCTCCCAGTTCACTTTTACTGATATCGAACACTTTCCCAGATCCCTGTTACTGATTTCGAACACTTTCCCAGTTCCCTGTTACTGTTATCGAACAGTATCGCAGCTCCCTGTTACTGATATCGAAAAATTTCCCAGTTCCCTATTTCTGACATTGAACACTCTACAGTTCCCTGATATCGAACACTCTTCATTCCCTGTTGCTGATACTGATCACTTTCCCATGTCGCTGTTACTGATATCGAACAGTCTCCCCATTCCCTGTTAATGATACCAAACACTCTCCCAGTTTCCTGTTACTGTTATCAAACACTCTCTCAATTCCCTGTTACTCATATCAAACACTCTCATAGTTCCCTGTTACTGATATCGAACACTTTCCATTTCCTGTTACTGATATCAAACAGTCCCCCCGTTTCCTGTCACTGATATCGAACACACTTCCAGTTCGCTGTTACTGATATTGAACACATTCCCAGATCTCTGTTACTGATTTCGAACAGTCTCCCAGTTCCCTGTCACTGATGATGAACACGGACCCAGTTACCTGTTACTGATATCGAACATTCTCCCTGTTCCCTGATAACCAACACTCTCCATTCCCTGTTAGTGATATCGAACACTCTCCCAGTTCACTTTTATTGATATCGAACACTTTCCCAGTTCCCTGTTACTGACTTCGAACACTTTCCCAGTTCCCTGTTACTGTTATCAAACAGTATCGCACTTCCCTCTTACTGATATCGAACACTCCCCCTGTTCCCTGATATCGAACACTCTCGATTCCCTGTTACAGATATCGAACACTCTCCCAGATCCCTGTTCCTGATATCGAAGAAACTCCGTTCCCTGTTAGTGACATCGAACACTCTCCCAGTTTCCTGTTACTGATATCGAATAATCTCCCAGTACCCTGTTAATGATATTGAACACTCTCCCAGTTCCCTGATATCGAACAGACTCCGTTCCCTGTTAGTGATATCAAACGCTCTCCCAGTTTCCTGTTACTGTTATCAAACACTCTCCCAATTCCCTGTTACTGATATCGAACACTCTCCCATTTCCCTGTCACTGATGACGAACACGGACCCAGTTACCTGATACTGATATCGAACCCTCTCCCTGTTCCCTGATAACCAACACTCTCCATTCCCTGTTAGTGATATCGAACACTCGCCCAGTTCACTTTTACTGATATCGAACACTTTCCCAGTTCCCTGATATCGAACAGACCCCGTTCCCTGTTAGTGACATTGAACTCTCTCCCAGTTTCCTGTTACTGATATCGAATAATCTCCCAGTTCCCTGTTAATGATATCAAACACTCTCCCAGTTCCCTGTTACTCAAATCAAATGCTCTCCCAGTTCCCTATTAGTGATATCAAACACTCTCCGTTCCCTGTTACTGATATCGAACAATGTTCCAGCTCACTGTCACTTACATCGCATAATCTCCCAGTTCCCTGTTTCTGATATCGAACACTCTCACAGTTCACTGTTACTGATATCGAACAGACTCCCCGTTCCCTGTTAATGATACCAAACACTCTCCCAGCTTCCTGTTATTGTTATCAAACACTCTCTCAATTCCGTTACTCATATCAAACACTCTCTTATTTCCCTGTTACTGATATCGAACACTTTCCATTTCCTGTTACTGATATCAAACAGTCCCCCACTTTCCTGTCACTGATATCAAACACACTTCCAGTTCGCTGTTACTGATATTGAACACTTTCCCAGATCTCTGTTACTGATTTCGAACAGTCTCCCAGTTCCCTGACACTGATGACGAACACGGACCCAGTTACCTGTTACTGATATCGAACCCTTACCCTGTTCCCTGAGAACCAACACTCTCCATTCCCTGTTAGTGATATCGAACACTCTACCAGTTCACTTTTACTGATATCGAACACTTTCCCAGATCCCTGTTACTGATTTCGAACACTTTCCCAGTTCCCTGTTACTGTTATCGAACAGTATCGCAGCTCCCTGTTACTGATATCGAAAAATTTCCCAGTTCCCTATTTCTGACATTGAACACTCTACAGTTCCCTGCTATCGAACACTCTTCATTCCCTGTTGCTGATATTGATCACTTTCCCATGTCGCTGTTACTGATATCGAACAGTCTCCCCATTCCCTGTTAATGATACCAAACACTCTCCCAGTTTCCTGTTACTGTTATCAAACACTCTCTCAATTCCCTGTTACTCATATCAAACACTCTCATAGTTCCCTGTTACTGATATCGAACACTTTCCATTTCCTGTTACTGATATCAAACAGTCCCCCCGTTTCCTGTCACTGATATCGAACACACTTCCAGTTCGCTGTTACTGATATTGAACACTTTCCCAGATCTCTGTTACTGATTTCGAACAGTCTCCCAGTTCCCTGTCACTGATGACGAACACGGACCCAGTTACCTGTTACTGATATCGAACCCTCTCCCTGTTCCCTGATAACCAGCACTCTCTATTCCCTGTTAGTGATATCGAACACTCTCCTAGTTCACTTTTACTGATATCGAACACTTTCCCAGATCCCTGTTACTGATTTCGAACACTTTCCCAGTTCCCTGTTACTGTTATCGAACAGTATCGCAGCTCCCTGTTACTGATATCGAAAAATTTCCCAGTTCCCTATTTCTGACATTGAACACTCTACAGTTCCCTGATATCGAACACTCTTCATTCCCTGTTGCTGATATTGATCACTTTCCCATGTCGCTGTTACTGATATCGAACAGTCTCCCCATTCCCTGTTAATGATACCAAACACTCTCCCAGTTTCCTGTTACTGTTATCAAACACTCTCCCAGTTCCCTGTTACTTATATCGAACACTCTCCCATTTCCCTGTCACTGATGACGAACACGGACCCAGTTAACTGTTACTGATATCGAACCCTCTCCCTGTTCCCTGATAACCAACACTCTCCATTCCCTGTTAGTGATATCGAACACTCTACCAGTTCCCTATTTCTGATATCGAACACTCTCCCAGTTCCTTGTTACTGATATCGAACACTTTCCCAGATCCCTGTTACTGATTTCGAACAGTTTCCCAGTTCCCTGCTACTGTTATCGAACAGTATCGCAGTTCCCTGTTACTGATATCGAACACTCCCCCTGTTCCCTGATATCGAACACTCTCGATTCCCTGTTACAGATATCGAACACTCTCCCAGATCCCTGTTTCTGATATCGAAGAAACTCCGTTCCCTGTTAGTGATATCAAATGCTCTCCCAGTTTCCTGTTACTGTTATCAAACACTCTCCCAATTCCCTGTTACTGATATCGAACACTCTCCCATTTCCCTGTCACTGATGACGAACACGGACCCAGTTACCTGATACTGATATCGAACCCTCTCCCTGTTCCCTGATAACCAACACTCTCCATTCCCTGTTAGTGATATCGAACACTCTCCCAGTTCACTTTTACTGATATCGAACACTTTCCCAGTTCCCTGTTACTGATTTCGAACACTTTCCCAGTTCCCTGTTACTGTTATCGAACAGTATCGCACTTCCTCTTACTGATATCGAACACTCTACCAGTTCCCTATTTCTGATAGCGAACACTCTCCCAGTTCCCTGTTACTGATATCGAACACTTTCCCAGATCCCTGTTACTGATTTCCAACAGTTTCCCAGTTCCCTGCTACTGTTATCGAACAGTATCGCACTTCCCTCTTACTGATATCGAACACTCTACCAGTTCCCTATTTCTGATATCGAACACTCTCCCAGTTCCCTGTTACTGATATCGAACACTTTCCCAGATTCCTGTTACTTATTTCGAACAGTTTCCCAGTTCCCTGCTACTGTTATCGAACAGTATCGCAGTTCCCTGTTACTGATATCGAAGAATATCCCAGTTCCCTATTTCTGATGTTGAACACTCTACAGTTCCCTGATATCGATCCCTCTCCCTGTTCCCTGATAATCAGCACTCTCCGTTTCCTGTTAGTTATGTCGATCACTCTCCCAGTTCACTTTAACTGATATCGAACACTTTCCCAGATCCCTGTTACTGATTTCGAACACTTTCCCAGTTCCCTGTTACTGTTATCGAACAGTATCGCAGTTCCCTGTTACTGATATCGAAAAATATCCCAGTTCCCTATTTCTGACATTGAACACTCTACAGTTCCCTGATATCGAACACTCTTCATTCCCTGTTGCTGATATTGATCACTTTCCCATGTCGCTGTTACTGATATCGAACAGTCTCCCCGTTCCCTGTTAATGATACAAAACACTCTCCCAGTTTCCTGTTACTGTTATCAAACACTCTCCCAGTTCCCTGTTACTTATATCGAACAGTATCGCAGTTCCCTGTAACTGATATCAAACACTCTCCCTGTTCCCTGATATCGAACACTCTCGGTTCCCTGTTACAGATATAGAACACTCTCGCAGTTCCCTGTTTCTGATATCGAACAAACTCCGTTCCCTGTTAGTGACATCGAACAATCTCCCAGTTTCCTGTTACTGATATCGAATAATCTCCCAGTACCCTGTTAATGATATCGAACACTCTCCCAGTTACCTGATATCGAACAGACTCAGTTCCCTGTTAGTGATATCAAACACTCTCCCAATTCCCTGTTACTCATATCAAACACTTTCCCAGATCTCTGTTACTGATTTCGAACAGTCTCCCAGTTCCCTGTTACTGTTATGAAACACTCCCCCAGTTCACTGTGACTGATATCGATCAAGCTCCCAGTTCCCTATTACTGTTATCGAAAAGACTCGGTTCCCTGTTAGTGATATCGAACACTCTCCCAGTTCCCTGTTACTGATATCAAACACTCTCCCTCTTCCCTGATGTCGAACACTCTCTGTTCCCTGTTATAGATATCGAACACTCTCCCAGTTCACTGTTTGTGATATCGAACAGACTCCGTTCCATGTTAGTGACATCGAACACTCTCCCAGTTTCCTGTTACTGATATCAAACACTCTCCCAGTTCCCTGTTTCTGATATCGAACACACTCCCAGTTCCCTGATATCGAACAAACTCCGTTCCCTGTTAGTGATATCAAACACTCTCCCAGTTTCCAGTTACTGTTATCAAACACTCTCCCAATTCCTATTTACTGATATCGAACACCCTCCCATTTCCCTGTCACTGATGGCGAACACAGACCCAGTTCCGTGTTACTGATATCGAACCCTCCCCCTGTTCCCTGATATCCAACACTCTCCTTTCCCTATTTGTGACATCGAAAATCTCCCACTTTCCTGTTACTGATAGCGAACAATCTTCCAGTTCTCTGTTAGTGATGTCAAACCCTTTCCCAGATTCCTGTTACTGATTTCAAACTTTTTCCCATTTCCCTGTTACTGTTATCGAACAGTATCACAGTTCCCTCTTACTGATATCGAAAACTCACCCAGTTCCCTATTTCTGATATCGAACACTCTACAGTTCCCTGATATCGAACACTCTCCATTCCCTGTTACTGATATTGATCACTTTCCCAGGTTGCTTTTACTGATATCGAACAGTCTCCCCGTTCCCTGTTAAAGATACCAAACACTCTCCCAGTTCCCAGATATCGAACAAACTCCGTTACCTGTTAGTGATATCAAACACTCTGCCAGTTTCCTGTTACTGTTATCAAACACTCTCCCAATTCCCCGGTACTCATATCAAACACTCTCCCAGTTCCCTGTTACTTATATCGAACAATCTTCCAGTTCCTTGTTAGTGATTTTGAGCACTTTCCCAGATTCCTGTTACTGTTATCAAACACTCTCCCAATTCTCTTTTAATGATATGAAACAGTCTAACAGTTTCCTGTCACCGATATCGAACACTCTCCGAGTTCCCTGTTACTGATATCAAACACTCTCCCAGTTTCCTGTTACTGTTATCAAACACTCTCCCAGTTCCCTGTTACTTATATCGAACAGTATCGCAGTTCCCTGTTACTGATATCGAACACTCTCCCTGTTCCCTGATATCGAACACTCTCGGTTCCCTGTTACAGATATCGAACACTCTCGCAGTTCCCTGTTTCTGATATCGAACAAACTCCGTTCCCTGTTAGTGACATCGAACAAACTCCGTTCCCTGTTAGTGACATCGAACACTCTCCAAGTTTCCTGTTACTGATATCGAATAATCTCCCAGTACCCTGTTAATGATATCGAACACTCTCCCAGTTACCTGATATCGATCAGACTCAGTTCCCTGTTAGTGATATCAAACACTCTCCCAATTCCCTGTTACTCATATCAAACACTTTCCCAGATCTCTGTTACTGATTTCGAACAGTCTCCCAGTTCCCTGTTACTGTTATGAAACACTCTCCCAGTTCACTGTTACTGATAACGAACTCTCTCCCAGTTCCCCTGAATGATATCGATCAATCTCCCAGTTCCCTGTTACTGTTATCGAAAAGACTCGGTTCCCTGTTAGTGATATCGAACACTCTCCCAGTTCCCTGTTACTGATATCAAACACTCTCCCTCTTCCCTGATGTCGAACACTCTCCATTCCCTGTTAGTGATATCGAACACTCTCCCAGTTCACTTTTACTGATATCGAACACTTTCCCAGATCCCTGTTACTGATTTCGAACACTTTCCCAGTTCCCTGTTACTGTTATCGAACAGTATCGCAGCTCCCTGTTACTGATATCGAAAAATTTCCCAGTTCCCTATTTCTGACATTGAACACTCTACAGTTCCCTGATATCGAACACTCTTCATTCCCTGTTGCTGATATTGATCACTTTCCCATGTCGCTGTTACTGATATCGAACAGTCTCCCCATTCCCTGTTAATGATACCAAACACTCTCCCAGTTTCCTGTTACTGTTATCAAACACTCTCCCAGTTCCCTGTTACTTATATCGAACACTCTCCCATTTCCCTGTCACTGATGACGAACACGGACCCAGTTAACTGTTACTGATATCGAACCCTCTCCCTGTTCCCTGATAACCAACACTCTCCATTCCCTGTTAGTGATATCGAACACTCTACCAGTTCCCTATTTCTGATATCGAACACTCTCCCAGTTCCTTGTTACTGATATCGAACACTTTCCCAGATCCCTGTTACTGATTTCGAACAGTTTCCCAGTTCCCTGCTACTGTTATCGAACAGTATCGCAGTTCCCTGTTACTGATATCGAACACTCCCCCTGTTCCCTGATATCGAACACTCTCGATTCCCTGTTACAGATATCGAACACTCTCCCAGATCCCTGTTTCTGATATCGAAGAAACTCCGTTCCCTGTTAGTGATATCAAACGCTCTCCCAGTTTCCTGTTACTGTTATCAAACACTCTCCCAATTCCCTGTTACTGATATCGAACACTCTCCCATTTCCCTGTCACTGATGACGAACACGGACCCAGTTACCTGATACTGATATCGAACCCTCTCCCTGTTCCCTGATAACCAACACTCTCCATTCCCTGTTAGTGATATCGAACACTCTCCCAGTTCACTTTTACTGATATCGAACACTTTCCCAGTTCCCTGTTACTGATTTCGAACACTTTCCCAGTTCCCTGTTACTGTTATCGAACAGTATCGCACTTCCTCTTACTGATATCGAACACTCTACCAGTTCCCTATTTCTGATAGCGAACACTCTCCCAGTTCCCTGTTACTGATATCGAACACTTTCCCAGATCCCTGTTACTGATTTCCAACAGTTTCCCAGTTCCCTGCTACTGTTATCGAACAGTATCGCACTTCCCTCTTACTGATATCGAACACTCTACCAGTTCCCTATTTCTGATATCGAACACTCTCCCAGTTCCCTGTTACTGATATCGAACACTTTCCCAGATTCCTGTTACTTATTTCGAACAGTTTCCCAGTTCCCTGCTACTGTTATCGAACAGTATCGCAGTTCCCTGTTACTGATATCGAAGAATATCCCAGTTCCCTATTTCTGATGTTGAACACTCTACAGTTCCCTGATATCGATCCCTCTCCCTGTTCCCTGATAATCAGCACTCTCCGTTTCCTGTTAGTTATGTCGATCACTCTCCCAGTTCACTTTAACTGATATCGAACACTTTCCCAGATCCCTGTTACTGATTTCGAACACTTTCCCAGTTTCCTGTTACTGTTATCGAACAGTATCGCAGTTCCCTGTTACTGATATCGAAAAATATCCCAGTTCCCTATTTCTGACATTGAACACTCTACAGTTCCCTGATATCGAACACTCTTCATTCCCTGTTGCTGATATTGATCACTTTCCCATGTCGCTGTTACTGATATCGAACA
Source organism: Mobula birostris (assembly GCF_030028105.1). Lineage (NCBI taxonomy): Eukaryota > Metazoa > Chordata > Chondrichthyes > Myliobatiformes > Myliobatidae > Mobula > Mobula birostris. The sequence goes on from NC_092378.1 coordinate 94,952,384, forward strand.
GTCTCCCCGTTCCCTGTTAATGATACAAAACACTCTCCCAGTTTCCTGTTACTGTTATCAAACACTCTCCCAGTTCCCTGTTACTTATATCGAACAGTATCGCAGTTCCCTGTAACTGATATCAAACACTCTCCCTGTTCCCTGATATCGAACACTCTCGGTTCCCTGTTACAGATATAGAACACTCTCACAGTTCCCTGTTTCTGATATCGAACAAACTCCGTTCCCTGTTAGTGACATCGAACAATCTCCCAGTTTCCTGTTACTGATATCGAATAATCTCCCAGTACCCTGTTAATGATATCGAACACTCTCCCAGTTACCTGATATCGAACAGACTCAGTTCCCTGTTAGTGATATCAAACACTCTCCCAATTCCCTGTTACTCATATCAAACACTTTCCCAGATCTCTGTTACTGATTTCGAACAGTCTCCCAGTTCCCTGTTACTGTTATGAAACACTCCCCCAGTTCACTGTGACTGATATCGATCAAGCTCCCAGTTCCCTATTACTGTTATCGAAAAGACTCGGTTCCCTGTTAGTGATATCGAACACTCTCCCAGTTCCCTGTTACTGATATCAAACACTCTCCCTCTTCCCTGATGTCGAACACTCTCTGTTCCCTGTTATAGATATCGAACACTCTCCCAGTTCACTGTTTGTGATATCGAACAGACTCCGTTCCATGTTAGTGACATCGAACACTCTCCCAGTTTCCTGTTACTGATATCAAACACTCTCCCAGTTCCCTGTTTCTGATATCGAACACACTCCCAGTTCCCTGATATCGAACAAACTCCGTTCCCTGTTAGTGATATCAAACACTCTCCCAGTTTCCAGTTACTGTTATCAAACACTCTCCCAATTCCTATTTACTGATATCGAACACCCTCCCATTTCCCTGTCACTGATGGCGAACACAGACCCAGTTCCGTGTTACTGATATCGAACCCTCCCCCTGTTCCCTGATATCCAACACTCTCCTTTCCCTATTTGTGACATCGAAAATCTCCCACTTTCCTGTTACTGATAGCGAACAATCTTCCAGTTCTCTGTTAGTGATGTCAAACCCTTTCCCAGATTCCTGTTACTGATTTCAAACTTTTTCCCATTTCCCTGTTACTGTTATCGAACAGTATCACAGTTCCCTCTTACTGATATCGAAAACTCACCCAGTTCCCTATTTCTGATATCGAACACTCTACAGTTCCCTGATATCGAACACTCTCCATTCCCTGTTACTGATATTGATCACTTTCCCAGGTTGCTTTTACTGATATCGAACAGTCTCCCCGTTCCCTGTTAAAGATACCAAACACTCTCCCAGTTCCCAGATATCGAACAAACTCCGTTACCTGTTAGTGATATCAAACACTCTGCCAGTTTCCTGTTACTGTTATCAAACACTCTCCCAATTCCCCGGTACTCATATCAAACACTCTCCCAGTTCCCTGTTACTTATATCGAACAATCTTCCAGTTCCTTGTTAGTGATTTTGAGCACTTTCCCAGATTCCTGTTACTGTTATCAAACACTCTCCCAATTCTCTTTTAATGATATGAAACAGTCTAACAGTTTCCTGTCACCGATATCGAACACTCTCCGAGTTCCCTGTTACTGATATCAAACACTCTCCCAGTTTCCTGTTACTGTTATCAAACACTCTCCCAGTTCCCTGTTACTTATATCGAACAGTATCGCAGTTCCCTGTTACTGATATCGAACACTCTCCCTGTTCCCTGATATCGAACACTCTCGGTTCCCTGTTACAGATATCGAACACTCTCGCAGTTCCCTGTTTCTGATATCGAACAAACTCCGTTCCCTGTTAGTGACATCGAACAAACTCCGTTCCCTGTTAGTGACATCGAACACTCTCCAAGTTTCCTGTTACTGATATCGAATAATCTCCCAGTACCCTGTTAATGATATCGAACACTCTCCCAGTTACCTGATATCGATCAGACTCAGTTCCCTGTTAGTGATATCAAACACTCTCCCAATTCCCTGTTACTCATATCAAACACTTTCCCAGATCTCTGTTACTGATTTCGAACAGTCTCCCAGTTCCCTGTTACTGTTATGAAACACTCTCCCAGTTCACTGTTACTGATAACGAACTCTCTCCCAGTTCCCCTGAATGATATCGATCAATCTCCCAGTTCCCTGTTACTGTTATCGAAAAGACTCGGTTCCCTGTTAGTGATATCGAACACTCTCCCAGTTCCCTGTTACTGATATCAAACACTCTCCCTCTTCCCTGATGTCGAACACTCTCCATTCCCTGTTATAGATATCGAACACTCTCCCAGTTCCCTGTTACTGATATAGAACACTTTCCCAGATCCCTGTTACTGAGTTCGAACACTCTCCCAGTTTCCTGTTACTGATATCAAACACTCTCCCAGTTCCCTGTTTCTGATATCAAACACTCTCCCAGTTCCCTGATATCGAACAAACTCCGTTCCCTGTTAGTGATATCAAACACTCTCCCAGTTTCCAGTTACTGTTATCAAACACTCTCCCAATTCCCTGTTCCAGATATCAAACACCCTCCCATTTCCGTCACTGACGGCGAACACAGACCCAGCTCCGTGTTACTGATATCGAACCCTCCCCCTGTTCCCTGATATCCAACACTTTCCTTTCCCTATTTGTGATCTCGAACAGCTCCCACTTTCCAGTTACTGATAGCGAACAATCTTCCAGTTCTCTGTTAGTGATGTCAAACACTTTCCCAGATTCCTGTTACTGATTTCGAACATTTTCCCAGTTCCCTGTTACTGTTATCGAACACTTTCCCAGATCTCTGTTACTGATATCGAAAACTCACCCAGTTCCCTATTTCTGATATCCAACACTCTACAGTTCCCTGACATCGAACACTCTCCATTCCCTGTTACTGATATTGATCACTTTCCCAGGTTGCTTTTACTGATATCGAACAGTCTCCCCGTTCCCTGTTAATGATAACAAACACTCTCCTAGTTTCCCGTTACTGTTATCAAACACTCTCCCAATTCCCCGGTACTCATATCAAACACTCTCCCAGTTCCCTGTTACTTATATCGAACACTCTCCCAGTTCCCTGTTACTGATATCGAACAAACTTCCAGTTCCTTGTTAGTGATTTTGAGCACTTTCCCAGATTCCTGTTACTGTTATCAAGCACTCTTCCAATTCCCTTCTAATGATATGAAACAGTCTAACAGTTTCCTGTCACCGATATCGAACAATCTCCGAGTTCCCTGTTACTGATATCAAACACTCTCCCAGTTTCCTGTTACTGTTATCAAACACTCTCCCAATTCCCTGTTACTGATATCGAACACTCTCTCATTTCCCTGTCACTGATGACGAACACAGACCCAGTTACCTGTTACTGATGTCGAACCCTCTCCCCGTTCCCTGATAACCAACACTCTCCGTTCCGTAAGTGATATCGAACACTCTCCCAGTTCACTTTTACTGACATCGAACACTTTCCCAGACCCCTGTTACTGATTTCGAACACTTTCCCACTTCCCTGTTACTGTTATCAAACAGTATCGCAGTTCCCTGTTACTGATATTGAAAAATCTCCCAGTTCCCTATTTCTAATGTCGAACACTCTACAGTTCCCTGATATCGAACACTCTCCGTTCCCTGTTACTGACATTGATCATTTTCCCAGTTCGCTATTACTGATATCGAACAGTCTCCCCGTTCCCTGTTCATGATACCAAACACTCTCCCAGTTCCCTGATATCGAACAAACTCCGTTCCCTGTTAGTGATATCAAACACTCTCCCAGTTTCCTGTTACTGTTATCAAACACTCTCCCAGTTCCCTGTTACTTATATCGAACAGTATCGCAGTTCCCTGTTACTGATATCGAACACTCTCCCTGTTCCCTGATATCGAACACTCTCGATTCCCTGTTACAGATATCGAACACTCTCCCAGATCCCTGTTTCTGATATCGAACAAACTCCGTTCCCTGTTAGTGACATCGAACACTCTCCCAGTTTCCTGTTACTGATATCGAATAATCTCCCAGTACCCTGTTAATGATATCGAACACTCTCCCAGTTACCTGATATCGAACAGACTCTGTTCCCTGTTAGTGATATCAAACACTCTCCCAGTTTCCTGTTATTGTTATCAAACACTCTCCCAGTTCCCTGTTACAGATATCGAACACTCTCGCAGTTCCCTGTTTCTGATATCGAACAAACTTCGTTCCCTGTTAGTGACTTCGAACACTCTCCCAGTTTCCTGTTACTGATATCGAATAATCTCCCAGTACCCTGTTAATGATATCGAACACTCTCCCAGTTACCTGATATGGAACAGACTCAGTTCCCTGTTAGTGATATCAAACACTCTCCCAATTCCCTGTTACTCATATCAAACACTTTCCCAGATCTCTGTTACTGATTTCGAACAGTCTCCCAGTTCCCTGTTACTGTTATGAAACACTCTCCCAGTTCACTGTGACTGATATCGATCAAGCTCCCAGTTCCCTGTTACTGTTATCGAAAAGACTCGGTTCCCTGTTAGTGATATCGAACACTCTCCTAGTTCCCTGTTACTGATATCAAACACTCTCCCTCTTCCCTGATGTCGAACACTCTCCGTTCCCTGTTATAGATATCGAACACTCTCCCAGTTCCCTGTTTGTGATATCAAACAGACTCCGTTCCATGTTAGTGACATCGAACACTCTCCCAGTTTCCTGTTACTGATATCAAACACTCTCCCAGTTCCCTGTTTCTGATATCGAACACTCTCCCAGTTCCCTGATATCGAACAAACTGCGTTCCCTGTTAGTGATATCAAACACTCTCCCAGTTTCCAGTTACTGTTATCAAACACTCTCCCAATTCCCTGTTACTGATATCGAACACCCTCCCATTTCCCTGTCACTGATGGCGAACACAGACCCAGTTCCGTGTTACTGATATCAAACCCTCCCCCTGTTCCCTGATATCCAACACTCTCCTTTCCCTATTTGTGATATCGAACATCTCCCACTTTCCTGTTACTGATAGCGAACAATCTTCCAGTTCTCTGTTAGTGATGTCAAACCCTTTCCCAGATTCCTGTTACTGATTTCGAACATTTTCCCAGTTCCCTGTTACTGTTATCGAACAGTATCGCAGTTCCCTGTTACTGATATCGAAAAATTTCCCAGTTCCCCATTTCTGATATCCAACACTCTGCAGTTCCCTGATATCGAACACTCTCCATTCCCTGTTACTGATATTGATCACTTTCCCAGGTTGCTTTTACTGATATCGAACAGTCTCCCCGTTCCCTGTTAATGATAACAAACACTCTCCCAGTTTCCCGTTACTTTTATCAAACACTCTCCCAATTCCCCGGTACTCATATCAAACACTCTCCCAGTTCCCTGTTACTTATATCGAACACTCTCCCAGTTCCCTGTTACTGATATCGAACAATCTTCCAGTTCCTTGTTAGTGATTTTGAGCACTTTCCCAGATTCCTGTTACTGTTATCAAACACTCTCCCAATTCCCTTTTAATAATATGAAACAGTCTAACAGTTTCCTGTCACCGATATCGAACAATCTCCGAGTTCCCTGTTACTGATATCAAACACTCTCCCAGTTTCCTGTTACTGTTATCAAACACTCTCCCAATTCCCTGTTACTGATATCGAACACTCTCTCATTTCCCTGTCACTGATGACGAACACAGACCCAGTTACCTGTTACTGATGTCGAACCCTCTCCCTGTTCCCTGATAACCAACACTCTCCGTTCCGTTAGTGATATCGAACACTCTCCCAATTCACTTTTACTGACATCAAACACTTTCCTAGACCCCTGTTACTGATTTCGAACACTTTCCCACTTCCCTGTTACTGTTATCGAACAGTATCACAGTTCCCTGTTACTGATATTGAAAAATCTCCCAGTTCCCAATTACTGATGTCGAACACTCCACAGTTCCCTGATATCGAACACTCTCCGTTCCCTGTTACTGACATTGATCATTTTCCCAGTTCGCTATTACTGATATCGAACAGTCTCCCCGTTCCCTGTTAATGATACCAAACACTCTCCCAGTTCCCTGATATCAAACAAACTCCGTTCCCTGTTAGTGATATCAAACACTCTCCCAGTTTCCTGTTACTGTTATCAAACACTCTCCCAATTCCCCGGTACTCATATCAAACACTCTCCCAGTTCCCTGTTACTTATATCGAACAATCTTCCAGTTCCTTGTTAGTGAGCACTTTCCCAGATTCCTGTTACTGTTATCAAACACTCTCCCAATTCTCCTTTAATGATATGAAACAGTCTAACAGTTTCCTGTCACCGATATCGAACACTCTCCGAGTTCCCTGTTACTGATATCAAACACTCTCCCAGTGTCCTGTTACTGTTATCAAACACTCTCCCAATTCCCTGTTACTCATATCAAGCACTCTAACAGTTCCCTGTTACTGTTATCGAACACTATCGCGGTTCCCTTTTACTGATACCGAACACTCCCCCAGTTCCGTATTTCTGATATCGAACACTCTCCCAGTCCACTTATACTGATATCGAACACTTTCCCAGATCCCTGTTACTGATTTCGAACACTTTCCCAGTTCCCTGTTACTGTTATCGAACAGTATCGCAGTTCCCTCTTATTGATATTGACATATCTCCCAGTTCCCTATTTCTGATGTCGAACACTCTACAGTTCCCTGATATCGAACACTCTCCGTTCCCTGTTACTGACATTGATCACTTTCCCAAGTCGCTGTTACTGATATCGAACAGTCTCCCTGTTCCCTGTTAATGATACCAAACAGTCTCCCAGTTTCCTGTTACTGTTATCAAACACTCTCCCAATTCCCTGTTACTGATATCGAACACTCTCCCATTTTCCTGTCACTGATGACGAACACGGACCCAGTTACCTGTTACTGATATCGAACCCTCTCCCTGTTCCCTGATGACCAACACTCTCCATTCCCTGTTAGTGATATCGAACACTCTCCCAGTTCAATTTTATTGATATTGAACACTTTCCCAGTCCCTGTTACTGATTTTGAACACTTTCCCAGTTCCCTGTTACTGTTATTGAACAGTATCGCAGTTCCCTGTTACTGATATCGAAAAATATCCCAGTTCCCTATTTCTGACATTGAACACTCTACAGTTCCCTGATATCGAACACTCTTCATTCCCTGTTGCTGATATTGATCACTTTCCCATGTCGTTGTTACTGATATCGAACAGTCTCCCCGTTCCCTGTTAATGATACCAAACATTCTCCCAGTTTCCTGTTACTGTTATCAAACACTCTCCCAGTTCCTTGTTACTTATATCGAACAGTATCGCAGTTCCCTGTTACTGATATCGAACACTCTCCCTGTTCCTTGATATCGAACACTCTCGGTTCCCTGTTACAGATATCGAACACTCTCGCAGTTCCCTGCTTCTAATATCGAACAAACTCCGTTCCCTGTTAGTGACATCGAACACTCTCCAAGTTTCCTGTTACTGATATCGAATAATCTCCCAGTACCCTGTTAATGATATCGAACACTCTCCCAGTTACCTGATATCGAACAGACTCAGTTCCCTGTTAGTGATATCAAACACTCTCCCAGTTTCCTGTTACTATTATCAAACACTCTCCCAATTCCTTGTTACTGATATCGAACACTCTCCCATTACCCTGTCACTGATGGCGAACACAGACCCAGTTCCGTGTTACTGATAACGAACCCTCTCTCTGTTCCCTGATAACCAACACTCTCCATTTCCTGTTAGTGATATCGAACACTCTCCCAGTTCACTTTTACTGATATCGAACACTTTCCCAGATCCCTGTTACTGATTTTGAACACTTTCCCAGTTCCCTGTTACTGTTATCGAACTGTATCGCAGTTCCCTGTTACTGATATCGAAAAATCTCCCAGTTCCATATTTCTGATATCGAACACTCTACAGTTCCCTGATATCGAACACTCTCCATTCCGTTATTGATATTGATCACTTTCCCTGTTCGCTATTACTGATATCGTACGGTCTCCCCGTTCCCTGTTAATGATACCAAACGCTCTCCCAGATTCTTGTTACTGTTATCAAACACTCTCCCAATTCCCTGGCACTCATATCAATCACTCTCCCAGTTTCCCTGTTACTTATATCGAACATACTCCGTTCCCTGTTAGTGATATCGAACACTCTACCAGTTCCCTGTTACTGATATCGAACAATCTTACAGTTCCCTGTTACAGATATCGAACACTCTCCGTTCCCTGTTACTGATATCAAACAGTCTCCCAGTTTCCTGTCACTGATATCGAACACACTCCCAGTTCCCTGTTGCTGATATTGAACACTTTCCCAGATCTCTGTTACTGATTTTGAACAGTCTCCCATTTCCCTGTTACTGTTATGAAACACTCTCCTTCTGTTCACTGTTACTGATATCAAAATCTCTCCCAGTTCCCTGTGACTGATATCAATGAAGATCCCAGTTCTCTGTTACTGATGTCGAACACTATCCCAGTTCCCTCTTACAGATATCCAACGGTCTCCCATTTCCCTGTTACTGATATCGAACACTCTCCCAGTTCCCTGTTATGTATATCGAACAGTGTCCATTCCCTGTTAGTGATATCGAACTCTCTCCCAGTTCTCTGCTACTGATATCGATCAATCTCCCAGTTCCCTGTTACTGATATCGAACACTCTCCGTTCCCTGTTACTGTTATCAAACAGTCTCCCAGTTTCCTGTCACTGATATCGAACACTCTCCCAGTTCTCTGTTACTGATATCGAACACTTTCCCAGATCCCTGTTACTGATTTCAAACAGTCCCCCAGTTCCCTGTTACTGTTATCGAACTGTCTCCCATTTCCCTGTTATAGTTATCGAACACTGTCCCAGTCGCCTGTTGCTGATATAGAACAGAGTCCATTCCCTGTTAGTGATATCGAACACCCTCACAGTTCTCTGTTACTGATATCGAACACTCTCCAAGATACCTGTTACTGATTTCGAACAGTTTCCCAGTTCCCTGTTACTGTTATCGAACAGTATCGCAGTTATCTGTTACTGATATTGAAAAATCTCCCAGTTCCCTATTCCCTATTTCTGAAGTCGAACACTCTCCGTTCCCTGTTACTGACATTGATCACTTTCCCAGGTCGCTGTTACTGATATCTAACACTCTGCCAGTTCCCTATTTCTGATATCGAACACTCTCCCAGTTTCCTGTTACTGTTATCAAACACTCTCCCAATTCCCTGTTACTCATATCAAACACTCTTCCAGTTCCGTGTTACTGATATCGACCATGCTCTGTTCCCTGTTAGTGATATCGAACCTCTCCGAGTTGCCTGTTACTGATATACAACACAGTCCATTCCCTGTTACTGACATTAATCACTTTCCCAGGTCGCTGTTACTGATATCAAACAGTCTCCCTGTTCCCTGTTAATGATACCAAACACTCTCCCAGTTTCCTGTTACTGTTATCAAACACTCTCCCATTTTCCTGTCACTGATGACGAACACAGACCCAGTTACCTGTTACTGATATCGAACCCTCTTCCTGTTCCCTGATAACCAACACTCTCCATTCCCTGTTAGTGATATCGAACACTCTCCCAGTTCACTTTTACTGATATCGAACACTTTCCCAGTTCCCTGTTACTGATTTCGAACACTCTTCCAGTTCCCTGATATCGAACAGACCCCGTTCCCTGTTAGTGACATTGAACTCTCTCCCACTTTCCTGTTACTGATATCGAATAATCTCCCAGTTCCCTGTTAATGATATCAAACACTCTCCCAGTTCCCTGCTACTCAAATCAAATGCTCTCCCAATTCCCTATTACTGATATCGAACACTCTCCGTTCCCTGTTACTGATATCGAACAATGTTCCAGTTCACTGTCACTTACATCGCACAATCTCCCAGTTCCCTGTTTCTGATATCGAACACTCTCACAGTTCACTGTTACTGATATCGAACAGACTCCCCGTTCCCTGTTAATGATACCAAACACTCTCCCAGTTTCCTGTTACTGTTATCAAACACTCTCTCAATTCCCTGTTACTCATATCAAACACTCTCATAGTTCCCTGTTACTGATATCGAACACTTTCCATTTCCTGTTACTGATATCAAACAGTCCCCCAGTTTCCTGTCACTGATATCGCACACACTTCCAGTTCGCTGTTACTGATATTGAACACTTTCCCAGATCTCTGTTACTGATTTCGAACAGTCTCCCAGTTCCCTCTTACGATTATGAAACACTCTACCAGTTCACTGTAACTGATATCGAACTCTCTCCCAGTTCCCCGTGAATGATATCGATCAATCTCCCAGTTCCCTGTTACTGTTATCGAAAAGTCTCGGTTCCCTGTTACTGATATCGAACAGACTCCGTTCCGTTACTGATATCGAACACTCTCCCAGTTCCCTGTGACTGATATAGAACAATCTCACCGTTCCTTGTTTCTGATATCGAACACTCTCCCAGTCCACTTATACTGATATCGAACACTTTCCCAGATCCTTGTTACTGATTTCGAACACTTTCCCATTTCCCTGTTACTGTTATCGAACAGTATCGCAGTTCCCTCTTACTGATATTGAAATACCTCCCAGTTCCCTATTTCTGATATCGAGCACTCTACAGTTCCCTGATATCGAACACTCTCCGTTCCCTGTTACTGACATTGATCACTTTCCCAGGTCGCTGTTACTGATATCGAACAGTCTCCTTGTTCCCTGTTAATGATACCAAACACTCTCCCAGTTTCCTGTTACTGTTATCAAACACTCTCCCAATTCCCTGTTACTGATATCGAACACTCTCCCATTTCCCTGTCACTGATGACGAACACGAACCCAGTTACCTGTTACTGATAACGAACCCTCTCCCTGTTCCCTGATAACCAACACTCTCCATTCCCTGTTAGTGATATCGAACACTTTCCCAGTTCCTTGTTACTGATATCGAACACTCTCCCATTTCCCTGTCACTGATGGCGAACACAGACCCAGTTCCGTGTTACTGATATCGAACCCTCTCCCTGTTCTTTGATAACCAACACTCTCCATTTCCTGTTAGTGATATCGAACACTCTCCCAGTTCACTTTTACTGATATCGAACACTTTCCCAGATCCCTGTTACTGATTTCGAACACTTTCCCAGTTCCCTGTTACTGTTATCGAACAGTATCGCAGTTCCCTGTTTCTGATATCGAACAAACTCCGTTCCCTGTCAGTGACATCGAACACTCTCCCAGTTTCCTGTTACTGATATCGAATAATCTCCCAGTACCCTGTTAATGATATCGAACACTCTCCCAGTTACCTGATATCGAACAGAGTCAGTTCCCTGTTAGTGATATCAAACACTCTCCCAGTTTCCTGTTACTATTATCAAACACTCTCCCAATTCCTTGTTACTGATATCGAACACTCTCCCATTTTCCTGTCACTGATGGCGAACACAGACCCAGTTCCGTGTTACTGATATCGAACCCTCTCTCTGTTCCCTGATAACCAACACTCGCCATTTCCTGTTAGTGATATCGAACACTCTCCCAGTTCACTTTTACTGATATCGAACGCTTTCCCAGATCCCTGTTACTGATTTCGAACACTTTCCCAGTTCCCTGTTACTGTTATCGAACAGTATCGCAGTTCCCTGTTACTGATATTGAAAAATCTCCCAGTTCCCTATTTCTGACATTGAACACTCTACAGTTTCCTGATATCGAACACTCTTCATTCCCTGTTGCTGATATTGATCACTTTCCCATGTCGCTGTTACTGATATCGAACAGTCTCCCCGTTCCCTGTTAATGATACCAAACACTCTCCCAGTTTCCTGTTACTGTTATCAAACACTCTCCCAGTTCCCTGTTACTTATATCGAACAGTATCGCAGTTCCCTGTTACTGATATCGAACACTCTCCCAGTTCCCTGTTACTGATATCGAACATTCTTACAGTTCCCTGTTAAGGATATCGAACACTCTCCGTTCCCTGTTACTGATATCAAACAGTCTCCCAGTTTCCTGTCACTGATATCGAACACACTCCCAGTTCCCTGTTGCTGATATTGATCACTTTCCCATGTCGCTGTTACTGATATCGAACAGTCTCCCCGTTCCCTGTTAATGATACCAAACACTCTCCCAGTTTCCTGTTACTGTTATCAAACACTCTCCCAGTTCCCTGTTACTTATATCGAACAGTATCGCAGTTCCCTGTTACTGATATCGAACACTCTCCCAGTTCCCTGCTACTGATATCGAACATTCTTACAGTTCCCTGTTAAGGATATCGAACACTCTCCGTTCCCTGTTACTGATATCAAACAGTCTCCCAGTTTCCTGTCACTGATATCGAACACACTCCCAGTTCCCTGTTGCTGATACTGAACACTTTCCCAGATCTCTGTTACTGATTTTGAACAGTCTCCCATTTCCCTGTTACTGTTATGAAACACTCTCCCTGTTCACTGTTACTGATATCGAAATCTCTTCCAGTTCCCTGTGACTGATATCGATCAAGATCCCAGTTCTCTGTTACTGATGTCGAACTCTATCCCAGTTCCCTCTTACAAATATCCAACGGTCTCCCATTTCCCTGTTACTGATATCGAACACTCTCCACTTCCATGTTATGTATATCGAACAGTGTCCATTCCCTGTTAGTGATATCGAACTCTCTCCCAGTTCTCTGCTACCGATATGGATCAAACTCCCAGTTCCCTGTTACTGATATCGAACACTCTCCGTTCCCTGTTACTGTTATCGAACAGTCTCCCAGTTTCCTGTCACTGATATCGAACAGTATCGCAGTTCCCTGTTACTGCTATTGAAAAATCTCCCAGTTCCCTATTTCTGATGTCGAACACTCTCCGTTCCCTGTTACTGACATTGATCACTTTCCCAGGTCGCTGTTACTGATATCTAACACTCTGCCAGTTCCCTATTTCTGATATCGAACACTCACCCAGTTTCCTGTTACTGTTATCAAATACTCTCCCAATTCCCTGTTACTCATATCAAACACTCTTCCAGTTCCGTGTTACTGATATCGACCATGCTCTGTTCCCTGTTAGTGATATCGAATCCTCTCCCAGTTGCCTGTTACTGATATACAACACAGTCCATTCCCTGTTACTGACATTGATCACTTTCCCAGGTCACTGTTACTGATATCGAACAGTCGCCCTGTTCCCTGTTAATGATACCAAACACTCTCCCAGTTTCCTGTTACTGTTATCAAACACTCTCCCAATTCCCTGTTACTGATATCGAACACTGTCCCATTTCCCTGTCACTGATGACGAACACAGACCCAGATACCTGTTACTGATATCGAACCCTCTTCCTGTTCCCTGATAACCAACACTCTCCATTCCCTGTTAGTGATATCGAACACTCTCCCAGTTCACTTTTACTGATATCGAACACTTTCCCAGTTCCCTGTTACTGATTTCGAACACTCTCCCAGTTCCCTGATATCGAACACACCCCGTTCCCTGTTAGTGACATTGAACTCTCTCCCAGTTTCCTGTTACTGATATCGAATAATCTCCCAGTTCCCTGTTAATGATATCAAACACCCTCCCAGTTCCCTGTTACACAAATCAAATGCTCTCCCAGTTCCCTATTACTGATATCGAACACTCTCCGTTCCGTGTTACTGATATCGAACAATGTTCCAGTTCACTGTCACTTACATCGCACAATCTCCCAGTTCCGTTTCTGATATCGAACACTCTCACAGTTCACTGTTACTGATATCGAACAAACTACCCGTTCCCTGTTAATGATACCAAACACTCTCCCAGTTTCCTGTTACTGTTATCAAACACTCTCCCAATTCCCTGTTACTGATATCGAACACTGTCCCATTTCCCTGTCACTGATGACGAACACAGACCCAGATACCTGTTACTGATATCGAACCCTCTTCCTGTTCCCTGATAACCAACACTCTCCATTCCCTGTTAGTGATATCGAACACTCTCCCAGTTCACTTTTACTGATATCGAACACTTTCCCAGTTCCCTGTTACTGATTTCGAACACTCTCCCAGTTCCCTGATATCGAACAGACCCCGTTCCCTGTTAGTGACATTGAACTCTCTCCCAGTATCCTGTTACTGATATCGAATAATCTCCCAGTTCCCTGTTAATGATATCAAACACCCTCCCAGTCCCCTGTTACTCAAATCAAATGCTCTCCCAGTTCCCTATTACTGATATCGAACACTGTCCGTTCTCTGTTACTGATATCGAACAATGTTCCAGTTCACTGTCACTTACATCGCACAATCTCCCAGTTCCCTGTTTCTGATATCGAACACTCTCACAGTTCACTGTTACTGATAGCGAACAAACTACCCGTTCCCTGTTAATGATACCAAACACTCTCCCAGTTTCCTGTTACTGTTATCAAACACTCTCTCAATTCCCTGTTACTCATATCAAACACTCTCTTAGTTCCCTGTTACTGATATCGAACACTCTCGGTTCCCTGTTACAGATATCGAACACTCTCCCAGTTTCCCTGTTACTTATATCGAACAGACTCCATTCCCTGTTAGTGATATCGAACACTCTCCCAGTTCCCTGTTACTGATATCGAACATTCTTACAGTTCCCTGTTAAGGATATCGAACACTCTCCGTTCCCTGATACTGATATCAAACAGTCTCCCAGTTTCCTGTCACTGATATCGAACACACTCCCATTTCCCTGTTGCTGATACTGAACACTTTCCCAATCTCTGTTACTGATTTTGAACAGTCTCCCATTTTCCTGTTACTGTTATGAATCACTCTCCCTGTTCACTGTTACTGATATCGAAATCTCTCCCATTTCCCTGTTACTGATATCGAACACTCTCCACTTCCATGTTATGTATATCGAACAGTGTCCATTCCCTGTTAGTGATATCGAACTCTCTCCCAGTTCTCTGCTACCGATATGGATCAAACTCCCAGTTCCCTGTTACTGATATCGAACACTCTCCGTTCCCTGTTACTGTTATCGAACAGTCTCCCAGTTTCCTGTCACTGATATCGAACAGTATCGCAGTTCCCTGTTACTGCTATTGAAAAATCTCCCAGTTCCCTATTTCTGATGTCGAACACTCTCCGTTCCCTGTTACTGACATTGATCACTTTCCCAGGTCGCTGTTACTGATATCTAACACTCTGCCAGTTCCCTATTTCTGATATCGAACACTCACCCAGTTTCCTGTTACTGTTATCAAATACTCTCCCAATTCCCTGTTACTCATATCAAACACTCTTCCAGTTCCGTGTTACTGATATCGACCATGCTCTGTTCCCTGTTAGTGATATCGAATCCTCTCCCAGTTGCCTGTTACTGATATACAACACAGTCCATTCCCTGTTACTGACATTGATCACTTTCCCAGGTCACTGTTACTGATATCGAACAGTCGCCCTGTTCCCTGTTAATGATACCAAACACTCTCCCAGTTTCCTGTTACTGTTATCAAACACTCTCCCAATTCCCTGTTACTGATATCGAACACTGTCCCATTTCCCTGTCACTGATGACGAACACAGACCCAGATACCTGTTACTGATATCGAACCCTCTTCCTGTTCCCTGATAACCAACACTCTCCATTCCCTGTTAGTGATATCGAACACTCTCCCAGTTCACTTTTACTGATATCGAACACTTTCCCAGTTCCCTGTTACTGATTTCGAACACTCTCCCAGTTCCCTGATATCGAACACACCCCGTTCCCTGTTAGTGACATTGAACTCTCTCCCAGTTTCCTGTTACTGATATCGAATAATCTCCCAGTTCCCTGTTAATGATATCAAACACCCTCCCAGTTCCCTGTTACACAAATCAAATGCTCTCCCAGTTCCCTATTACTGATATCGAACACTCTCCGTTCCGTGTTACTGATATCGAACAATGTTCCAGTTCACTGTCACTTACATCGCACAATCTCCCAGTTCCGTTTCTGATATCGAACACTCTCACAGTTCACTGTTACTGATATCGAACAAACTACCCGTTCCCTGTTAATGATACCAAACACTCTCCCAGTTTCCTGTTACTGTTATCAAACACTCTCCCAATTCCCTGTTACTGATATCGAACACTGTCCCATTTCCCTATCACTGATGACGAACACAGACCCAGATACCTGTTACTGATATCGAACCCTCTTCCTGTTCCCTGATAACCAACACTCTCCATTCCCTGTTAGTGATATCGAACACTCTCCCAGTTCACTTTTACTGATATCGAACACTTTCCCAGTTCCCTGTTACTGATTTCGAACACTCTCCCAGTTCCCTGATATCGAACAGACCCCGTTCCCTGTTAGTGACATTGAACTCTCTCCCAGTATCCTGTTACTGATATCGAATAATCTCCCAGTTCCCTGTTAATGATATCAAACACCCTCCCAGTCCCCTGTTACTCAAATCAAATGCTCTCCCAGTTCCCTATTACTGATATCGAACACTGTCCGTTCTCTGTTACTGATATCGAACAATGTTCCAGTTCACTGTCACTTACATCGCACAATCTCCCAGTTCCCTGTTTCTGATATCGAACACTCTCACAGTTCACTGTTACTGATAGCGAACAAACTACCCGTTCCCTGTTAATGATACCAAACACTCTCCCAGTTTCCTGTTACTGTTATCAAACACTCTCTCAATTCCCTGTTACTCATATCAAACACTCTCTTAGTTCCCTGTTACTGATATCGAACACTCTCGGTTCCCTGTTACAGATATCGAACACTCTCCCAGTTTCCCTGTTACTTATATCGAACAGACTCCATTCCCTGTTAGTGATATCGAACACTCTCCCAGTTCCCTGTTACTGATATCGAACATTCTTACAGTTCCCTGTTAAGGATATCGAACACTCTCCGTTCCCTGATACTGATATCAAACAGTCTCCCAGTTTCCTGTCACTGATATCGAACACACTCCCAGTTCCCTGTTGCTGATACTGAACACTTTCCCAATCTCTGTTACTGATTTTGAACAGTCTCCCATTTTCCTGTTACTGTTATGAAACACTCTCCCTGTTCACTGTTACTGATATCGAAATCTCTCCCAGTTCCCTGTGACTGATATCGATCAAGATCCCAGTTCTCTGTTACTGATGTCGAACTCTATCCCAGTTCCCTCTTACAAATATCCAACGGTCTCCCATATCCCTGTTACTGATATCGAACACTCTCCAGTTCCATGTTATGTATATCGAACAGTGTCCATTCCCTGTTAGTGATATCGAACTCTCTCCCAGTTCTCTGCTACTGATATGGATCAAACTCCCAGTTCCCTGTTACTGATATCGAACACTCTCCATTCCCTGTTACTGTTATCAAACAGTCTCCCAGTTTCCTGTCACTGATATCGAACACTCTCCCAGTTCTCTGTTACTGATATGGAACACTTTCCCAGATCCCTGTTACTGATTTCAAACAGTCCCCCAGTTCCCTGTTACTGTTATCGAACTGTCTCCCATTTCCCTGTTATAGTTATCGAACACTGTCCCAGTCGCCTGTTACTGATATAGAACAGAGTCCATTCCCTGTTAGTGATATCAAACACCCTCACAGTTCCCTGTTACTGATATCGAACACTCTCCAAAATACCTGTTACTGATTTCGAACAGTTTCCCAGTTCCCTGTTACTGTTATCGAACAGTATCGCAGTTCCCTGTAACTGATATTGAAAAATCTCCCAGTTCCCTATTTCTGATGTCCAACACTCTCCGTTCCCTGTTACTGACATTGATCACTTTCCCAGGTCGCTGTTACTGATATCTAACACTCTGTCAGTTCCCTATTTCTGATATCGAACACTCTCCCAGTTTCCTGTTACTGTTATCAAACACTCTACCCAATTCCCTGTTACTCATATCAAACACTCTTCCAGTTCCGTGTTACTGATATCGACCATGCTCTGTTCCCTGTTAGTGAAATTGAACCCTCTCCCAGTTGCCTGTTACTGATATACAACACAGTCCATTCCCTGTTAGTGATATCGAACACTTTCCCAGATCTCTGTTACTAATTTCGAACTGTCTCCCAATTCCCTGTTACTGATATCGAACAGTATCCCAGTTCCCTGTTACTGATATCAAACACTCTCCCAGTTCACTGTTAGTGATAGCGAACACTCTCCCAGATGACAGTCACTTATATCGCACTATCTCCCAGTTCCCTGCTGCTGTTATCAAACACTCTGCCAATTCCCTGGCACTCATATCAAACACTCTCCCAGTTCCCTGTTACTTATATCGAACAGACTCCGTTCCCTGTTAGTGATATCGAACATTCTCCCAGTTTCCTGTTACTGATATTGAACACTCTCCCAGTTTCCTGTTACTGTTATCAAACATTCTCCCAATTCCCTGTTACTCATATCAAACACTCTCACAGTTCCCTGTTACTGATATCGAACAGACTCCGTTCCCTGTTAGTGATATCGAACACTCTCCCAGTTTCCTGTCACTGATATCGAACACACTCCCAGTTCCCCGTTGCTGATATTGAACACTTTCCCAGATCTCTGTTGCTGATTTTGAACAGTCTCCCTTTTCTCTGTTACTGTTATGAAACACTCTCCCTGTTCACTGTTACTGATATCGAACTCTCTCCCAGTTCCCTGTGACTGATATCGATCAAGATCCCTGTTCTCTGTTATTGATGTCGAACACTTGCCCAGTTTCCTGTCACTGATATCGAACACACTCCCAGTTCCCTGTTGCTGATATTGAACACTTTCCCAGATCTCTGTTACTGATTTCGAACAGTCTCCCAGATCCCTGTTACTGTTATGAAACACTCTCCCAGTTCACTTTTACTAATATCAAAATCTCTCCCAGTTCCCCGTGACTGATATCGATCAATCTCCCAGTTCCCTGTAACTGTTATCGAAAAGACTCCGTTCCCTGTTAGTGATATCCAACACTCTCCCAATTCCCTGTCACTGATGGCGAACACAGACCCAGTTCCCTGTTACTGATATCGAACCCTCTCCCTGTTCCCTGATATCCAACACTCTCCGTTACCTGTTACAGATATTGAACACCTCCCAGTTCCCTGTTACTGATATCGAACAGACTCCGTTCCCTGTAAGTGACATCGAACACACTCCCAGTTCCCTGTTAGTGATGTCGAACACTTTCCCAGATTCCTGTTACTGATTTCGAACAGTCACCCAGTTTCCTGTTACAGATATCGAATGCTCTCCCACTTCTGCTTCTGATATCGAACAGACTCTGTTCCCTGTTAGTGATATTGAACAATGTTCCAGTTCACTGTCACTTACATCGCACAATCTCCCAGTTCCCTGTTACTGATATCGAACAATGTTCCAGTTCACTGTCACTTACATCGCACAATCTCCCAGTTCCCTGTTTCTGATATCGAACACTCTCACAGTTCACTGTTACTGATAACGAACAAACTACCCGTTCCCTGTTAATGATACCAAACACTCTCCCAGTTTCCTGTTACTGTTATCAAACACTCTCTCAATTCCCTGTTACTCATATCAAACACTCTCTTAGTTCCCTGTTACTGATATCGAACACTCTCGGTTCCCTGTTACAGATATCGAACACTCTCCCAGTTTCCCTGTTACTTATATCGAACAGACTCCGTTCCCTGTTAGTGATATCGAACACTCTCCCAGTTCCCTGTTACTGATATCGAACATTCTTACAGTTCCCTGTTAAGTATATCGAACACACTCCCAGTTCCCTGTTGCTGATAGTGAACACATTCCCAGATCTCTGTTACTGATTTTGAACAGTCTCCCATTTCCCTGTTACTGTTATGAAACACTCTCCCTGTTCACTGTTACTGATATCGAAATCTCTCCCAGTTCCCTGTGACTGATATCGATCAAGATCCCAGTTCTCTGTTACTGATGTCGAACTCTATCCCAGTTCCCTCTTACAAATATCCAACGGTCTCCCATTTCCCTGTTACTGATATCGAACACTCTCCAGTTCCATGTTATGTATATCGAACAGTGTCCATTCCCTGTTATTGATATCGAACTCTCTCCCAGTTCTCTGCTACTGATATGGATCAAACTCCCAGTTCCCTGTTACTGATATCGAACACTCTCCGTTCCCTGTTACTGTTATCAAACAGTCTCCCAGTTTCCTGTCACTGATATCGAACACTCTCCCAGTTCTCTGTTACTGATATCGAACAATCTGCCAGTTCCCTGATTCTGATATCGAACAATCTTCCAGTTTCCTGTTACTGATATTGAACACTCTCCAAGTTACCTGTTACTGATATCGAACACTCTTCGTTCCCTGTTGCTGTTATAGAACACACTACAGTTTCCTGTTACTGATATCGAACACTTTCCCACATCCCCGTTACTGATTTCGAACAGTCCCCCAGTTCCCTGTTACTGTTATCGAACAGTCTCCCATTTCCCTGTTACTGATATAGAACACGCTCCCAGTTGCCTGTTACTGATATAGAACAGACCCCACTCCCAGTTAGTGATATCGAACACCCTCACAGTTCCCTGTTACTGATATTGAACACACTCCCAGATCCCTTTTACTGAAATTGAACAATTTTCCCAGATCTCTGCTACTGATTTCGAACTGTCTCCCAATTCCCTGTTACTGATATCGAACAGTATCCCATTCCCCTGTTACTGATATCAAGCACTCTCTCAGTTCACTGTTAGTGATATCGAACACTCTCCCAGTTCTCAGTCACTTTTTTCGCGCAATCTCCCAGTTCCCTGTTTCTGATATCGAACACTCTCCCAGATTCCTGTTTCTGATATCAAAAAATCTTCCAGTTCCCTGTTACTGATAACGAACACTCTCCAAGTTACCTGTTACTGATATTGAACATTCTCCGTTATCTGTTACTGTTATCAAATAGTCTCCCAGTTTCCTGTCACTGTTATCGAACACTCTCCCAGTTCCCTGTTACAGATATCGAACACTTTCCCATATCCCTGTTACTGATTTCGAACAGTCCCCCAGTTCCCTGTTACTGTTATCGAACTGTCTCCCATTTCCCTGTTACTGATATCGAACTCTCTGCCAGTCGCCTGTTACTGATATAGAACAGAGTCCATTCCCTGTTAGTGATATCGAATACCCTCACAGTTCCCTGTTACTGATATCGAACACTCTCCAAGATACCTGTTACTGATATGGAAGACTCTCCTTTCCCTGTTACTGATATCAAACTGTCTCCCAGTTTCCTGTCACGGATATCAAACACACTCCCAGTACCCTGTTACTAATATTGAACACGTTCCCAGATCTCTGTTACTGATATCGAACACACTCCCAGTTCCCTGTTGCTGATATTGAACACTCCGCATTTACCTGTCACTGATATCGAACACTCTCCGTTCCCTGTTACTGTTATCAAACAGTCTCCCAGTTTCCTGTCACTGATATCGAACACTCTCTCAGTTCTCTGTTACTGATATTGAACACTTTCCCAGATCCCTGTTACTGATTTTGAACAGTCCCCCAGTTCCCTGTTACTGTTATTGAACTGGCTCCCATTTCCCTGTTATAGCTATCGAACACTCTCCCAGTCGCCAGTTACTGAGATAGAACAGAGTCCATTCCCTGTTAGTGATATCGAACACCCTCACAGTTCTCTGTTACTGATATCGAACACTCTCCAAGATACCTGCTACTGATATTGAACACTCTCCGTTCCCTGTTACTGATATCAAACTGTCTCCCAGTTTCCTGTCACGGATATCAAACACTCTCCCATTTCCCTGTCATTGATGGCGAACACAGACCCAGATCCCTGTTACTGATATCGAACACTCTCCAAGATACCTGCTACTGATATTGAATACTCTCCGTTCCCTGTTACTGATATCAAATTGTTTCCCAGTTTCTTGTTACTGCTATCGAACACACTCTCAGTTCCCTGTTACTAATATTGAACACCTCCCCAGATCTCTGTTACTGATTTCGAATTGTCTCCCTATTCCCTGTTACTGATATCGAACAGTATCCCAGTTCCCTGTTACTGATATCAAACACTCTCCCAGTTCACTTAGTGATATCGAACTCTCTCCCAGTTCTCAGTCACTTATATCGAACACTCTCCCAGTTCCGTTTCTGATTTCGAACACTTTCCCAGATCCCTGTTACTGATTTTGAACAGACCCCCAGTTCCCTGTTACTGTTATCGAACAGTCTCCCATTTCCCTGTTACTGATATAGAACACTCTCCCAGTTGTCTGTTACTGATATAGAACAGACTCCACTCCGTTAGTGATATCGAACACCCTCACAGTTCCCTGTTACTGATATCGAACACTCTCCAAGATACCTGTTACTGATATCGAGCACTCTCCGTTCCCTGTTACTGATATCATACAGTCTCCCAGTTTCCTGTCACTGATATCGAACACACTCCCAGATCCCTGTTACTGAAATTGAACAATTTTCCCAGATCTCTGTTACTGATTGCGAACTGTCTCTCAATTCCGTTACTGATATCGAACAGTATCCCATTTCCCTGTTACTGATATCAAACACTCTCCCAGTTCACTGTTAGTGATATCGAACACTGTCCCAGTTCTCAGTCACTTATATCGCACAATCTCCCAGTTCCCTGTTTCTGATATCGAACACTCTCCCAGTTCTCTGTTTCTGATGTCGAACAATCTTCCAGTTCCCTGTTACTGATATTGATCAGTTTCCCAGATCTCTGTTACTGATTTCGAACTGTCTCCCAGTTCCCTGTTAGTGATATCGAACACTGTCCCAGTTCCCTGTTACTGATATTGAAAAATGTTCCAGTTCCCTGTTACTGATATCGAACAGTATCCCAGTTCCCTGTGTTACGTACCCCGTAACTGGGTTGCCAAACCAGCAGAAATGGATCACTCAGTTGGAGTCTGGATTTCTAGAACTAAGAAAGTTTTATTAAAGAAACAAGCAACACAGTAATCGAAAGGATAATAAATGCAACAGTTCAGCAATGATAACCACACATGTGCACAGAATTAAGATAACAGCATCAATCAAGTTCTATCGTTGTCGAGGGGTAAATGACCAAATTTCAAAGTGACACAAAAGTTCAGTCCAATTTAGTTCTGTTCGCTGTAATCGTTGCCATGGCGATGGACAACGTGGGGGGAGAGAGAGAGAGAGAGAGAGAGAACGGGAACGACTGATCATTCAGACACGGCTTCCATTCACAGACCGGCGATATGGCTCACAAACAGCTTCCGGGCAGGTCCTTGGTGATGTCACCTGAGGTCACCGACTGTGACCCCTCCTCCAGATGCGGTCGATCCTCTGCAGTGAACCCGGCACCCCAGCGAGGGTGGACACACACCGGGTTCCCGCTGATCGTACTTTTCCACCCTGTGCGTTTAAGGCTGATCCCCCGATCAGCCGTCCAAGAGCTTCTCACCGACTTGTGAGAGGCGCACCGCTTCCAGGGTCTAGTTAACTCCGGTGTCGTGTGTGTGTGCCTTAGCGAACCTGTACCTTTTTATCCCCCTGCTGGGGTATCGCCTGTCCATCACTTCAAACAGTTCAGGGTTCAAAGGGGGAGCCGATCTTGGCAATACCCAGACTGATGGCTCCTTCATTAACATCTCCACATGCTGCTTCATTGTTCCTTATCTCTCCTTCCCCCTAGGACAGGTGGCAGACCAACTGCTGATGCCACTGATGCTAACCCAGGCCAGCAAACATCTTAATTTTATGTGTATTCTCGTCACACCTGTTACTGATATCAAACACTCTCCCAGTTTCCTGTTACTGTTATCAAACAGTGCCCCATTTTCCTGTCACTGATATTGAACACACTCCCAGTCCCCTGTTACTGATATTGAACACTTTCCCAGATCTCTGTTACTGATTTTGAACAGTCTCCCAGATCCCTGTTACTGTTATGAACCACTCTCCCAGTTCACTGTTACTGATATCGAAATCTCTCCCAATTCCCCATGACTGATATCGATCAATCTCCCTGTTCCCTGTTACTGTTATCGAAAAGACTCCGTTCCCTGTTAGTGATATTGAACACTCTCCCAGTTCCCTGTCACTGATATCGAACAGACTCCTTTCCCTGTAGGTGACATTGAACACACTCCCAGTTCCATGTTAGTGATGTCGAATACTTTCCCAGATTCCTGTTACTGATTTTGAACAGTCTCACAGTTCCCTGTTAGTGATATTGAACGCTCTCCCAGTTCCCTGTTACTGATATCGAACAATCCACCAGTTCCCTGTTAGTGATGTCGAACACTTTCCCAGATTCCTGTTACTGATTTCGAACAGTCTCCCAGTTCCGTTACTGACATCGAACAGACTCCGTTCCCTGTTAATGATATCGAACAATCTTCCAGCTCCCTGTTACTGATTTCAAACAGTCTCCCAGTTCCTTGTTACTGATATCGAACGGTATCCCTGTTCCCTTTTACTGATATTAAACACTCTTCCAGTTTCCTGCTACTGTTATCAAACACTCTCGCAATTCCCTGTTACTGATTTCGAACACTCTCCCATTTCCCTGTCACTGATATCGAACATAGTCCCCGTTCCCTGGTATTGATATTGAACACTCTCCCTGTTCCCTGATATCAAACACACTCCATTCCCTGTTACTGATATTGAT
This sequence comes from Mobula birostris, assembly GCF_030028105.1. NCBI lineage: Eukaryota > Metazoa > Chordata > Chondrichthyes > Myliobatiformes > Myliobatidae > Mobula > Mobula birostris. The sequence goes on from NC_092378.1 coordinate 94,977,065, forward strand.
CACTTTCCCAGGTCGTTGCTACTGATAATGAACAGACTTCCCGTTCACTGATAATGATACCAAACACTCTCCCAGTTTCCAGTTACTGATATCAAACACTCTCCCAGTTCCCTGTTACTGATATCGAACAGACTCCATTCCCTGTTAGTGATATTGAACACTCTCCCAGTTCCCTGTTACTGATAGCGAACAGTCTCCCAGTTCCCTGTCACTGATGGTGAACACAGACCCAGATCCCTGTTACTGATATCGAACACTCTCCAAGATACCTGCTACTGATATTGAACACTCTCCGTTCCCTGTTACTGATATCAAACTGTCTCCCAGTTTCCTGTCACGGATATCGATCACACTCCCAGTTCCCTGTTACTAATATTGAACACATTCCCAGATCTCTGTTACTGATTTCGAACTGTCTCACAATTCCCTGTTACTGATATAAAACAGTATCCCAGTTCCCTGTTACTGATATCAAACACTCTCCCAGTTCACAGTTACTGTTATCGAACAATCTCCCAGTTCCCTGTTACTGTTATCGAACACTCTCCCTGTTCCCTGATATCGAACACTCTCCGTTCCCTGTTACAGATATTGAACACTCTCCCAGTTCCCTGTTACTGATATCGAACAGACTCCGCTCCCTGTAAGTGACATTGAACACACTCCCAGTTCCATGCTAGTGATGTCGAATACTTTCCCAGATTCCGGTTACTGATTTCGAACATTCTCACAGTTCCCTGTTAGTGATATTGAACGCTCTCCCAGTTCCCTGTTACTGATATCGAACAATCCACCAGTTCCCTGTTAGTGATGTCAATCAGTCTCCCAGTTCCTTGTTACTGATATCGAACGGTATCCCTGTTCCCTTTTACTGATATTAAACACTCTTCCAGTTTCCTGCTACTGTTATCAAACACTCTCACAATTCCCTGTTACTGATTTCGAACACTCTCCCATTTCCCTGTCACTGATATCGAACATAGTCCCCGTTCCCTGGTATTGATATTGAACACTCTCCCTGTTCCCTGATATCAAACACACTCCATTCCCTGTTACTGATATTGATCACTTTCCCAGGTCGTTGCTACTGATAACGAACAGACTCCCCGTTCATTGATAACGATACCAAACACTCTCCCAGTTTCCAGTTACTGATATCAAACACTCTCCCAGTTCCCTGTTACTGATATCGAACAGACTCCGTTCCCTGTTAGTGATATTGAACACTCTCCCAGTTCCCAGTTACTGATATCGAACAGTGTCCCAGTTCCCTGTTTATGTTATCGAACACTCTTCCAGTTCCCTGTTTCGGATAACGAACACTCTCCCAATTCCCTGTTACTGATATCAAACACTCTCCCATTTCCCTGTCACTGATGGTGAACACAGACCCAGATCCCTGTTACTGATATCGAACACTCTCCCATTTCCCTGTCACTGATGGTGAACACAGACCCAGATCCCTGTTACTGATATCGAACACTCTCCAAGATACCTGTTACTGATATTGAACACATTCCCAGATCTCTGTTACTGATTTCGAACTGTCTCACAATTCCCTGTTACTGATATAAAACAGTATCCCAGTTCCCTGTTACTGATATCAAACACTCTCCCAGTTCACAGTTACTGATATCGAACACTCTCCGTTCCTTGTTACTGTTATCGAACACTCTTCCAATTCCCTGTTACTGTTATCGAACACTCTCCGTTCCCTGTTACAGATATCGAACACTCTCCCAGTTCCCTGTTACTGATATCGAACAGACTCCGTTCCCTGTAAGTGACATTGAGCACACTCCCAGTTCCCTGTTAGTGATGTCGAACACTTTCCCAGATTCCTGTTACTGATTTCGAACAGTCTCCCAGTTCCGTTACTGACATCGAACAGACTCCGTTCCCTGTTAATGATATCGAACAATCTTCCAGCTCCCTGTTACTGATTTCAAACAGTCTCCCAGTTCCTTGTTACTGATATCGAACGGTATCCCTGTTCCCTTTTACTGATATTAAACACTCTTCCAGTTTCCTGTTACTGTTATCAAACACTCTCGCAATTCCCTGTTACTGATTTCGAACACTCTCCCATTTCCCTGTCACTGATATCGAACATAGTCCCCGTTCCCTGGTATTGATATTGAACACTCTCCCTGTTCCCTGATATCAAACACACTCCATTCCCTGTTACTGATATTGATCACTTTCCCAGGTCATTGTTACTGATAACGAACAGACTCCCCGTTCACCGATAACGATACCAAACACTCTCCCAGTTTCCAGTTACTGATATCAAACACTCTCCCAGTTCCCTGTTACTGATATCGAACAGTCTCCCAGTTCCCTGTTTATGTTATCGAACAATCTTCCAGTTCCCTGTTTCGGATAACGAACACTCTCCCAATTCCCTGTTCCTGATATCGAACACTCTCACATTTCCCTGTCACTGCTGGTGAACACAGACCCAGATCCCTGTTACTGATATCGAACACTCTCCAAGATATCTGTTACTGATATTGAATACTCTCCGTTCCCTGTTACTGATATCAAACTGTCTCCCAGTTTCCAGTCACGGATATCGAACACACTCCCAGTTCGCTGTTACTAATATTGAACACATTCCCAGATCTCTGTTACTGATTTCGAACTGTCTCACAATTCCCTGTTACTGATATAAGACAGTATCCCAGTTCCCTGTTACTGATATCAAACACTCTCCCAGTTCACTTTTACTGATATCGAACACTCTCCGTTCCCTGTTACTGTTATCGAACACTCTTCCAATTCCCTGTTACTGTTATCGAACAGTCTCCCATTTCCCTGTTACTGATATCGAGCACTCTCCCAGTTGCCTGTTACTGATGTAGAACAGAGTCCATTCCCTGTTAGTGATATCGAGAACCCTCACAGTTCCCTGTTACTGATATCGAACACTCTCCAAGGTACCTGTTACTGATATCGAGCACTCTCCGTTCCCTGTTACTGATATCAAACAGTCTCCCAGTTTCCTGTCACTGATATCGAACACACTCCCAGATCCCTGTTACTGAAATTGAACAATTTTCCCAGATCTCTGTTACTGATTTTGAACAGTCTCCCATTTCCCTGTTACTGTTATGAAACACTCTCCCTCTGTTCACTGTTACTGATATCGAAATCTCTCCCACTTCCCTGTGACTGATATCGATCAAGATCCCAGTTCTCTGTTACTGATGTCGAACACTATCCCAGTTCCCTCTTACAGATATCCAACGGTCTCCCATTTCCCTGTTACTGATATCGAATACTCTCCCAGTTCCCTGTTATGTCTATCGAACACTGTCCATTCCCTGTTAGTGATATCGAACTCTCTCCCAGTTCTCTGCTACTGATATCGATCAATCTCCCAGTTCCCTGTTACTGATATCAAACTGTCTCCCAGTTTCCAGTCACGGATATCGAACACACTCCCAGTTCGCTGTTACTAATATTGAACACATTCCCAGATCTCTGTTACTGATTTCGAACTGTCTCACAATTCCCTGTTACTGATATAAGACAGTATCCCAGTTCCCTGTTACTGATATCAAACACTCTCCCAGTTCACTTTTACTGATATCGAACACTCTCCGTTCCCTGTTACTGTTATCGAACACTCTTCCAATTCCCTGTTACTGTTATCGAACAGTCTCCCATTTCCCTGTTACTGATATCGAGCACTCTCCCAGTTGCCTGTTACTGATGTAGAACAGAGTCCATTCCCTGTTAGTGATATCGAGAACCCTCACAGTTCCCTGTTACTGATATCGAACACTCTCCAAGGTACCTGTTACTGATATCGAGCACTCTCCGTTCCCTGTTACTGATATCAAACAGTCTCCCAGTTTCCTGTCACTGATATCGAACACACTCCCAGATCCCTGTTACTGAAATTGAACAATTTTCCCAGATCTCTGTTACTGATTTTGAACAGTCTCCCATTTCCCTGTTACTGTTATGAAACACTCTCCCTCTGTTCACTGTTACTGATATCGAAATCCCTCCCACTTCCCTGTGACTGATATCGATCAAGATCCCAGTTCTCTGTTACTGATGTCGAACACTATCCCAGTTCCCTCTTACAGATATCCAACGGTCTCCCATTTCCCTGTTACTGATATCGAATACTCTCCCAGTTCCCTGTTATGTCTATCGAACACTGTCCATTCCCTGTTAGTGATATCGAACTCTCTCCCAGTTCTCTGCTACTGATATCGATCAATCTCCCAGTTCCCTGTTACTGATATCGAACACTCTCCGTTCCCTGTTACTGTTATCAAACAGTCTCCCAGTTACCTGTCACTGATATTGAACACTCTCCCAGTTCTCTGTTACTGATATCGAACAGTCTCCCAGTTCCGTGTTTATGTTATCGAACAATCTTCCAGTTCCCTGTTTCGGATAACGAACACTCTCCCAATTCCCTGTTACTGATATCGAACACTCTCACATTTCCCTGTCACTGCTGGTGAACACAGACCCAGATCCCTGTTACTGATATCGAACACTCTCCAAGATATCTGTTACTGATATTGAATACTCTCCGTTCCCTGTTACTGATATCAAACTGTCTCCCAGTTTCCAGTCACGGATATCGAACACACTCCCAGTTCCCTGTTACTAAGATTGAACACATTCCCAGATCTCTGTTACTGATTTCGAACTGTCTCACAATTCCCTGTTACTGATATAAGACAGTATCCCAGTTCCCTGTTACTGATATCAAACACTCTCCCAGTTCACTTTTACTGATATCGAACACTCTCCGTTCCCTGTTACTGTTATCGAACACACTTCCAATTCCCTGTTACTGTTATCGAACAGTCTCCCATTTCCCTGTTACTGATATCGAGCACTCTCCCAGTTGCCTGTTACTGATGTAGAACAGAGTCCATTCCCTGTTAGTGATATCGAGAACCCTCACAGTTCCCTGTTACTGATATCGAACACTCTCCGTTCCCTGTTACTGATATCAAACAGTCTCCCAGTTTCCTGTCACTGATATCGAACACACTCCCAGATCCCTGTTACTGAAATTGAACAATTTTCCCAGATCTCTGTTACTGATTTTGAACAGTCTCCCATTTCCCTGTTACTGTTATGAAACACTCTCCCTCTCTTCACTGTTACTGATATCGAAATCTCTCCCACTTCCCTGCGACTGATATCGATCAAGATCCCAGTTCTCTGTTACTGATGTCGAACACTATCCCAGTTCCCTCTTACAGATATCCAACGGTCTCCCATTTCCCTGTTACTGATATCGAATACTCTCCCAGTTCCCTGTTATGTCTATCGAACACTGTCCATTCCCTGTTAGTGATATCGAACTCTCTCCCAGTTCTCTGCTACTGATATCGATCAATCTCCCAGTTCCCTGTTACTGATATCGAACACTCTCCGTTCCCTGTTACTGTTATCAAACAGTCTCCCAGTTACCTGTCACTGATATCGAACACTCTCCCAGTTCTCTGTTACTGATATCGAACACTTTCCCAGATCCCTGTTACTGATTTCAAACAGTCCCCCAGTTCCCTGTTACTGTTATCGAACTGTCTCCCATTTCCCTGTTATAGTTATCGAACACTGTCCCAGTCGCCTGTTGCTGATATAGAACAGAGTCCATTCCCTGTTAGTGATATTGAACACCCTCACAGTTCTCTGTTACTGATATCGAACACTCTCCAAGATACCTGTTACTGATTTCGAACAGTTTCCCAGTTCCCTGTTACTGTTATCGAACAGTATCGCAGTTCCCTGTTACTGCTATTGAAAAATCTCCCAGTTCCCTATTTCTGATGTCGAACACTCTCCGTTCCCTGTTACTGACATTGATCACTTTCCCAGGTCGCTGTTACTGATATCTAACACTCTGCCAGTTCCCTATTTCTGATATCGAACACTCACCCAGTTTCCTGTTACTGTTATCAAATACTCTCCCAATTCCCTGTTACTCATATCAAACACTCTTCCAGTTCCGTGTTACTGATATCGACCATGCTCTGTTCCCTGTTAGTGATATCGAATCCTCTCCCAGTTGCCTGTTACTGATATACAACACAGTCCATTCCCTGTTACTGACATTGATCACTTTCCCAGGTCGCTGTTACTGATTTCGAACAATCTCCCTGTTCCCTGTTAATGATACCAAACACTCTCCCAGTTTCCTGTTACTGTTATCAAACACTCTCCCAATTCCCTGTTACTGATATCGAACACTGTCCCATTTCCCTGTCACTGATGACGAACACAGACCCAGATACCTGTTACTGATATCGAACCCTCTTCCTGTTCCCTGATAACCAACACTCTCCATTCCCTGTTAGTGATATCGAACACTCTCCCAGTTCACTTTTACTGATATCGAACACTTTCCCAGTTCCCTGTTACTGATTTCGAACACTCTCCCAGTTCCCTGATATCGAACACACCCCGTTCCCTGTTAGTGACATTGAACTCTCTCCCAGTTTCCTGTTACTGATATCGAATAATCTCCCAGTTCCCTGTTAATGATATCAAACACCCTCCCAGTTCCCTGTTACTCAAATCAAATGCTCTCCCAGTTCCCTATTACTGATATCGAACACTCTCCGTTCCCTGTTACTGATATCGAACAATGTTCCAGTTCACTGTCACTTACATCGCACAATCTCCCAGTTCCCTGTTTCTGATATCGAACACTCTCACAGTTCACTGTTACTGATATCGAACAAACTACCCGTTCCCTGTTAATGATACCAAACACTCTCCCAGTTTCCTGTTACTGTTATCAAACACTCTCCCAATTCCCTGTTACTGATATCGAACACTGTCCCATTTCCCTGTCACTGATGACGAACACAGACCCAGATACCTGTTACTGATATCGAACCCTCTTCCTGTTCCCTGATAACCAACACTCTCCATTCCCTGTTAGTGATATCGAACACTCTCCCAGTTCACTTTTACTGATATCGAACACTTTCCCAGTTCCCTGTTACTGATTTCGAACACTCTCCCAGTTCCCTGATATCGAACAGACCCCGTTCCCTGTTAGTGACATTGAACTCTCTCCCAGTTTCCTGTTACTGATATCGAATAATCTCCCAGTTCCCTGTTAATGATATCAAACACCCTCCCAGTCCCCTGTTACTCAAATCAAATGCTCTCCCAGTTCCCTATTACTGATATCGAACACTCTCCGTTCTCTGTTACTGATATCGAACAATGTTCCAGTTCACTGTCACTTACATCGCACAATCTCCCAGTTCCCTGTTTCTGATATCGAACACTCTCACAGTTCACTGTTACTGATAACGAACAAACTACCCGTTCCCTGTTAATGATACCAAACACTCTCCCAGTTTCCTGTTACTGTTATCAAACACTCTCTCAATTCCCTGTTACTCATATCAAACACTCTCTTAGTTCCCTGTTACTGATATCGAACACTCTCGGTTCCCTGTTACAGATATCGAACATTCTCCCAGTTTCCCTGTTACTTATATCGAACAGACTCCGTTCCCTGTTAGTGATATCGAACACTCTCCCAGTTCCCTGTTACTGATATCGAACATTCTTACAGTTCCCTGTTAAGTATATCGAACACACTCCCAGTTCCCTGTTGCTGATACTGAACACTTTCCCAGATCTCTGTTACTGATTTTGAACAGTCTCCCATTTCCCTGTTACTGTTATGAAACACTCTCCCTGTTCACTGTTACTGATATCGAAATCTCTCCCAGTTCCCTGTGACTGATATCGATCAAGATCCCAGTTCTCTGTTACTGATGTCGAACTCTATCCCAGTTCCCTCTTACAAATATCCAACGGTCTCCCATTTCCCTGTTACTGATATCGAACACTCTCCAGTTCCATGTTATGTATATCGAACAGTGTCCATTCCCTGTTAGTGATATCGAACTCTCTCCCAGTTCTCTGCTACTGATATGGATCAAACTCCCAGTTCCCTGTTACTGATATCGAACACTCTCCGTTCCCTGTTACTGTTATCAAATAGTCTCCCAGTTTCCTGTCACTGATATCGAACACTCTCCCAGTTCTCTGTTACTGATATGGAACACTTTCCCAGATCCCTGTTACTGATTTCAAACAGTCCCCCAGTTCCCTGTTACTGTTATCGAACTGTCTCCCATTTCCCTGTTATAGTTATCGAACACTGTCCCAGTCGCCTGTTACTGATATAGAACAGAGTCCATTCCCTGTTAGTGATATCAAACACCCTCACAGTTCCCTGTTACTGATATCGAACACTCTCCAAGATACCTGTTACTGATTTCGAACAGTTTCCCAGTTCCCTGTTACTGTTATCGAACAGTATCGCAGTTCCCTGTAACTGATATTGAAAAATCTCCCAGTTCCCTATTTCTGATGTCCAACACTCTCCGTTCCCTGTTACTGACATTGATCACTTTCCCAGGTCGCTGTTACTGATATCTAACACTCTGCCAGTTCCCTATTTCTGATATCGAACACTCTCCCAGTTTCCTGTTACTGTTATCAAACACTCTACCCAATTCCCTGTTACTCATATCAAACACTCTTCCAGTTCCGTGTTACTGATATCGACCATGCTCTGTTCCCTGTTAGTGATATCGAACCCTCTCCCAGTTGCCTGTTACTGATATACAACACAGTCCATTCCCTGTTAGTGATATCGAACACTTTCCCAGATCTCTGTTACTAATTTCGAACTGTCTCCCAATTCCCTGTTACTGATATCGAACAGTATCCCAATTCCCTGTTACTGATATCAAACACTCTCCCAGTTCACTGTTAGTGATATCGAACACTCTCCCAGATGTCAGTCACTTATATCGCACTATCTCCCAGTTCCCTGCTGCTGTTATCAAACACTCTTCCAATTCCCTGGCACTCATATCAAACACTCTCCCAGTTCCCTGTTACTTATATCGAACAGACTCCGTTCCCTGTTAGTGATATTGAACACTCTCCCAGTTTCCTGTCACTGATATCGAACACACTCCCAGTTCCCTGTTGCTGATATTGAACACTTTCCCAGATCTCTGTTGCTGATTTTGAACTGTCTCCCAATTCCCTGTTACTGATATCGAACAGTATCCCATTCCCCTGTTACTGATATCAAGCACTCTCTCAGTTCACTGTTAGTGATATCGAACACTCTCCCAGTTCTCAGTCACTTATATCGCGCAATCTCCCAGTTCCCTGTTTCTGATATCGAACACTCTCCCAGATTCCTGTTTCTGATATCAAAAAATCTTCCAGTTCCCTGTTACTGATAACGAACACTCTCCAAGTTACCTGTTACTGATATCGAACATTCTCCGTTATCTGTTACTGTTATCAAATAGTCTCCCAGTTTCCTGTCACTGATATCGAACACTCTCCCAGTTCCCTGTTACAGATATCGAACACTTTCCCATATCCCTGTTACTGATTTCGAACAGTCCCCCAGTTCCCTGTTACTGTTATCGAACTGTCTCCCATTTCTCTGTTACTGATATCGAACTCTCTGCCAGTCGCCTGTTACTGATATAGAACAGAGTCCATTCCCTGTTAGTGATATCGAACACCCTCACAGTTCCCTGTTACTGATATCGAACACTCTCCAAGATACCTGTTACTGATATGGAACACTCTCCTTTCCCTGTTACTGATATCAAACTGTCTCCCAGTTTCCTGTCACGGATATCAAACACACTCCCAGTTCCTTGTTACTAATATTGAACACGTTCCCAGATCTCTGTTACTGATATCGAACACACTCCCAGTTCCCTGTTGCTGATATTGAACACTCCGCATTTACCTGTCACTGATATCGAACACTCTCCGTTCCCTGTTACTGTTATCAAACAGTCTCCCAGTTTCCTGTCACTGATATCGAACACTCTCTCAGTTCTCTGTTACTGATATTGAACACTTTCCCAGATCCCTGTTACTGATTTTGAACACTTTCCCAGATCTCTGTTACTGATTTTGAACAGTCTCCCAGATCCCTGTTACTGTTATGAACCACTCTCCCAGTTCACTGTTACTGATATCGAAATCTCTCCCAATTCCCCATGACTGATATCGATCAATCTCCCAGTTCCCTGTTACTGATATCGAACAGACTCCGTTCCCTGTAAGTGACATTGAACACACTCCCAGTTCCATGTTAGTGATGTCGAATACTTTCCCAGATTCCTGTTACTGATTTTGAACAGTCTCCCATTTCCCTGTCACTGATATCGAACATAGTCCCCGTTCCCTGGTATTGATATTGAACACTCTCCCTGTTCCCTGATATCAAACACACTCCATTCCCTGTTACTGATATTGATCACTTTCCCAGGTCGTTGTTACTGATAACGAACAGACTCCCTGTTCACTGATAACGATACCAAACACTCTCCCAGTTTCCAGTTACTGATATCAAACACTCTCCCAGTTCCCTGTTACTGATATCGAACAGACTCCGTTCCCTGTTAGTGATATTGAACACTCTCCCAGTTCCCTGTAACTGATATCGAACAGTCTCCCAGTTCCCTGTTTATGTTATCGAACACTCTCCCAGTTCCCTGTTACTGATTTCGAACAGAATCCGTTCCCTGTAAGTGTCATCGAACACACTCCCAGTTGCCGGTTAGTGATGTCGAACACTTTCCCAGATTCCTGTTACTGATTTCGAACAGTCACCCAGTTTCCTGTTACAGATATCGATCACGCTCCCAGTTCTGTTACTGATATCGAACAGACTCTGTTCCCTGTTAGTGATATTGAACTCTCTCCCAGTTCCCTGTTACTGATAGAACAATCTGGCAGTTCCCTGTTACTGATATTGAACAAACTTCCAGTTCCCTGGTAGTGATGTCGAACACTTTCCCAGTTCCCTGTTTATGTTATCGAACAAATCTTCCAGTTCCCTGTTTCGGATAACGAACACTCTCCCAATTCCCTGTTACTGATATCAAACACTCTCCCATTTCCCTGTCACTGATGGCAAACACAGACCCAGATCCCTGTTACTGATATCGAACACTCTCCAAGATATCTGTTACTGATATTGAATACTCTCCGTTCCCTGTTACTGATATCAAACTGTCTCCCAGTTTCCTGTCACGGATATCGAGCACACTCCCAGTTCCCTGTTACTAATATTGAACACATTCCCAGATCTCTGTTACTGATTTCGAACTGTCTCACAATTCCCTGTTACTGATATAAAACAGTATCCCAGTTCCCTGTTACTGATATCGAACACTCTCCCAGTTCCCTGTTACTGATATCGAACAGGCTCCATTCCCTGTTAGTGATATTGAACACTCTCCCAGTTCCCTGTTACTGATATCGAACGGTCTCCCAGTTCCCTGTTTATGTTATCGAACAATCTTCCAGTTCCCTGTTTCGGATAACGAACACTCTCCCAATTCCCTGTTACTGATATCGAACACTCTCACATTTCCCTGTCACTGCTGGTGAACACAGACCCAGATCCCTGTTACTGATATCGAACACTCTCCAAGATATCTGTTACTGATATTGAATACTCTCCGTTCCCTGTTACTGATATCAAACTGTCTCCCAGTTTCCTGTCACGGATATCGAGCACACTCCCAGTTCCCTGTTACTAATATTGAACACATTCCCAGATCTCTGTTACTGATTTCGAACTGTCTCACAATTCCCTGTTACTGATATAAAACAGTATCCCAGTTCCCTGTTACTGATATCGAACACTCTCCCAGTTCCCTGTTACTGATATCGAACAGGCTCCATTCCCTGTTAGTGATATTGAACACTCTCCCAGTTCCCTGTTACTGATATCGAACGGTCTCCCAGTTCCCTGTTTATGTTATCGAACAATCTTCCAGTTCCCTGTTTCGGATAACGAACACTCTCCCAATTCCCTGTTACTGATATCGAACACTCTCACATTTCCCTGTCACTGCTGGTGAACACAGACCCAGATCCCTGTTACTGATATCGAACACTCTCCAAGATATCTGTTACTGATATTGAATACTCTCCGTTCCCTGTTACTGATATCAAACTGTCTCCCAGTTTCCCGTCACGGATATCGAACACACTCCCAGTTCCCTGTTACTAATATTGAACACATTCCCAGATCTCTGTTACTGATTTCGAACTGTCTCACAATTCCCTGTTACTGATATAAGACAGTATCCCATTTCCCTGTTACTGATATCAAACACTCTCCCAGTTCACTTTTACTGATATCGAACACTCTCCGTTCCCTGTTACTGTTATCGAACACTCTTCCAATTCCCTGTTACTGTTATCGAACAGTCTCCCATTTCCCTGTTACTGATATCGAGCACTCTCCCAGTTGCCTGTTACTGATGTAGAACAGAGTCCATTCCCTCTTAGTGATATCGAGAACCCTCACAGTTCCCTGTTACTGATATCGAACACTCTCCAAGATACCTGTTACTGATATCGAGCACTCTCCGTTCCCTGTTACTGATATCAAACAGTCTCCCAGTTTCCTGTCACTGATATCGAACACACTCCCAGATCCCTGTTACTGAAATTGAACAATTTTCCCAGATCTCTGTTACTGATTTCGAACTGTCTCCCATTCCCCTGTTACTCATATCAAACACTCTCCCAGTTCACTGTTAGTTATATCGAACACTCTCCCAGTTCTCAGTCACTTATATCGCACAATCTCCCGGTTCCCTGTTTCTGATATCGAACACTCTCCCAGTTCTCTGTTTCTTATGTCGAACAATCTTTCAGTTCCCTGTTACTGATATTGATCAGTTTCCCAGATCTCTGTTACTGATTTCGAACTGTCTCCCAATTCCCTTTTAGCGGTATCGAACAATCTCCCAGTTCCCTGTTACTGATATCGAACAATGTTCCAGTTCCCAGTTGCTGATATCAAACACTCTCCAAGTTACCTGTTACTGATATCGAACACTCTCTGTTCCCTGTTACTGATATCAAACAGTCCCACAGTTTCCTGTCACTGATATTGAACACTTTCCCAGATCTCTGTTACTGATTTCGAACAGTCTCCCAGATCCCTGTTACTGTTATGAAACACTCTCCCAGTTCACTGTTACTGATATCGAAATCTCTGTCAGTTCCCCGTGACTGATATCGATCAATCTCCCAGTTCGCTGTTACTGTTATCGAAAGGACTCCGTTACCTGTTAGTGATATCGAACACTCTCCCAGTTCCCTGTTACTGATATCGAACACTCTCTGTTCCCTGCTACAGATATCGAACACTCTCCCAGTTCCCTGTTACTGATTTCGAACAGAATCCGTTCCCTGTAAGGGTCATCGAACACACTCCCAGTTCCCGGTTAGTGATGTCGAACAATTTCCCAGATTCCTGTTACTGATTTCGAACAGTCACCCAGTTTCCTGTTACAGTTATCGATCACTCTCCCAGTTCTGTTACTGATATCGAACAGACTCTGTTCCCTGTTAGTGATATTAAACTCTCTCCCATTTCCCTGTTACTGATAGAACAATCTGCCAGTTCCCTGTTACTGATATTGAACAAACTTCCAGTTCCCTGTTAGTGATGTCGAACACTTTCCCAGATTCCTGTTAATGATTTCCAACAGTCTCCCAGTTCCGTTACTGACATCGAACAGACTCCGTTCCCTGTTAATGATATCGAACAATCTTCCAGCTCCCTGTTACTGATTTCAAACAGTCTCCCAGTTCCTTGTTACTGATATCGAACGGTATCCCTGTTCCCTTTTACTGATATTAAACACTCTTCCAGTTTCCTGCTACTGTTATCAAACACTCTCGCAATTCCCTGTTACTGATTTCGAACACTCTCCCATTTCCCTGTCACTGATATCGAACATAGTCCCCGTTCCCTGGTATTGATATTGAACACTCTCCCTGTTCCCTGATATCAAACACACTCCATTCCCTGTTACTGATATTGATCACTTTCCCAGGTCGTTGCTACTGATAACGAACAGACTCCCCGTTCACTGATAACGATACCAAACACTCTCCCAGTTTCCAGTTACTGATATCAAACACTCTCCCAGTTCCCTGTTACTGATATCAAATAGACTCCGTTCCCTGTTAGTGATATTGAACACTCTCCCAGTTCCCTGTTACTGATATCGAACAGTCTCCCAGTTCCCTGTTTATGTTATCGAACAATCTTCCAGTTCCCTGTTTCGGATAACGAACACTCTCCCAATTCCCTGTTACTGTTATCAAACAGTCTCCCAGTTTCCTGTCACTGATATCGAACACTCTCTCAGTTCTCTGATACTGATATTGAACACTTTCCCAGATCCCTGTTACTGATTTTGAACAGTCCCCCAGTTCCCTGTTACTGTTATTGAACTGGCTCCCATTTCCCTGTTATAGCTATCGAACACTCTCCCAGTCGCCAGTTACTGATATAGAACAGAGTCCATTCCCTGTTAGTGATAACGAACACTCTCCCAATTCCCTGTTACTGATATCGAACACTCTCCCATTTCCCTGTCACTGATGGCGAACACAGACCCAGATCCCTGTTACTGATATCGAACACTCTCCAAGATACCTGCTACTGATATCGAACACTCTCCGTTCCCTGTTACTGATATCAAACTGTCTCCCAGTTTCCTGTCACGGATATCAAACACTCTCCCATTTCCCTGTCACTGATGGCGAACACAGACCCAGATCCCTGTTACTGATTTCGAATTGTCTCCCTATTACCTGTTACTGATATCGAACAGTATCCCAGTTCACAGTTACTGATATCGAACTCTCTCCCAGTTCTCAGTCACTTATATCGCACAATCTCCCAGTTCCCTGTTTCTGATATCGAACACTCTCCCAGTTCCCTGTTTCTGATTTCGAACACTTTCCCAGATCCCTGTTACTGATTTTGAACAGACCCTCAGTTCCCTGTTACTGTTATCGAACAGTCTCCCATTTCCCTGTTACTGATATAGAACACTCTCCCAGTTGTCTGTTACTGATATAGAACAGACTCCACTCCATTAGTGATATCGAACACCCTCACAGTTCCCTGTTACTGATATCGAACACTCTCCAAGATACCTGTTACTGATATCGAGCACTCTCCGTTCCCTGTTACTGATATCATACAGTCTCCCAGTTTCCTGTCACTGATATCGAACACACTCCCAGATCCCTGTTACTGAAATTGAACAATTTTCCCAGATCTCTGTTACTGATTGCGAACTGTCTCTCAATTCCCTGTTACTGATATCGAACAGTATCCCATTTCCCTGTTACTGATATCAAACACTCTCCCAGTTCACTGTTAGTGATATCGAACACTGTCCCAGTTCTCAGTCACTTATATCGCACAATCTC
Organism: Mobula birostris; assembly: GCF_030028105.1. Taxonomy (NCBI): domain Eukaryota; kingdom Metazoa; phylum Chordata; class Chondrichthyes; order Myliobatiformes; family Myliobatidae; genus Mobula; species Mobula birostris. The sequence continues at coordinate 94,992,386 of NC_092378.1, forward strand.
CCAGTTCCCTGTTTCTGATATCGAACACTCTCCCAGTTCTCTGTTTCTGATGTCGAACAATCTTCCAGTTCCCTGTTACTGATATTGATCAGTTTCCCAGATCTCTGTTACTGATTTCGAACTGTCTCCCAGTTCCCTGTTGGTGATATCGAACACTGTCCCAGTTCCCTGTTACTGATATTGAAAAATGTTCCAGTTCCCTGTTACTGATATCGAACAGTATCCCAGTTCCCTGTGTTATGTACCCCGTAACTGGGTTGCCAAACCAGCAGAAATGGATCACTCAGTTGGAGTCTGGATTTCTAGAACTAAGAAAGTTTTATTAAAGAAACAAGCAACACAGTAATCGAAAGGATAATAAATGCAACAGTTCAGCAATGATAACCACACATGTGCACAGAATTAAGATAACAGCATCAATCAAGCTCTGTCGTTGTCTTGGGGTAAATGACCAAATTTCAAAGTGACACAAAAGTTCAGTCCAATTTAGTTCTGTTCGCAGTTATCGTTGCCATGGCGATGGACAACGTGGGGGGGGAGAGAGAGAGAGAGAGAGAACGGGAACGACTGATCATTCAAACACGGCTTCCATTCACAGACCGGCGATATGGCTCACAAACAGCTTCCGGGCAGGTCCTTGGTGATGTCACCTGAGGTCACCGACTGTGACCCCTCCTCCAGATGCGGTCGATCCTCTGCAGTGAACCCGGCACCCAAGCGAGGGTGGACACACACGGGGTTCCCGCTGATCGTACCTTTCCACCCTGTGCGTTTAAGGCTGATCCCCCGATCAGCCGTCCAAGAGCTTCTCACCGACTTGTGAGAGGCGCACCGCTTCCAGGGTCTAGTTAACTCGGGTGTCGTGTGTGTGTGCCTTAGCGAATCTGTACCTTTTTATCCCCCTGCTGGGGTATCGCCTGTCCATCACTTCAAACAGTTCAGGGTTCAAAGGGGGAGCCGCTCCAGACAGCTCTGTCTCCCGTCCCTTCATTACACATCTCCAGATCGCCTGTCCATCACTTCAAACAGTTCAGGGTTCAAAGGGGGAGCCGATCTTGGCAATACCCAGACTGTTGGCTCCTTCATTAACATCTCCACATGCTGCTTCATTGTTCCTTATCTCTCCTTCCCCCTGAGGACAGGAGGCAGACCAACTGCTGATGCCACTGATGCTAACCCAGGCCAGCAAACATCTTAATTTTATGCGTATTCTCGTCACACCTGTTACTGATATCAAACACTCTCCCAGTTTCCTGTTACTGTTATCAAACAGTCCCCCACTTTCCTGTCACTGATATTGAACACACTCCCAGTCCCCTGTTACTGATATTGAACACTTTCCCAGATCTCTGTTACTGATTTTGAACAGTCTCCCAGATCCCTGTTACTGTTATGAACCACTCTCCCAGTTCACTGTTACTGATATCGAAATCTCTCCCAATTCCCCATTACTGATATCGATCAATCTCCCAGTTCCCTGTTACTGATATTGAACACTTTCCCAGATCTCTGTTACTGATTTTGAACAGTCTCCCAGATCCCTGTTACTGTTATGAACCACTCTCCCAGTTCACTGTTACTGATATCGAAATCTCTCCCAGTTCCCCATGACTGATATCGATCAATCTCCCAGTTCCCTGTTACTGTTATCGAAAAGACTCCGTTCCCTGTTAGTGATATCGAACACTCTCCCAGTTCCCTGTTACTGATATCGAACACTCTCCCTGTTCCCTGATATCGAACACTCTCCGTACCCTGTTACAGATATCGAACACTCTCCCAGTTCCCTGTTACTGATATCGAACAGACTCCGTTCCCTGTAAGTGACATTGAACACACTCCCAGTTCCATGTTAGTGATGTCGAATACTTTCCCAGGTTCCGGTTACTGATTTCGAACAGTCTCACAGTTCCCTGTTAGTGATATTGAACGCTCTCCCAGTTCCCTGTTACTGATATCGAACAATCCACCAGTTCCCTGTTAGTGATGTCGAACACTTTCCCAGATTCCTGTTACTGATTTCGAACAGTCTCCCAGTTCCGTTACTGACATCGAACAGACTCCGTTCCATGTTAATGATATCGAACAATCTTCCAGCTCCCTGTTACTGATTTCAAACAGTCTCCCAGTTCCTTGTTACTGATATCGAACGGTATCCCTGTTCCCTTTTACTGATATTAAACACTCTTCCAGTGTCCTGCTACTGTTATCAAACACTCTCGCAATTCCCTGTTACTGATTTCGAACACTCTCCCATTTCCCTGTCACTGATATCGAACATAGTCCCCGTTCCCTGGTATTGATATTGAACACTCTCCCTGTTCCCTGATATCAAACACACTCCATTCCCTGTTACTGATATTGATCACTTTCCCAGGTCGTTGCTACTGATAACGAACAGACTCCCCGTTCCCTGATAACGATACCAAACACTCTCCCAGTTTCCAGTTACTGATATCAAACACTCTCCCAGTTCCCTGTTACTGATATCGAAAAGACTCCGTTCCCTGTTAGTGATATTGAACACTCTCCCAATTCTCTGTTACTGATATCGAACAGTCTCCCAGTTCCCTGTTTATGTTATCGAACAATCTTCCAGTTCCCTGTTTCGGATAACGAACACTCTCCCAATTCCCTGTTACTGATATCGAACACTCTCCCATTTCCCTGTCACTGATGGTGAACACAGACCCAGATCCCTGTTACTGATATCGAACACTCTCCAAGATATCTGTTACTGATATTGAATACTCTCCGTTCCCTGTTACTGATATCAAACTGTCTCCCAGTTTCCTGTCACGGATATCGAACACACTCCCAGTTCTCTGTTACTAATATTGAACACATTCCCAGATCTCTGTTACTGATTTCGAACTGTCTCACAATTCCCTGTTACTGATATAAAACAGTATCCCAGTTCCCTGTTACTGATATCAAACACTCTCCCAGTTCACAGTTACTGATATCGAACACTCTCCGTTCCCTGTTACTGTTATCGAACACTCTTCCAATTCCCTGTTACTGTTATCGAACACTCTCCCAGTTCCCTGTCACTGATATCGAACACGCTCCCTGTTCCCTGATATCGAACATTCTCCGTTCCCTGTTACAGATATCGAACACTCTCCCAGTTCCCTGTTACTGATATCGAACAGACTGCGTTCCCTATAAGTGACATTGAACACACTCCCAGTTCCATGTTAGTGATGTCTAATACTTTCCCAGATTCCTGTTACTGATTTCGAACAGTCTCACAGTTCCCTGTTTATGTTATCGAACAATCTTCCAGTTCCCTGTTACTGATATCGAACAGACTCCGTTCCCTGTTAGTGATATTGAACACTCTCCCAGTTCCCTGTTACTGATATCGAACAGTCTCCCAGTTCCCTGTTTATGTTATCGAACAATCTTCCAGTTCCCTGTTTCGGATAACGAACACTCTCCCAATTCCCTGTTACTGATATCGAACACTCTCACGTTTCCCTGTCACTGCTGGTGAACACAGACCCAGATCCCTGTTACTGATATCGAACACTCGCCAAGATATCTGTTACTGATTTTGAATTCTCTCCGTTCCCTGTTACTGATATCAAACTGTCTACCAGTTTCCTGTCACGGATATCGAACACACTCCCAGTTCCCTGTTACTAATATTGAACACATTCCCAGATCTCTGTTACAGATTTCGAACTGTCTCACAATTCCCTGTTACTGATATAAGACAGTATCCCAGTTCCCTGTTACTGATATCAAACACTCTCCCAGTTCACTTTTACTGATATCGAACACTCTCCGTTCCCTGTTACTGTTATCGAACACTCTTCCAATTCCCTGTTACTGTTATCGAACAGTCTCCCATTTCCCTGTTACTGATATCGAGCACTCTCCCAGTTGCCTGTTACTGATGTAGAACAGAGTCCATTCCCTGTTAGTGATATCGAGAACCCTCACAGTTCCCTGTTACTGATATCGAACACTCTCCAAGATACCTGTTACTGATATCGAGCACTCTCCGTTCCCTGTTACTGATAACAAACAGTCTCCCAGTTTCCTGTCACTGATATCGAACACACTCCCAGATCCCTGTTACTGAAATTGAACAATTTTCCCAGATCTCTGTTACTGATTTCGAACTGTCTCCCATTCCCCTGTTACTGATATCAAACTCTCTCCCAGTTCACTGTTAGTTATATCGAACACTCTCCCAGTTCCCTGTTTCTTATGTCGAACAATCTTCCAGTTCCCTGTTACTGATATTGATCAGTTTCCCAGATCTCTGTTACTGATTTTGAACTGTCTCCCAATTCCCTTTTAGCGGTTTCGAACAATCTCCCAGTTCCCTGTTACTGATATCGAACAATGTTCCAGTTCCCAGTTGCTGATATCAAACACTCTCCAAGTTACCTGTTACTGATATCGAACACTCTCTGTTCCCTGTTACTGATATCAAACAGTCACGCAGTTTCCTGTCACTGATATTGAACACTTTCCCAGATCTCTGTTACTGATTTCGAACAGTCTCCCAGATCCCTGTTACCGTTATGAAACACTCTCCCAGTTCACTGTTACTGATATCGAAATCTCTGTCAGTTCCCCGTGACTGATATCGATCAATCTCCCAGTTCCCTGTTACTGTTATCGAAAGGACTCCGTTACCTGTTGGTGATATCGAACAATCTCCCAGTTCCCTGTTACTGATATCGAACACTCTCTGTTCCCTGCTACAGATATCGAACACTCTCCCAGTTCCCTGTTACTGATTTCGAACAGAATCCGTTCCCTGTAAGTGTCATCGAACACACTCCCAGTTGCCGGTTAGTGATGTCGAACACTTTCCCAGATTCCTGTTACTGATTTCGAACAGTCACCCAGTTTCCTGTTACAGATATCGATCACGCTCCCAGTTCTGTTACTGATATCGAACAGACTCTGTTCCCTGTTAGTGATATTGAACTCTCTCCCAGTTCCCTGTTACTGATAGAACAATCTGCCAGTTCCCTGTTACTGATATTGAACAAACTTCCAGTTCCCTGTTAGTGCTGTCGAACACTTTCCCAGTTCCCTGTTTATGTTATCGAACAAATCTTCCAGTTCCCTGTTTCGGATAACGAACACTCTCCCAATTCCCTGTTACTGATATCAAACACTCTCCCATTACCCTGTCACTGATGGCAAACACAGACCCAGATCCCTGTTACTGATATCGAACACTCTCCAAGATATCTGTTACTGATATTGAATACTCTCCGTTCCCTGTTACCGATATCAAACTGTCTCCCAGTTTCCTGTCACGGATATCGAACACACTCACAGTTCCCTGTTACTAATATTGAACACATTCCCAGATCTCTGTTACTGATTTCGAACTGTCTCACAATTCCCTGTTACTGATATAAAACAGTATCCCAGTTCCCTGTTACTGGTATCAAACACTCTCCTAGTTCACAGTTACTGATATCGAACACTCTCCGTTCCCTGTTACAGATATCGAACACTCTCCCAGTTCCCTGTTACTGATATCGAAAAGACTCCGTTCCCTGTAAGTGACATTGAACACACTCCCAGTTCCATGTTAGTGATGTCGAATACTTTCCCAGATTCCTGTTACTGATTTCGAACAGTCTCACAGTTCCCTGTTAGTGATATTGAACGCTCTCCCAGTTCCCTGTTACTGTGATCGAACAATCCACCAGTTCCCTGTTAGTGATGTCGAACACTTCCCAGATTCCTGTTACTGATTTCCAACAGTCTCCCAGTTCCGTTACTGACATCGAACAGACTCCGTTCCCTGTTAATGATATCGAACACTCTTCCAGCTCCCTGTTACTGATTTCAAACAGTGTCCCAGTTCCTTGTTACTGATATCGAACGGTATCCCTGTTCCCTTTTACTGATATTAAACACTCTTCCAGTTTCCTGCTACTGTTATCAAACACTCTCGCAATTCCCTGTTACTGATTTCAAATACTCTCCCATTTCCCTGTCACTGATATCGAACATAGTCCCCGTTCCCTGGTATTGATATTGAACACTCTCCCTGTTCCCTGATATCAAACACACTCCATTCCCTGTTACTGATATTGATCACTTTCCCAGATCGTTGTTACTGATAACGAACAGACTCCTTGTTCACTGATAACGATACCAAACACTCTCCCAGTTTCCAGTTACTGATATCAAACACTCTCCCAGTTCCCGGTTACTGATATCGAACAGACTCCGTTCCCTGTTAGTGATATTGAACACTCTCCCAGTTCCCTGTAACTGATATCGAACAGTCTCCCAGTTCCCTGTTTATGTTATCGAACAATCTTCCAGTTCCCTGTTTCGGATAACGAACACTCTCCCAATTCCCTGTTACTGATATCAAACACTCTCCCATTTCCCTGTCACTGATGGCGAACACAGCCCCAGATCCCTGTTACTGATATCGAACACTCTCCAAGATACCTGCTACTGATATTGAACACTCTCCATTCCCTGTTACTGATATCAAACTGTCTCCCAGTTTCCTGTCACGGATATCGAACACACTCCCAGTTCCCTGTTACTAATATTGAACACATTCCCAGATCTCTGTTACTGATTTCGAACTGTCTCGCAATTCCCTGTTACTGATATAAAACAGTATCCCAGTTCCCTGTTACTGATATCAAACACTCTCCCAGTTCACAGTTACTGATATCGAACACACTCCGTTCCCTGTTACTGTTATCGAACACTCTTCCAATTCCCTGTTCCTGTTATCGAACACTCTCCCAGTTCCCTGTTACAGATATCGAACAATCTCCCAGTTCCCTGTTACTATGATCGAACAATCCACCAGTTCCCTGTTAGTGATGTCGAACACTTCCCAGATTCCTGTTACTGATTTCGAACAGTCTCCCAGTTCCGTTACTGACATCGAACAGACTCCGTTCCCTGTTAATGATATCGAACACTCTTCCAGCTCCCTGTTACAGATTTCAAACAGTCTCCCAGTTCCTTGTTACTGATATCGAACGGTATCCCTGTTCCCTTTTACTGATATTAAACACTCTTCCAGTTTCCTGCTACTGTTATCAAACACTCTCGCAATTCCCTGTTACTGATTTCGAACACTCTCCCATTTCCCTGTCACTGATATCGAACATAGTCCCCGTTCCCTGGTATTGATATTGAACACTCTCCCTGTTCCCTGATATCAAACACACTCCATTCCCTGTTACTGATATTGATCACTTTCCCAGGTCGTTGTTACTGATAACGAACAGACTCCCTGTTCACTGATAACGATAGCAAACACTCTCCCAGTTTCCAGTTACTGATATCAAACACTCTCCCAGTTCCCTGTTACTGATATCGAACAGACTCCGTTCCCTGTTAGTGATATTGAACACTCTCCCAGTTCCCTGTAACTGATATCGAACAGTCTCCCAGTTCCCTGTTTATGTTATCGAACAATCTTCCAGTTCCCTGTTTCGGATAACGAACACTCTCCCAATTCCCTGTTACTGATATCAAACACTCTCCCATTTCCCTGTCACTGATGGCGAACACAGACCCAGATCCCTGTTACTGATATCGAACACTCTCCAAGATACCTGCTACTGATATTGAACACTCTCCGTTCCCTGTTACTGATATCAAACTGTCTCCCAGTTTCCTGTCACGGATATCGAGCACACTCCCAGTTCCCTGTTACTAATATTGAACACATTCCCAGATCTCTGTTACTGATTTCGAACTGTCTCACAATTCCCTGTTACTGATATAAAACAGTATCCCAGTTCCCTGTTACTGATATCGAACACTCTCCCAGTTCCCTGTTACTGATATCGAACAGGCTCCATTCCCTGTTAGTGATATTGAACACTCTCCCAGTTCCCTGTTACTGATATCGAACGGTCTCCCAGTTCCCTGTTTATGTTATCGAACAATCTTCCAGTTCCCTGTTTCGGATAACGAACACTCTCCCAATTCCCTGTTACTGATATCGAACACTCTCACATTTCCCTGTCACTGCTGGTGAACACAGACCCAGATCCCTGTTACTGATATCGAACACTCTCCAAGATATCTGTTACTGATATTGAATACTCTCCGTTCCCTGTTACTGATATCAAACTGTCTCCCAGTTTCCCGTCACGGATATCGAACACACTCCCAGTTCCCTGTTACTAATATTGAACACATTCCCAGATCTCTGTTACTGATTTCGAACTGTCTCACAATTCCCTGTTACTGATATAAGACAGTATCCCATTTCCCTGTTACTGATATCAAACACTCTCCCAGTTCACTTTTACTGATATCGAACACTCTCCGTTCCCTGTTACTGTTATCGAACACTCTTCCAATTCCCTGTTACTGTTATCGAACAGTCTCCCATTTCCCTGTTACTGATATCGAGCACTCTCCCAGTTGCCTGTTACTGATGTAGAACAGAGTCCATTCCCTCTTAGTGATATCGAGAACCCTCACAGTTCCCTGTTACTGATATCGAACACTCTCCAAGATACCTGTTACTGATATCGAGCACTCTCCGTTCCCTGTTACTGATATCAAACAGTCTCCCAGTTTCCTGTCACTGATATCGAACACACTCCCAGATCCCTGTTACTGAAATTGAACAATTTTCCCAGATCTCTGTTACTGATTTCGAACTGTCTCCCATTCCCCTGTTACTCATATCAAACACTCTCCCAGTTCACTGTTAGTTATATCGAACACTCTCCCAGTTCTCAGTCACTTATATCGCACAATCTCCCGGTTCCCTGTTTCTGATATCGAACACTCTCCCAGTTCTCTGTTTCTTATGTCGAACAATCTTTCAGTTCCCTGTTACTGATATTGATCAGTTTCCCAGATCTCTGTTACTGATTTCGAACTGTCTCCCAATTCCCTTTTAGCGGTATCGAACAATCTCCCAGTTCCCTGTTACTGATATCGAACAATGTTCCAGTTCCCAGTTGCTGATATCAAACACTCTCCAAGTTACCTGTTACTGATATCGAACACTCTCTGTTCCCTGTTACTGATATCAAACAGTCCCACAGTTTCCTGTCACTGATATTGAACACTTTCCCAGATCTCTGTTACTGATTTCGAACAGTCTCCCAGATCCCTGTTACTGTTATGAAACACTCTCCCAGTTCACTGTTACTGATATCGAAATCTCTGTCAGTTCCCCGTGACTGATATCGATCAATCTCCCAGTTCGCTGTTACTGTTATCGAAAGGACTCCGTTACCTGTTAGTGATATCGAACACTCTCCCAGTTCCCTGTTACTGATATCGAACACTCTCTGTTCCCTGCTACAGATATCGAACACTCTCCCAGTTCCCTGTTACTGATTTCGAACAGAATCCGTTCCCTGTAAGGGTCATCGAACACACTCCCAGTTCCCGGTTAGTGATGTCGAACAATTTCCCAGATTCCTGTTACTGATTTCGAACAGTCACCCAGTTTCCTGTTACAGTTATCGATCACTCTCCCAGTTCTGTTACTGATATCGAACAGACTCTGTTCCCTGTTAGTGATATTAAACTCTCTCCCATTTCCCTGTTACTGATAGAACAATCTGCCAGTTCCCTGTTACTGATATTGAACAAACTTCCAGTTCCCTGTTAGTGATGTCGAACACTTTCCCAGATTCCTGTTAATGATTTCCAACAGTCTCCCAGTTCCGTTACTGACATCGAACAGACTCCGTTCCCTGTTAATGATATCGAACAATCTTCCAGCTCCCTGTTACTGATTTCAAACAGTCTCCCAGTTCCTTGTTACTGATATCGAACGGTATCCCTGTTCCCTTTTACTGATATTAAACACTCTTCCAGTTTCCTGCTACTGTTATCAAACACTCTCGCAATTCCCTGTTACTGATTTCGAACACTCTCCCATTTCCCTGTCACTGATATCGAACATAGTCCCCGTTCCCTGGTATTGATATTGAACACTCTCCCTGTTCCCTGATATCAAACACACTCCATTCCCTGTTACTGATATTGATCACTTTCCCAGGTCGTTGCTACTGATAACGAACAGACTCCCCGTTCACTGATAACGATACCAAACACTCTCCCAGTTTCCAGTTACTGATATCAAACACTCTCCCAGTTCCCTGTTACTGATATCAAATAGACTCCGTTCCCTGTTAGTGATATTGAACACTCTCCCAGTTCCCTGTTACTGATATCGAACAGTCTCCCAGTTCCCTGTTTATGTTATCGAACAATCTTCCAGTTCCCTGTTTCGGATAACGAACACTCTCCCAATTCCCTGTTACTGTTATCAAACAGTCTCCCAGTTTCCTGTCACTGATATCGAACACTCTCTCAGTTCTCTGATACTGATATTGAACACTTTCCCAGATCCCTGTTACTGATTTTGAACAGTCCCCCAGTTCCCTGTTACTGTTATTGAACTGGCTCCCATTTCCCTGTTATAGCTATCGAACACTCTCCCAGTCGCCAGTTACTGATATAGAACAGAGTCCATTCCCTGTTAGTGATAACGAACACTCTCCCAATTCCCTGTTACTGATATCGAACACTCTCCCATTTCCCTGTCACTGATGGCGAACACAGACCCAGATCCCTGTTACTGATATCGAACACTCTCCAAGATACCTGCTACTGATATCGAACACTCTCCGTTCCCTGTTACTGATATCAAACTGTCTCCCAGTTTCCTGTCACGGATATCAAACACTCTCCCATTTCCCTGTCACTGATGGCGAACACAGACCCAGATCCCTGTTACTGATTTCGAATTGTCTCCCTATTACCTGTTACTGATATCGAACAGTATCCCAGTTCACAGTTACTGATATCGAACTCTCTCCCAGTTCTCAGTCACTTATATCGCACAATCTCCCAGTTCCCTGTTTCTGATATCGAACACTCTCCCAGTTCCCTGTTTCTGATTTCGAACACTTTCCCAGATCCCTGTTACTGATTTTGAACAGACCCTCAGTTCCCTGTTACTGTTATCGAACAGTCTCCCATTTCCCTGTTACTGATATAGAACACTCTCCCAGTTGTCTGTTACTGATATAGAACAGACTCCACTCCATTAGTGATATCGAACACCCTCACAGTTCCCTGTTACTGATATCGAACACTCTCCAAGATACCTGTTACTGATATCGAGCACTCTCCGTTCCCTGTTACTGATATCATACAGTCTCCCAGTTTCCTGTCACTGATATCGAACACACTCCCAGATCCCTGTTACTGAAATTGAACAATTTTCCCAGATCTCTGTTACTGATTGCGAACTGTCTCTCAATTCCCTGTTACTGATATCGAACAGTATCCCATTTCCCTGTTACTGATATCAAACACTCTCCCAGTTCACTGTTAGTGATATCGAACACTGTCCCAGTTCTCAGTCACTTATATCGCACAATCTCCCAGTTCCCTGTTTCTGATATCGAACACTCTCCCAGTTCTCTGTTTCTGATGTCGAACAATCTTCCAGTTCCCTGTTACTGATATTGATCAGTTTCCCAGATCTCTGTTACTGATTTCGAACTGTCTCCCAGTTCCCTGTTGGTGATATCGAACACTGTCCCAGTTCCCTGTTACTGATATTGAAAAATGTTCCAGTTCCCTGTTACTGATATCGAACAGTATCCCAGTTCCCTGTGTTATGTACCCCGTAACTGGGTTGCCAAACCAGCAGAAATGGATCACTCAGTTGGAGTCTGGATTTCTAGAACTAAGAAAGTTTTATTAAAGAAACAAGCAACACAGTAATCGAAAGGATAATAAATGCAACAGTTCAGCAATGATAACCACACATGTGCACAGAATTAAGATAACAGCATCAATCAAGCTCTGTCGTTGTCTTGGGGTAAATGACCAAATTTCAAAGTGACACAAAAGTTCAGTCCAATTTAGTTCTGTTCGCAGTTATCGTTGCCATGGCGATGGACAACGTGGGGGGGGAGAGAGAGAGAGAGAGAGAACGGGAACGACTGATCATTCAAACACGGCTTCCATTCACAGACCGGCGATATGGCTCACAAACAGCTTCCGGGCAGGTCCTTGGTGATGTCACCTGAGGTCACCGACTGTGACCCCTCCTCCAGATGCGGTCGATCCTCTGCAGTGAACCCGGCACCCAAGCGAGGGTGGACACACACGGGGTTCCCGCTGATCGTACCTTTCCACCCTGTGCGTTTAAGGCTGATCCCCCGATCAGCCGTCCAAGAGCTTCTCACCGACTTGTGAGAGGCGCACCGCTTCCAGGGTCTAGTTAACTCGGGTGTCGTGTGTGTGTGCCTTAGCGAATCTGTACCTTTTTATCCCCCTGCTGGGGTATCGCCTGTCCATCACTTCAAACAGTTCAGGGTTCAAAGGGGGAGCCGCTCCAGACAGCTCTGTCTCCCGTCCCTTCATTACACATCTCCAGATCGCCTGTCCATCACTTCAAACAGTTCAGGGTTCAAAGGGGGAGCCGATCTTGGCAATACCCAGACTGTTGGCTCCTTCATTAACATCTCCACATGCTGCTTCATTGTTCCTTATCTCTCCTTCCCCCTGAGGACAGGAGGCAGACCAACTGCTGATGCCACTGATGCTAACCCAGGCCAGCAAACATCTTAATTTTATGCGTATTCTCGTCACACCTGTTACTGATATCAAACACTCTCCCAGTTTCCTGTTACTGTTATCAAACAGTCCCCCACTTTCCTGTCACTGATATTGAACACACTCCCAGTCCCCTGTTACTGATATTGAACACTTTCCCAGATCTCTGTTACTGATTTTGAACAGTCTCCCAGATCCCTGTTACTGTTATGAACCACTCTCCCAGTTCACTGTTACTGATATCGAAATCTCTCCCAATTCCCCATTACTGATATCGATCAATCTCCCAGTTCCCTGTTACTGATATTGAACACTTTCCCAGATCTCTGTTACTGATTTTGAACAGTCTCCCAGATCCCTGTTACTGTTATGAACCACTCTCCCAGTTCACTGTTACTGATATCGAAATCTCTCCCAGTTCCCCATGACTGATATCGATCAATCTCCCAGTTCCCTGTTACTGTTATCGAAAAGACTCCGTTCCCTGTTAGTGATATCGAACACTCTCCCAGTTCCCTGTTACTGATATCGAACACTCTCCCTGTTCCCTGATATCGAACACTCTCCGTACCCTGTTACAGATATCGAACACTCTCCCAGTTCCCTGTTACTGATATCGAACAGACTCCGTTCCCTGTAAGTGACATTGAACACACTCCCAGTTCCATGTTAGTGATGTCGAATACTTTCCCAGGTTCCGGTTACTGATTTCGAACAGTCTCACAGTTCCCTGTTAGTGATATTGAACGCTCTCCCAGTTCCCTGTTACTGATATCGAACAATCCACCAGTTCCCTGTTAGTGATGTCGAACACTTTCCCAGATTCCTGTTACTGATTTCGAACAGTCTCCCAGTTCCGTTACTGACATCGAACAGACTCCGTTCCATGTTAATGATATCGAACAATCTTCCAGCTCCCTGTTACTGATTTCAAACAGTCTCCCAGTTCCTTGTTACTGATATCGAACGGTATCCCTGTTCCCTTTTACTGATATTAAACACTCTTCCAGTGTCCTGCTACTGTTATCAAACACTCTCGCAATTCCCTGTTACTGATTTCGAACACTCTCCCATTTCCCTGTCACTGATATCGAACATAGTCCCCGTTCCCTGGTATTGATATTGAACACTCTCCCTGTTCCCTGATATCAAACACACTCCATTCCCTGTTACTGATATTGATCACTTTCCCAGGTCGTTGCTACTGATAACGAACAGACTCCCCGTTCCCTGATAACGATACCAAACACTCTCCCAGTTTCCAGTTACTGATATCAAACACTCTCCCAGTTCCCTGTTACTGATATCGAAAAGACTCCGTTCCCTGTTAGTGATATTGAACACTCTCCCAATTCTCTGTTACTGATATCGAACAGTCTCCCAGTTCCCTGTTTATGTTATCGAACAATCTTCCAGTTCCCTGTTTCGGATAACGAACACTCTCCCAATTCCCTGTTACTGATATCGAACACTCTCCCATTTCCCTGTCACTGATGGTGAACACAGACCCAGATCCCTGTTACTGATATCGAACACTCTCCAAGATATCTGTTACTGATATTGAATACTCTCCGTTCCCTGTTACTGATATCAAACTGTCTCCCAGTTTCCTGTCACGGATATCGAACACACTCCCAGTTCTCTGTTACTAATATTGAACACATTCCCAGATCTCTGTTACTGATTTCGAACTGTCTCACAATTCCCTGTTACTGATATAAAACAGTATCCCAGTTCCCTGTTACTGATATCAAACACTCTCCCAGTTCACAGTTACTGATATCGAACACTCTCCGTTCCCTGTTACTGTTATCGAACACTCTTCCAATTCCCTGTTACTGTTATCGAACACTCTCCCAGTTCCCTGTCACTGATATCGAACACGCTCCCTGTTCCCTGATATCGAACATTCTCCGTTCCCTGTTACAGATATCGAACACTCTCCCAGTTCCCTGTTACTGATATCGAACAGACTGCGTTCCCTATAAGTGACATTGAACACACTCCCAGTTCCATGTTAGTGATGTCTAATACTTTCCCAGATTCCTGTTACTGATTTCGAACAGTCTCACAGTTCCCTGTTTATGTTATCGAACAATCTTCCAGTTCCCTGTTACTGATATCGAACAGACTCCGTTCCCTGTTAGTGATATTGAACACTCTCCCAGTTCCCTGTTACTGATATCGAACAGTCTCCCAGTTCCCTGTTTATGTTATCGAACAATCTTCCAGTTCCCTGTTTCGGATAACGAACACTCTCCCAATTCCCTGTTACTGATATCGAACACTCTCACGTTTCCCTGTCACTGCTGGTGAACACAGACCCAGATCCCTGTTACTGATATCGAACACTCGCCAAGATATCTGTTACTGATTTTGAATTCTCTCCGTTCCCTGTTACTGATATCAAACTGTCTACCAGTTTCCTGTCACGGATATCGAACACACTCCCAGTTCCCTGTTACTAATATTGAACACATTCCCAGATCTCTGTTACAGATTTCGAACTGTCTCACAATTCCCTGTTACTGATATAAGACAGTATCCCAGTTCCCTGTTACTGATATCAAACACTCTCCCAGTTCACTTTTACTGATATCGAACACTCTCCGTTCCCTGTTACTGTTATCGAACACTCTTCCAATTCCCTGTTACTGTTATCGAACAGTCTCCCATTTCCCTGTTACTGATATCGAGCACTCTCCCAGTTGCCTGTTACTGATGTAGAACAGAGTCCATTCCCTGTTAGTGATATCGAGAACCCTCACAGTTCCCTGTTACTGATATCGAACACTCTCCAAGATACCTGTTACTGATATCGAGCACTCTCCGTTCCCTGTTACTGATAACAAACAGTCTCCCAGTTTCCTGTCACTGATATCGAACACACTCCCAGATCCCTGTTACTGAAATTGAACAATTTTCCCAGATCTCTGTTACTGATTTCGAACTGTCTCCCATTCCCCTGTTACTGATATCAAACTCTCTCCCAGTTCACTGTTAGTTATATCGAACACTCTCCCAGTTCCCTGTTTCTTATGTCGAACAATCTTCCAGTTCCCTGTTACTGATATTGATCAGTTTCCCAGATCTCTGTTACTGATTTTGAACTGTCTCCCAATTCCCTTTTAGCGGTTTCGAACAATCTCCCAGTTCCCTGTTACTGATATCGAACAATGTTCCAGTTCCCAGTTGCTGATATCAAACACTCTCCAAGTTACCTGTTACTGATATCGAACACTCTCTGTTCCCTGTTACTGATATCAAACAGTCACGCAGTTTCCTGTCACTGATATTGAACACTTTCCCAGATCTCTGTTACTGATTTCGAACAGTCTCCCAGATCCCTGTTACCGTTATGAAACACTCTCCCAGTTCACTGTTACTGATATCGAAATCTCTGTCAGTTCCCCGTGACTGATATCGATCAATCTCCCAGTTCCCTGTTACTGTTATCGAAAGGACTCCGTTACCTGTTGGTGATATCGAACAATCTCCCAGTTCCCTGTTACTGATATCGAACACTCTCTGTTCCCTGCTACAGATATCGAACACTCTCCCAGTTCCCTGTTACTGATTTCGAACAGAATCCGTTCCCTGTAAGTGTCATCGAACACACTCCCAGTTGCCGGTTAGTGATGTCGAACACTTTCCCAGATTCCTGTTACTGATTTCGAACAGTCACCCAGTTTCCTGTTACAGATATCGATCACGCTCCCAGTTCTGTTACTGATATCGAACAGACTCTGTTCCCTGTTAGTGATATTGAACTCTCTCCCAGTTCCCTGTTACTGATAGAACAATCTGCCAGTTCCCTGTTACTGATATTGAACAAACTTCCAGTTCCCTGTTAGTGCTGTCGAACACTTTCCCAGTTCCCTGTTTATGTTATCGAACAAATCTTCCAGTTCCCTGTTTCGGATAACGAACACTCTCCCAATTCCCTGTTACTGATATCAAACACTCTCCCATTACCCTGTCACTGATGGCAAACACAGACCCAGATCCCTGTTACTGATATCGAACACTCTCCAAGATATCTGTTACTGATATTGAATACTCTCCGTTCCCTGTTACCGATATCAAACTGTCTCCCAGTTTCCTGTCACGGATATCGAACACACTCACAGTTCCCTGTTACTAATATTGAACACATTCCCAGATCTCTGTTACTGATTTCGAACTGTCTCACAATTCCCTGTTACTGATATAAAACAGTATCCCAGTTCCCTGTTACTGGTATCAAACACTCTCCTAGTTCACAGTTACTGATATCGAACACTCTCCGTTCCCTGTTACAGATATCGAACACTCTCCCAGTTCCCTGTTACTGATATCGAAAAGACTCCGTTCCCTGTAAGTGACATTGAACACACTCCCAGTTCCATGTTAGTGATGTCGAATACTTTCCCAGATTCCTGTTACTGATTTCGAACAGTCTCACAGTTCCCTGTTAGTGATATTGAACGCTCTCCCAGTTCCCTGTTACTGTGATCGAACAATCCACCAGTTCCCTGTTAGTGATGTCGAACACTTCCCAGATTCCTGTTACTGATTTCCAACAGTCTCCCAGTTCCGTTACTGACATCGAACAGACTCCGTTCCCTGTTAATGATATCGAACACTCTTCCAGCTCCCTGTTACTGATTTCAAACAGTGTCCCAGTTCCTTGTTACTGATATCGAACGGTATCCCTGTTCCCTTTTACTGATATTAAACACTCTTCCAGTTTCCTGCTACTGTTATCAAACACTCTCGCAATTCCCTGTTACTGATTTCAAATACTCTCCCATTTCCCTGTCACTGATATCGAACATAGTCCCCGTTCCCTGGTATTGATATTGAACACTCTCCCTGTTCCCTGATATCAAACACACCCCATTCCCTGTTACTGATATTGATCACTTTCCCAGATCGTTGTTACTGATAACGAACAGACTCCTTGTTCACTGATAACGATACCAAACACTCTCCCAGTTTCCAGTTACTGATATCAAACACTCTCCCAGTTCCCGGTTACTGATATCGAACAGACTCCGTTCCCTGTTAGTGATATTGAACACTCTCCCAGTTCCCTGTAACTGATATCGAACAGTCTCCCAGTTCCCTGTTTATGTTATCGAACAATCTTCCAGTTCCCTGTTTCGGATAACGAACACTCTCCCAATTCCCTGTTACTGATATCAAACACTCTCCCATTTCCCTGTCACTGATGGCGAACACAGCCCCAGATCCCTGTTACTGATATCGAACACTCTCCAAGATACCTGCTACTGATATTGAACACTCTCCATTCCCTGTTACTGATATCAAACTGTCTCCCAGTTTCCTGTCACGGATATCGAACACACTCCCAGTTCCCTGTTACTAATATTGAACACATTCCCAGATCTCTGTTACTGATTTCGAACTGTCTCGCAATTCCCTGTTACTGATATAAAACAGTATCCCAGTTCCCTGTTACTGATATCAAACACTCTCCCAGTTCACAGTTACTGATATCGAACACACTCCGTTCCCTGTTACTGTTATCGAACACTCTTCCAATTCCCTGTTCCTGTTATCGAACACTCTCCCAGTTCCCTGTTACAGATATCGAACAATCTCCCAGTTCCCTGTTACTATGATCGAACAATCCACCAGTTCCCTGTTAGTGATGTCGAACACTTCCCAGATTCCTGTTACTGATTTCGAACAGTCTCCCAGTTCCGTTACTGACATCGAACAGACTCCGTTCCCTGTTAATGATATCGAACACTCTTCCAGCTCCCTGTTACAGATTTCAAACAGTCTCCCAGTTCCTTGTTACTGATATCGAACGGTATCCCTGTTCCCTTTTACTGATATTAAACACTCTTCCAGTTTCCTGCTACTGTTATCAAACACTCTCGCAATTCCCTGTTACTGATTTCGAACACTCTCCCATTTCCCTGTCACTGATATCGAACATAGTCCCCGTTCCCTGGTATTGATATTGAACACTCTCCCTGTTCCCTGATATCAAACACACTCCATTCCCTGTTACTGATATTGATCACTTTCCCAGGTCGTTGTTACTGATAACGAACAGACTCCCTGTTCACTGATAACGATAGCAAACACTCTCCCAGTTTCCAGTTACTGATATCAAACACTCTCCCAGTTCCCTGTTACTGATATCGAACAGACTCCGTTCCCTGTTAGTGATATTGAACACTCTCCCAGTTCCCTGTAACTGATATCGAACAGTCTCCCAGTTCCCTGTTTATGTTATCGAACAATCTTCCAGTTCCCTGTTTCGGATAACGAACACTCTCCCAATTCCCTGTTACTGATATCAAACACTCTCCCATTTCCCTGTCACTGATGGCGAACACAGACCCAGATCCCTGTTACTGATATCGAACACTCTCCAAGATACCTGCTACTGATATTGAACACTCTCCGTTCCCTGTTACTGATATCAAACTGTCTCCCAGTTTCCTGTCACGGATATCGAACACACTACCAGTTCCCTGTTACTAATATTGAACACATTCCCAGATCTCTGTTACTGATTTCGAACTGTCTCGCAATTCCCTGTTACTGATATAAAACAGTATCCCAGTTCCCTGTTACTGATATCAAACACTCTCCCAGTTCACAGTTACTGATATCGAACACTCTCCGTTCCCTGTTACTGTTATCGAACACTCTCCCAGTTCCCTGTTACTGATATCGAACACTCTCCCTGCTCCCTGATATCGAACACTCTCCGTTCCCTGTTACAGATATCGAACAATCTCCCACTTCCCTGTTACTGATATCGAACAGACTCCGTTCCCTGTAAGTGACATTGAACACACTCCCAGTTCCATGTTAGTGATGTCGAACACTTTCCCAGATTCCTGTTACTGATTTCGAACAGTCTCCCAGTTCCGTTACTGACATCGAACAGACTCCGTTCCCTGTTAATGATATCGAACAATCTTCCAGCTCCCTGTTACTGATTTCAAACAGTCTCCCAGTTCCTTGTTACTGATATCGAACGGTATCCCTGTTCCCTTTTACTGATATTAAACACTCTTCCAGTTTCCTGCTACTGTTATCAAACACTTTCGCAATTCCATGTTACTGATTTCGAACACTCTCCCATTTCCCTGTCACTGATATCGAACATAGTTCCCGTTCCCTGGTATTGATATTGAACACTCTCCCTGTTCCCTGATATCAAACACACTCCATTCCCTGTTACTGATATTGATCACTTTCCCAGGTCGTTGTTACTGATAACGAACAGACTCCCTGTTCACTGATAACGATACCAAACACTCTCCCAGTTTCCAGTTACTGATATCAAACACTCTCCCAGTTCCCTGTTACTGATATCGAACAGACTCCGTTCCCTGTTAGTGATATTGAACACTCTCCCAGTTCCCTGTAACTGATATCGAACAGTCTCCCAGTTCCCTGTTTATGTTATCGAACACTCTCCCAGTTCCCTGTTACTGATTTCGAACAGAATCCGTTCCCTGTAAATGTCATCGAACACACTCCCAGTTGCCGGTTAGTGATGTCGAACACTTTCCCAGATTCCTGTTACTGATTTCGAACAGTCACCCAGTTTCCTGTTACAGATATCGATCACGCTCCCAGTTCTGTTACTGATATCGAACAGACTCTGTTCCCTGTTAGTGATATTGAACTCTCTCCCAGTTCCCTGTTACTGATAGAACAATCTGGCAGTTCCCTGTTACTGATATTGAACAAACTTCCAGTTCCCTGTTAGTGATGTCGAACACTTTCCCAGTTCCCTGTTTATGTTATCGAACAAATCTTCCAGTTCCCTGTTTCGGATAACGAACACTCTCCCAATTCCCTGTTACTGATATCAAACACTCTCCCATTTCCCTGTAACTGATGGCAAACACAGACCCAGATCCCTGTTACTGATATCGAACACTCTCCAAGATATCTGTTACTGATATTGTATACTCTCCGTTCCCTGTTACTGATATCAAACTGTCTCCCAGTTTCCTGTCACGGATATCGAGCACACTCCCAGTTCCCTGTTACTAATATTGAACACATTCCCAGATCTCTGTTACTGATTTCGAACTGTCTCGCAATTCCCTGTTAGTGATATAAAACAGTATCCCAGTTCCCTGTTACTGATATCAAACACTCTCCCAGTTCACAGTTACTGATATCGAACACTCTCCGTTCCCTGTTACTGTTATCGAACACTCTCCCAGTTCCCTGTTACTGATATTGAACACTCTCCCTGCTCCCTGATATCGAACACTCTCCGTTCCCTGTTACAGATATCGAACAATCTCCCACTTCCCTGTTACTGATATCGAACAGACTCCGTTCCCTGTAACTGACATTGAACACACTCCCAGTTCCATGTTAGTGATGTCGAATACTTTCCCAGATTCCTGTTACTGATTTCGAACAGTCTCACAGTTCCCTGTTAGTGATATTGAACGCTCTCCCAGTTCCCTGTTACTGATATCGAACAATCCACCAGTTCCCTGTAACTGATGGCAAACACAGACCCAGATCCCTGTTACTGATATCGAACACTCTCCAAGATATCTGTTACTGATATTGTATACTCTCCGTTCCCTGTTACTGATATCAAACTGTCTCCCAGTTTCCTGTCACGGATATCGAGCACACTCCCAGTTCCCTGTTACTAATATTGAACACATTCCCAGATCTCTGTTACTGATTTCGAACTGTCTCGCAATTCCCTGTTAGTGATATAAAACAGTATCCCAGTTCCCTGTTACTGATATCAAACACTCTCCCAGTTCACAGTTACTGATATCGAACACTCTCCGTTCCCTGTTACTGTTATCGAACACTCTCCCAGTTCCCTGTTACTGATATCGAACACTCTCCCTGCTCCCTGATATCGAACACTCTCCGTTCCCTGTTACAGATATCGAACAATCTCCCACTTCCCTGTTACTGATATCGAACAGACTCCGTTCCCTGTAAGTGACATTGAACACACTCCCAGTTCCATGTTAGTGATGTCGAATACTTTCCCAGATTCCTGTTACTGATTTCGAACAGTCTCACAGTTCCCTGTTAGTGATATTGAACGCTCTCCCAGTTCCCTGTTACTGATATCGAACAATCCACCAGTTCCCTGTTAGTGATGTCGAACACTTTCCCAGATTCCTGTTACTGATTTCGAACAGTCTCCCAGTTCCGTTACTGACATCGAACAGACTCCGTTCCCTGTTAATGATATCGAACAATCTTCCAGCTCCCTGTTACTGATTTCAAACAGTCTCCCAGTTCCTTGTTACTGATATCGAACGGTATCCCTGTTCCCTTTTACTGATATTAAACACTCTTCCAGTTTCCTGCTACTGTTATCAAACACTCTCGCAATTCCATGTTACTGATTTCGAACACTCTCCCATTTCCCTGTCACTGATATCGAACATAGTTCCCGTTCCCTGGTATTGATATTGAACACTCTCCCTGTTCCCTGATATCAAACACACTCCATTCCCTGTTACTGATATTGATCACTTTCCCAGGTCGTTGTTACTGATAACGAACAGACTCCCTGTTCACTGATAACGATACCAAACACTCTCCCAGTTTCCAGTTACTGATATCAAACACTCTCCCATTTCCCTGTCACTGATGGCGAACACAGACCCAGATCCCTGTTACTGATATCGAACACTCTCCAAGATACCTGCTACTGATATTGAACACTCTCCGTTCCCTGTTACTGATATCAAACTGTCTCCCAGTTTCCTGTCACGGATATCGAACACACTCCCAGTTCCCTGTTACTAATATTGAACACATTCCCAGATCTCTGTTACTGATTTCGAACTGTCTCGCAATTCCCTGTTACTGATATAAAACAGTATCCCAGTTCCCTGTTACTGATATCAAACACTCTCCCAGTTCACAGTTACTGATATCGAACACTCTCCGTTCCCTGTTACTGTTATCGAACACTCTCCCAGTTCCCTGTTACTGATATCGAACACTCTCCCTGCTCCCTGATATCGAACACTCTCCGTTCCCTGTTACAGATATCGAACAATCTCCCACTTCCCTGTTACTGATATCGAACAGACTCCGTTCCCTGTAAGTGACATTGAACACACTCCCAGTTCCATGTTAGTGATGTCGAACACTTTCCCAGATTCCTGTTACTGATTTCGAACAGTCTCCCAGTTCCGTTACTGACATCGAACAGACTCCGTTCCCTGTTAATGATATCGAACAATCTTCCAGCTCCCTGTTACTGATTTCAAACAGTCTCCCAGTTCCTTGTTACTGATATCGAACGGTATCCCTGTTCCCTTTTACTGATATTAAACACTCTTCCAGTTTCCTGCTACTGTTATCAAACACTTTCGCAATTCCATGTTACTGATTTCGAACACTCTCCCATTTCCCTGTCACTGATATCGAACATAGTTCCCGTTCCCTGGTATTGATATTGAACACTCTCCCTGTTCCCTGATATCAAACACACTCCATTCCCTGTTACTGATATTGATCACTTTCCCAGGTCGTTGTTACTGATAACGAACAGACTCCCTGTTCACTGATAACGATACCAAACACTCTCCCAGTTTCCAGTTACTGATATCAAACACTCTCCCAGTTCCCTGTTACTGATATCGAACAGACTCCGTTCCCTGTTAGTGATATTGAACACTCTCCCAGTTCCCTGTAACTGATATCGAACAGTCTCCCAGTTCCCTGTTTATGTTATCGAACACTCTCCCAGTTCCCTGTTACTGATTTCGAACAGAATCCGTTCCCTGTAAATGTCATCGAACACACTCCCAGTTACCGGTTAGTGATGTCGAACACTTTCCCAGATTCCTGTTACTGATTTCGAACAGTCACCCAGTTTCCTGTTACAGATATCGATCACGCTCCCAGTTCTGTTACTGATATCGAACAGACTCTGTTCCCTGTTAGTGATATTGAACTCTCTCCCAGTTCCCTGTTACTGATAGAACAATCTGGCAGTTCCCTGTTACTGATATTGAACAAACTTCCAGTTCCCTGTTAGTGATGTCGAACACTTTCCCAGTTCCCTGTTTATGTTATCGAACAAATCTTCCAGTTCCCTGTTTCGGATAATGAACACTCTCCCAATTCCCTGTTACTGATATCAAACACTCTCCCATTTCCCTGTAACTGATGGCAAACACAGACCCAGATCCCTGTTACTGATATCGAACACTCTCCAAGATATCTGTTACTGATATTGTATACTCTCCGTTCCCTGTTACTGATATCAAACTGTCTCCCAGTTTCCTGTCACGGATATCGAGCACACTCCCAGTTCCCTGTTACTAATATTGAACACATTCCCAGATCTCTGTTACTGATTTCGAACTGTCTCGCAATTCCCTGTTAGTGATATAAAACAGTATCCCAGTTCCCTGTTACTGATATCAAACACTCTCCCAGTTCACAGTTACTGATATCGAAAACTCTCCGTTCCCTGTTACTGTTATCGAACACTCTCCCAGTTCCCTGTTACTGATATCGAACACTCTCCCTGCTCCCTGATATCGAACACTCTCCGTTTCCTGTTACAGATATCGAACAATCTCCCACTTCCCTGTTACTGATATCGAACAGACTCCGTTCCCTGTAAGTGACATTGAACACACTCCCAGTTCCATGTTAGTGATGTCGAATACTTTCCCAGATTCCTGTTACTGATTTCGAACAGTCTCACAGTTCCCTGTTAGTGATATTGAACGCTCTCCCAGTTCCCTGTTACTGATATCGAACAATCCACCAGTTCCCTGTTAGTGATGTCGAACACTTTCCCAGATTCCTGTTACTGATTTCGAACAGTCTCCCAGTTCCGTTACTGACATCGAACAGACTCCGTTCCCTGTTAATGATATCGAACAATCTTCCAGCTCCCTGTTACTGATTTCAAACAGTCTCCCAGTTCCTTGTTACTGATATCGAACGGTATCCCTGTTCCCTTTTACTGATATTAAACACTCTTCCAGTTTCCTGCTACTGTTATCAAACACTCTCGCAATTCCATGTTACTGATTTCGAACACTCTCCCATTTCCCTGTCACTGATATCGAACATAGTTCCCGTTCCCTGGTATTGATATTGAACACTCTCCCTGTTCCCTGATATCAAACACACTCCATTCCCTGTTACTGATATTGATCACTTTCCCAGGTCGTTGTTACTGATAACGAACAGACTCCCTGTTCACTGATAACGATACCAAACACTCTCCCAGTTTCCAGTTACTGATATCAAACACTCTCCCATTTCCCTGTCACTGATGGCGAACACAGACCCAGATCCCTGTTACTGATATCGAACACTCTCCAAGATACCTGCTACTGATATTGAACACTCTCCGTTCCCTGTTACTGATATCAAACTGTCTCCCAGTTTCCTGTCACGGATATCGAACACACTCCCAGTTCCCTGTTACTAATATTGAACACATTCCCAGATCTCTGTTACTGATTTCGAACTGTCTCGCAATTCCCTGTTACTGATATAAAACAGTATCCCAGTTCCCTGTTACTGATATCAAACACTCTCCCAGTTCACAGTTACTGATATCGAACACTCTCCGTTCCCTGTTACTGTTATCGAACACTCTCCCAGTTCCCTGTTACTGATATCGAACACTCTCCCTGCTCCCTGATATCGAACACTCTCCGTTCCCTGTTACAGATATCGAACAATCTCCCACTTCCCTGTTACTGATATCGAACAGACTCCGTTCCCTGTAAGTGACATTGAACACACTCCCAGTTCCATGTTAGTGATGTCGAACACTTTCCCAGATTCCTGTTACTGATTTCGAACAGTCTCCCAGTTCCGTTACTGACATCGAACAGACTCCGTTCCCTGTTAATGATATCGAACAATCTTCCAGCTCCCTGTTACTGATTTCAAACAGTCTCCCAGTTCCTTGTTACTGATATCGAACGGTATCCCTGTTCCCTTTTACTGATATTAAACACTCTTCCAGTTTCCTGCTACTGTTATCAAACACTTTCGCAATTCCATGTTACTGATTTCGAACACTCTCCCATTTCCCTGTCACTGATATCGAACATAGTTCCCGTTCCCTGGTATTGATATTGAACACTCTCCCTGTTCCCTGATATCAAACACACTCCATTCCCTGTTACTGATATTGATCACTTTCCCAGGTCGTTGTTACTGATAACGAACAGACTCCCTGTTCACTGATAACGATACCAAACACTCTCCCAGTTTCCAGTTACTGATATCAAACACTCTCCCAGTTCCCTGTTACTGATATCGAACAGACTCCGTTCCCTGTTAGTGATATTGAACACTCTCCCAGTTCCCTGTAACTGATATCGAACAGTCTCCCAGTTCCCTGTTTATGTTATCGAACACTCTCCCAGTTCCCTGTTACTGATTTCGAACAGAATCCGTTCCCTGTAAATGTCATCGAACACACTCCCAGTTGCCGGTTAGTGATGTCGAACACTTTCCCAGATTCCTGTTACTGATTTCGAACAGTCACCCAGTTTCCTGTTACAGATATCGATCACGCTCCCAGTTCTGTTACTGATATCGAACAGACTCTGTTCCCTGTTAGTGATATTGAACTCTCTCCCAGTTCCCTGTTACTGATAGAACAATCTGGCAGTTCCCTGTTACTGATATTGAACAAACTTCCAGTTCCCTGTTAGTGATGTCGAACACTTTCCCAGTTCCCTGTTTATGTTATCGAACAAATCTTCCAGTTCCCTGTTTCGGATAATGAACACTCTCCCAATTCCCTGTTACTGATATCAAACACTCTCCCATTTCCCTGTAACTGATGGCAAACACAGACCCAGATCCCTGTTACTGATATCGAACACTCTCCAAGATATCTGTTACTGATATTGTATACTCTCCGTTCCCTGTTACTGATATCAAACTGTCTCCCAGTTTCCTGTCACGGATATCGAGCACACTCCCAGTTCCCTGTTACTAATATTGAACACATTCCCAGATCTCTGTTACTGATTTCGAACTGTCTCGCAATTCCCTGTTAGTGATATAAAACAGTATCCCAGTTCCCTGTTACTGATATCAAACACTCTCCCAGTTCACAGTTACTGATATCGAACACTCTCCGTTCCCTGTTACTGTTATCGAACACTCTCCCAGTTCCCTGTTACTGATATCGAACACTCTCCCTGCTCCCTGATATCGAACACTCTCCGTTCCCTGTTACAGATATCGAACAATCTCCCACTTCCCTGTTACTGATATCGAACAGACTCCGTTCCCTGTAAGTGACATTGAACACACTCCCAGTTCCATGTTAGTGATGTCGAATACTTTCCCAGATTCCTGTTACTGATTTCGAACAGTCTCACAGTTCCCTGTTAGTGATATTGAACGCTCTCCCAGTTCCCTGTTACTGATATCGAACAATCCACCAGTTCCCTGTTAGTGATGTCGAACACTTTCCCAGATTCCTGTTACTGATTTCGAACAGTCTCCCAGTTCCGTTACTGACATCGAACAGACTCCGTTCCCTGTTAATGATATCCAACAATCTTCCAGCTCCCTGTTACTGATATCAAACTGTCTCCCAGTTTCCTGTCACGGATATCGAGCACACTCCCAGTTCTCTGTTACTAATATTGAACACATTCCCAGATCTCTGTTACTGATATAAAACAGTATCCCAGTTCCCTGTTACTGATATCGAACACTCTCCCAGTTCCCTGTTACTGATATCGAACAGGCTCCATTCCCTGTTAGTGATATTGAACACTCTCCCAGTTCCCTGTTACTGATATCGAACGGTCTCCCAGTTCCCTGTTTATGTTATCGAACAATCTTCCAGTTCCCTGTTTCGGATAACGAACACTCTCCCAATTCCCTGTTACTGATATCGAACACTCTCACATTTCCCTGTCACTGCTGGTGAACACAGACCCAGATCCCTGTTACTGATATCGAACACTCTCCAAGATATCTGTTACTGATATTGAATACTCTCCGTTCCCTGTTACTGATATCAAACTGTCTCCCAGTTTCCCGTCACGGATATCGAACACACTCCCAGTTCCCTGTTACTAATATTGAACACATTCCCAGATCTCTGTTACTGATTTCGAACTGTCTCACAATTCCCTGTTACTGATATAAGACAGTATCCCAGTTTCCTGTTACTGATATCAAACACTCTCCCAGTTCACTTTTACTGATATCGAACACTCTCCGTTCCCTGTTACTGTTATCGAACACTCTTCCAATTCCCTGTTACTGTTATCGAACAGTCTCCCATTTCCCTGTTACTGATATCGAGCACTCTCCCAGTTGCCTGTTACTGATGTAGAACAGAGTCCATTCCCTGTTAGTGATATCGAGAACCCTCACAGTTCCCTGTTACTGATATCGAACACTCTCCAAGATACCTGTTACTGATATCGAGCACTCTCCGTTCCCTGTTACTGATATCAAACAGTCTCCCAGTTTCCTGTCACTGATATCGAACACACTCCCAGATCCCTGTTACTGAAATTGAACAATTTTCCCAGATCTCTGTTACTGATTTCGAACTGTCTCCCATTCCCCTGTTACTGATATCAAACACTCTCCCAGTTCACTGTTAGTTATATCGAACACTCTCCCAGTTCTCAGTCACTTATATCGCACAATCTCCCGGTTCCCTGTTTCTGATATCGAACACTCTCCCAGTTCTCTGTTTCTTATGTCGAACAATCTTTCAGTTCCCTGTTACTGATATTGATCAGTTTCCCAGATCTCTGTTACTGATTTCGAACTGTCTCCCAATTCCCTTTTAGCGGTATCGAACAATCTCCCAGTTCCCTGTTACTGATATCGAACAATGTTCCAGTTCCCAGTTGCTGATATCAAACACTCTCCAAGTTACCTGTTACTGATATCGAACACTCTCTGTTCCCTGTTACTGATATCAAACAGTCCCACAGTTTCCTGTCACTGATATTGAACACTTTCCCAGATCTCTGTTACTGATTTCGAACAGTCTCCCAGATCCCTGTTACTGTTATGAAACACTCTCCCAGTTCACTGTTACTGATATCGAAATCTCTGTCATTTCTCCGTGACTGATATCGATCAATCTCCCAGTTCCCTGTTACTGTTATCGAAAGGACTCCGTTACCTGTTAGTGATATCGAACACTCTCCCAGTTCCCTGTTACTGATATCGAACACTCTCTGTTCCCTGCTACAGATATCGAACACTCTCCCAGTTCCCTGTTACTGATTTCGAACAGAATCCGTTCCCTGTAAGGGTCATCGAACACACTCCCAGTTCCCGGTTAGTGATGTCGAACAATTTCCCAGATTCCTGTTACTGATTTCGAACAGTCACCCAGTTTCCTGTTACAGTTATCGATCACTCTCCCAGTTCTGTTACTGATATCGAACAGACTCTGTTCCCTGTTAGTGATATTGAACTCTCTCCCATTTCCCTGTTACTGATAGAACAATCTGCCAGTTCCCTGTTACTGATATTGAACAAACTTCCAGTTCCCTGTTAGTGATGTCGAACACTTTCCCAGATTCCTGTTAATGATTTCCAACAGTCTCCCAGTTCCGTTACTGACATCGAACAGACTCCGTTCCCTGTTAATGATATCGAACAATCTTCCAGCTCCCTGTTACTGATTTCAAACAGTCTCCCAGTTCCTTGTTACTGATATCGAACGGTATCCCTGTTCCATTTTACTGATATTAAACACTCTTCCAGTTTCCTGCTACTGTTATCAAACACTCTCGCAATTCCCTGTTACTGATTTCGAACACTCTCCCATTTCCCTGTCACTGATATCGAACATAGTCCCCGTTCCCTGGTATTGATATTGAACACTCTCCCTGTTCCCTGATATCAAACACACTCTATTCCCTGTTACTGATATTGATCACTTTCGCAGGTCGTTGCTACTGATAACGAACAGACTCCCCGTTCACTGATAACGATACCAAACACTCTCCCAGTTTCCAGTTACTGATATCAAACACTCTCCCAGTTCCCTGTTACTGATATCAAACAGAATCCGTTCCCTGTTAGTGATATTGAACACTCTCCCAGTTCCCTGTTACTGATATCGAACAGTCTCCCAGTTCCCTGTTTATGTTATCGAACAAATCTTCCAGTTCCCTGTTTCGGATAACGAACACTCTCCCAATTCCCTGTTACTGATATCAAACACTCTCCCATTTCCCTGTCACTGATGGCGAACGCAGACCCAGATCCCTGTTACTGATATCGAACACTCTCCAAGATACCTGCTACTGATATTGAACACTCTCCGTTCCCTGTTACTGATATCAAACTGTCTCCCAGTTTCCTGTCACGGATATCGAACACACTCCCAGTTCCCTGTTACTAATATTGAACACATTCCCAGATCTCTGTTACTGATTTCGAACTGTCTCGCAATTCCCTGTTACTGATATAAAACACTCTCCCAGTTCACAGTTACTGATATCGAACACTCTCCGTTCCCTGTTACTGTTATCGAACACTCTTCCAATTCCCTGTTACTGTTATCGAACACTCTCCCAGTTCCCTGTTACTGATATCGAACACTCTCCCTGCTCCCTGATATCGAACACTCTCCGTTCCCTGTTGCAGATTTCGAACACTCTCCCAGTTCCCTGTTACTGATATCGAACAGACTCCGTTCCCTTTAAGTGACATTGAACACACTCCCAGTTCCATGTTAGTGATGTCGAATACTTTCCCAGATTCCTGTTACTGATTTCGAACAGTCTCACAGTTCCCTGTTAGTGATATTGAACGCTCTCCCAGTTCCCTGTTACTGTGATCGAACAATCCACCAGTTCCCTGTTAGTGATGTCGAACACTTTCCCAGATTCCTGTTACTGATTTCCAACAGTCTCCCAGTTCCGTTACTGACATCGAACAGGCTCCGTTCCCTGTTAATGATATCGAACACTCTTCCAGCTCCCTGTTACTGATTTCAAACAGTCTCCCAGTTCCTTGTTACTGATATCGAACAGTATCCCTGTTCCCTTTTACTGATATTAAACTCTCTTCCAGTTTCCTGCTACTGTTATCAAACACTCTCGCAATTCCCTGTTACTGATTTCGAACACTCTCCCATTTCCCTGTCACTGATATCGAACATAGTCCCCGTTCCCTGGTATTGATATTGAACACTCTCCCTGTTCCCTGATATCAAACACACTCCATTCCCTGTTACTGATATTGATCACTTTCCCAGGTCGTTGTTACTGATAACGAACAGACTCCCTGTTCACTGATAACGATACCAAACACTCTCCCAGTTTCCAGTTACTGATATCAAACACTCTCCCAGTTCCCTGTTACTGATATCGAACAGACTCCGTTCCCTGTTAGTGATATTGAACACTCTCCCAGTTCCCTGTTACTGATATCGAACAGTCTCCCAGTTCCCTGTTTATGTTATCGAACAATCTTCCAGTTCCCTGTTTCGGATAACGAACACTCTCCCAATTCCCTGTTACTGATATCAAACACTCTCCCATTTCCCTGTCACTGATGGCAAACACAGACCCAGATCCCTGTTACTGATATCGAACACTCTCCAAGATACCTGCTACTGATATTGAACACTCTCCGTTCCCTGTTACTGATATCAAACTGTCTCCCAGTTTCCTGTCACGGATATCAAACACATTCCCAGTTCCCTGTTACTAATATTGAACACATTCCCAGATCTCTGTTACTGATTTCGAACTGTCTCACAATTCCCTGTTACTGATATAAAACAGTATCCCAGTTCCCTGTTACTGATATCAAACACTCTCCCAGTTCACAGTTACTGATATCGAACACTCTCCGTTCCCTGTTCCCTGATTTCGAACACTCTCCGTTCCCTGTTACAGATATCGAACACTCTCCCAGTTCCCTGTTACTGATATCGAACAGACTCCGTTCCCTGTAAGTGACATTGAACACACTCCCAGTTCCATGTTAGTGATGTCGAATACTTTCCCAGATTCCTGTTACTGATTTCGAACAGTCTCACAGTTCCCTGTTAGTGATATTGAATGCTCTCCCAGTTCCCTGTTACTGTGATCGAACAATCCACCAGTTCCCTGTTAGTGATGTCGAACACTTTCCCAGATTCCTGTTACTGATTTCGAACAGTCTCCCAGTTCCGTTACTGACATCGAACAGACTCCGTTCCCTGTTAATGATATCGAACAATCTTCCAGCTCCCTGTTACTGATTTCAAACAGTCTCCCAGTTCCTTGTTACTGATATCGAACGGTATCCCTGTTCCCTTTTACTGATATTAAACACTCTTCCAGTTTCCTGTTACTGTTATCAAACACTCTCGCAATTCCCTGTTACTGATTTCGAACACTCTCCCATTTCCCTGTCACTGATATCGAACATAGTCCCCGTTCCCTGGTATTGATATTGAACACTCTCCCTGTTCCCTGATGTCAAACACACTCCATTCCCTGTTACTGATATTGATCACTTTCCCAGGTCGTTGTTACTGATAACGAACAGATTCCCTTTCACTGATAACGATACCAAACACTCTCCCAGTTTCCAGTTACTGATATCAAACACTCTCCCAGTTCCCTGTTACTGATATCGAACAGTCTCCCAGTTCCCTGTTTATGTTATCGAACAATCTTCCAGTTCTCTGTTTTGGATAACGAACACTCTCCCAATTCCCTGTTACTGATATCGAACACTCTCACATTTCCCTGTCACTGCTGGTGAACACAGACCCAGATCCCTGTTACTGATATCGAACACTCTTCAAGATATCTGTTACTGATATTGAATACTCTCCGTTCCCTGTTACTGATATCAAACTGTCTCCCAGTTTCCTGTCACGGATATCGAACACACTCCCAGTTCCCTGTTACTAATATTGAACACATTCCCAGATCTCTGTTACTGATTTCGAACTGTCTCTCAATTCCCTGTTACTGATATAAGACAGCATCCCAGTTCCCTGTTACTGATATCAAACACTCTCCCAGTTCACTTTTACTGATATCGAACACTCTCCGTTCCCTGTTACTGTTATCGAACACTCTTCCAATTCCCTGTTACTGTTATCGAACAGTCTTCCATTTCCCTGTTACTGATATCGAGCACTCTCCCAGTTGCTTGTTACTGATATAGAACAGAATCCATTCCCTGTTAGTGATATCGAGAACCCTCACAGTTCCCTGTTACTGATATCGAACACTCTCCAAGATACCTGTTACTGATATCGAGCACTCTCTGTTCCCTGTTACTGATATCAAACAGTCTCCCAGTTTCCTGTCACTGATATCGAACACACTCCCAGATCCCTGTTACTGAAATTGAACAATTTTCCCAGATCTCTGTTACTGATTTCGAACTGTCTCCCATTCCCCTGTTACTGATATCAAACACTCTCCCAGTTCACTGTTAGTTATATCGAACACTCTCCCAGTTCTCAGTCACTTATATCGCACAATCTCCCAGTTCCCTGTTTCTGATATCGAACACTCTCCCAGTTCTCTGTTTCTGATGTCGAACAATCTTCCAGTTCCCTGTTACTGATATTGATCAGTTTCCCAGATCTCTGTTACTGATTTCGAACTGTCTCCCAATTCCCTTTTAGCGATATCGAACAATCTCCCAGTTCCCTGTTACTGATATCGAACAATGTTCCAGTTCCCAGTTGCTGATATCAAACACTCTCCAAGTTACCTGTTACTGATATCGAACACTCTCTGTTCCCTGTTACTGATATCAAACAGTCCCACAGTTTCCTGTCACTGATATTGAACACTTTCCCAGATCTCTGTTACTGATTTCGAACAGTCTCCCAGATCCCTGTTACTGTTATGAAACACTCTCCCAGTTCACTGTTACTGATATCGAAATCTCTGTCAGTTCCCCGTGACTGATATCGATCAATCTCCCAGTTCCCTGTTACTGTTATCGAAAGGACTCCGTTACCTGTTAGTGATATCGAACACTCTCCCAGTTCCCTGTTACTGATATCGAACACTCTCTGTTCCCTGCTACAGATATCGAACACTCTCCCAGTTCCCTTTTACTGATTTCGAACAGAATCCGTTCCCTGTAAGTGTCATGGAACACACTCCCAGTTCCCGGTTAGTGATGTCGAACACTTTCCCAGATTCCTGTTACTGATTTCGAACAGTCACCCAGTTTCCTGTTACAGATATCGATCACTCTCCCAGTTCTGTTACTGATATCGAACAGACTCTGTTCCCTGTTAGTGATGTTGAACCCTCTCCCAGTTCCCTGTTACTGATAGAACAATCTGCCAGTTCCCTATTACTGATATTGAACAAACTTCCAGTTCCCTGTTAGTGATGTCGAACACTTTCCCAGATTCCTGTTACTGATTTCCAACAGTCTCCCAGTTCCCTGTTACTGATATCGCACAGTATCCCAGTTCCCTGTTACTGATATCAAGCACTCTCCGTTTTCTGTTACTGTTATCAAACACTCTCCCAATTCCCTGTTACTGATTTCGAACAGTCTCCCAGTTCCCTGTTACTGTTATGAAACACTCTCCCAATTCATTGTTACTTATATCGAAATCTCTCCCAGTTCCCCGTGACTGATATCGATCAATCTCCCAGTTCCCTGTTACTGTTATCGAAAAGACTCCGTTCCCTGTTACTGAGATCAAACATTCTCCTTGTTCCCTGATATCGAACACTCTCTGTTCCCTGTTACAGATATCGAACACTCTCCTAGTTCCCTGTTGCTGATATCGACCACTCTCCCTGTTCCCTGATATCGAACACTCTCCGTTCCCTGTTACAGATATCGAACACTCTCCCAGTTCCCTATTACTGATAACGAACATAATCCGTTCCCTGTAAGTGACATCGAACACACTCCCAGTTCCCTGTTAGTGATGTCGAACAATTTCCCAGATTCCTGTTACTGATTTCGAACAGTCACCCAGTTTCCTGTTACAGATATCAAATACTCTCCCAGTTCTGCTTCTGATATCGATCAGACTCTGTTCCCTGTTAGTGATATTAAACTCTCTCCCACTTCCCTGTTACTGATATCGAACAATCTGCCAGTTCCCTGTTAATGATATCGAACAATCTTCCAGTTCCCTGATTCTGATAACGAACATTCTCCCAGTTCCCTGATATCGAACAAACTCGGTTCACTGTTAGTGATATCGAACACTCTCCCAGTTCCCTGTTACTGATATCGAACAAGCTTCCAGTTCCCTGTTAGTAAAGTCGAACACTTTCCCAGTTTCCTGTTACTGATTTCGAACAGTCTCCCAGTTCCCTGTTACTGATATTGAACAATATCCCAGTTCCCTGTTACTGATATCCAGCACTCTCCGTTTCCTGTTACTGTTATCAAACACTCTACCAATTCCCTGTTACAGATATCGAATATTCTCCAAGTTACCTGTTACTGATATCGAACACTCTCCGTTCCCTGTTACTATTATCGAACACACTTCCAGTTCCCTGTTACTGATATCGAACACTTTCCCAGATCCCTGTTACTGATTTCGAACAGTCCCCCAGTTCCCTTTTACTGCTATCGAACAGTCTCCCATTTACCTGTTACTGATATCGAACACTCTTCGTTCCCTCTTACAGATATCGAACACTCTCCCAGTTCCCTGTTACTGATATCGAACAGAATCCGTTCCCTGTAAGTGACATCGAACACACTCCGTTCCCTGTTAGTGATGTCGAACACTTTCTCAGATTCCTGTTACTGATTTCGAACAGTCACCCAGTTTCCTGTTACAGATATCGAACACTCTCCCAGTTCTGTTACTGATATCGAACAGACTCTGTTCCCTGATAGTGATATTAAACTCTCTCCAGGTTCCCTGTTACTGATATCGAACAATCTGCCAGTTTCCTGTTTCTGATATCGAACAATCTACCAGTAACCTGTTACTGATATCGAACACTCTCCAAGTTACCAGTTACTGATATCGAACACTCTCCGTTCCCTGTTACTGTTATCGAACACTCTTCCAGTTCCCTGTTACTGATTTAGAACACTTTCACAGATTCCTGTTAATGATTTTGAACAGTCCCCCAATTCCCTGTTACTGTAATCGAACACTCTCACAGTTGCCTGTTACTGATATAGAACAGACTCCACTCCCTGTTAGTAATATCGAACACCCTCCCAGTTCCCTGTTACTGATATCGAACACTCTCCCAGTTGCCTGTTACTGATATAGAACAGACTCCACTCCCAGCTAGTGATATCGAACACTCTCCCAGTTCCCTGTTACTGATATCGAACAATGTTCCAGCTCCCTGTTGCTGATATCAAACACTCTCCAAGTTACCTGTTACTGATATCGAACACTCTTCGTTCCCTGTTAGTGATATCAAACAGTCCCGCAGTTTCCTGTCACTGATATCGAACACACTCCCAGTTCCCTGTTACTGATATTGAACTCTTTCCCAGATCTCTGTTACTGATTTCGAACAGTCTCCCAGATCCCTGTTACTGTTATGAAACACTCTCCCAGTTCACTGCTACTAATATCGAAATCTCTCCCAGTTCCCCGTGACTGATATCGATCAATCTCCCAGTTCCCTGTTACTGTTATCGAAAAGACTCCGTTCCCTGTTAGTGTTATCGACCACTCTCCCAGTTCCCTGTTACTGATATCGAACACTCTCCCTGTTCGCTGATATCCAACACTCTCCGTTCCCTGTTACAGATATCGAACAGACTCCGTTCCCTGTAAGTGACATCGAATACACTCCCAGTTCCCTGTCAGTGATGTCGAACACTTTCCCAGATTCCTGTTACTGATTTCGAACAGTCACCCAGTTTCCTGTTACAGATATCGAACACTCTCCCAGTACTGTTACTGATATTGAACAGACTCTGTTCCCTGTTAGAGATATTGAACTCTCTCCCAGTTCCCTGTTACTGATATCGAACAATCTGCCAGTTCCCTGATTCTGATATCGAACAATTTTCCAGTTTCCTGTTACTGATATTGAACACTCTCCAAGTTACCTGTTACTGATATCGAACACTCTTCGTTCCCTGTTACTGTTATCGAACACACTACAGTTTCCTGTTATTGATATCGAACACTTTCCCACATCCCCGATACTGATTTTGAACAGTCCCCCAGTTCCCTGTTACCTTTATCGAACAGTCTCCCATTTCCCTGTTACTGATATAGAACATGCTCCCAGTTGCCTGTTACTGATATAGAACAGACCCCACTCCCAGTTAGTGATATCGAACACCCTCACAGTTCCCTGTTACTGATATCGAACACTCTCCAAGATACCTGTTACTGATATCGAGCACACTCCGTTCCCTGATACTGATATCAAAGAGTCTCCCAGTTTCCTGTCACTGATATCGAACACACTCCCAGATCCCTTTTACTGAAATTGAACAATTTTCCCAGATCTCTGTTACTGATTTCGAACTGTCTCCCAATTCACTGTTACTGATATCGAACAGTATCCCATTCCCCTGTTACTGATATCAAGCACTCTCCCAGTTCACTGTTAGTGATATCGAACACTCTCCCAGTTCTCAGTCACTTATATCGCACAATCTCCCAGTTCCGTTTCTGATTTCGAACACTCTCCCAGTCTCTGTTTCTGATGGCGAACAATCTTCCAGTTCCCTGTTACTGATATTGATCAGTTTCCCAGATCTCTGTTACTGATTTTGAACTGTCTCCCAATTCCCTGTTAGTGATATCGAACACTCTCCCAGTTCCCTGTTACTGATATCGAACACTCTCCCAGTTCCCTGTTACTGATATCGAACGATGTTCCAGTTCCCTGTTGCTGATATCAAACACTCTCCAAGTTACCTGTTACTGACATCGAACACTCTCCGTTCCCTGTTACTGATACCAAACAGTCCCTCAGTTTCCTGTCACTGATATCAAACACACTCCCAGTTCCCTGTTACTGATATTGAACACTTTCCCAGATCTCTGTTACTGATTTCGATCAGTCTCCCAGATCCCTGTTACTGTTATGAAACACTCTCCCAGTTCACTTTTACTAATATCGAAATCTCTCCCAGTTCCCCGTGACTGATATCGATCAATCTCCCAGTTCCCTGTAAGTGTTATCGGAAAGACTCCGTTCCCTGTTAGTGATATCAAACACTCTCCCAATTCCCTGTCACTGATGGCGAACACAGACCCAGTTCCCTGTTACTGATATCCAACCCTCTCTCTGTTCCCTGATATCCAACACTCTCCGTTACCTGTTACAGATATTGAACACTCTCCCAGTTCCCTGTTACTGATATCGAACAATCTGCCAGTTCCCTGTTAATGATATCGAACAATCTTCCTGTTCTATGATTCTGATAACGAACATTCTCCCAGTTCCTTGATATTGAACAAACTCCGTTCACTCTTAGTGATATTGAACACTCTCCCAGTTCCCTGTTACTGATATCGAACAAACTTCCAGTTCCCTGTTTGTAAAGTCGAACACTTTCCCAGTTTCCTGTTACTGATTTCGAACAGTCTCCCAGTTCCCTGTTACTGATATCAAACTCTCTTCGTTCCCTGTTACTGATATCAAACAGTCCCCCAGTTTCCTGTCACTGATATCAAACACACTCCCAGTTCCCTGTTACTGATATTGAACATTTTCCCAGATCTCTGTTACTGATTTCGAACAGTCTCCTAGATCCCTGTTACGGTTATGAAACACTCTCCCAGTTCACTGTTACTAATATCGAAATCTCTCCCAGTTCCCCGTGACTGATATCGATCAATCTCCCAGTTCCCGGTTACTGTTATCGAAAAGACTCCATTCCCTGTTACTGATATCAAACACTCTCCTTGTTCTCTGATATCGAACACTCTCTGTTCCCTGTTACAGATATCGAACACTCTCCCAGTTTTCTGTTACTGATATCGAACAGACTCCGTTCCCTGTAAGTGTCATCGATCACACTCCCACTTCCCTGTTAGTGATGTCGAACAATTTCCCAGATTCCTGTTACTGATTTCGATCAGTCACCCAGTTTCCTGTTACAGATATCGAACACTCTCCAAGTTCTGTTTCTGATATCGAACAGACTCTGTTCCCTGTTAGTGATATTGAACTCTCTCCCACTTCCCTTTTACTGATATCGAACAATCTGCCAGTTCCCTGTTAATGATATCGAACAATCTCCCAGTTCCCTGATTCTGAAAACGAACATTCTGCCAGTACCCTGATATCGAACAAACCCCATTCACTTTTAGTGATATCGAATACTCTCCCAGTTACCTGTTACGGAAATCGAACAAACTTCCAGTTCACTGTTAGTAAAGTCGAACACTTTCCCAGATTCCTGTTACTGATTTCAAACTGTCTCCCAGTTCCCTGTTACTGATATAAAGCACTCTCTATTTCCTGTTACAGTTATCAAACACTCTCCGAATTTCCTGTTACTGATATCGAACACTCTTCCATTTCCCTGTCACTGATGGCGAACACAGACCAGTTCCCTGTTACTGATATCGAACCCTCTCCCTGTTCCCTGATATCCTACATTCTCCATTCTGTTAGTGATATCGCACACTCTCCCAGATCCCTGTTACTGATATTGAACAATCTTCCAGTTCCCTGTTAGTGATGTCGAACACTTTCCCAGATTCCTGCTACTGATTTCGAACAGTCTCTTAGTTCCCTTTTAGTGATATTGAACACTCTCCCAGTTCCCTGTTAGTGATATCGAACACTCTCCCAGTTCCCTGTTGCTGACATCGAAAACTTTCCCAGATCCCTGTTACTGATTTCGAACAGTCTCCCAGTTCCCTATTAGTGACATCAAGCAGGCTCCGTTCCCTGTTACTGATATCGAACAATGTTCTAGTTCCCTGTTACTGATATCGAACACTCTGCAAGTTACCTGATACTGATATCGAACACTTTCCCAGATCCCTGTTACTGCTTTCAAACATTCTCCCAGTTTCCTGTCACTGATATCGAACACTCTCCGAGTTCCCTGTTACTGATATCGAAAACATTCCCAGATTCCTATTACTGAGTTTGAACAGTCACCCAGTTCCCTGTTAATGTTATCGAACAATCTTGCAGTTCCCTGTTTCTGATAACGAACACTCTCCCAGTTCCCTGATATCGAACAAACACCGTTCCCTGTTACTGATAACGAACAATCTCCCAGTTCCCTGTTAATGATATCGAACAATCTTCCAGTTCCCTGTTTCTGATAACGAACACTCTCCAAGTTCCCTGTTACTGATATCGAACAATGTTCCAGTTCCCTGTTAGTGATGTCGAACACTTTCCCAGATTCCTGTTACTGATTTCGAACAGTCTCTCAGTTCCCTGTTACTGATATCGAACAGTATCCCAGATCCCTGTTACTGATATCAAACACTCTCCCAGTTTCCTGTTACTGTTATCAAACACTCTCCCAATTCCCTGTTACTGATATCGAACACTCTTCCATTTCCCTGTCACTGATGGCGAACACAGACCCAGTTCCCTGTTACTGATATCGAACCCTCTCCCTGTTCCCTGATATCCATCACTGTCCATTCTCTGTTAGTGATATCGAACACTCTCCCAGTTCCCTGTTACTGATATCGAACAATCTTCCAGTTCCCTGTTAGTGATGTCGGACACTTTCCCAGATTCCTCTTACTGACTTCGAACAGACTCCCAGTTCCCTGTTACTGATATAAAGCACTCTCTATTTCCTGTTACAGTTATCAAACACTCTCCCAATTTCCTGTTACTGATATCGAACACTCTTCCATTTCCCTGTCACTGATGGCGAACACAGACCCAGTTCCCTGTTACTGATATCGAACCCTCTCCCTGTTCCCTGATATCCTACATTCTCCATTCTGTTACTGATTTCGAACAGTCTCCCAGATCCCTGTTACTGTTATGAAACACTCTCCCAGTTCACTTTTACTAATATCGAAATCTCTCCCAGTTCCCCGTGACTGATATCGATCAATCTCCCAGTTCCCTGTAAGTGTTATCGGAAAGACTCCGTTCCCTGTTAGTGATATCAAACACTCTCCCAATTCCCTGTCACTGATGGCGAACACAGACCCAGTTCCCTGTTACTGATATCCAACCCCCTCTCTGTTCCCTGATATCCAACACTCTCCGTTACCTGTTACAGATATTGAACACTCTCCCAGTTCCCTGTTACTGATATCGAACAATCTGCCAGTTCCCTGTTAATGATATCGAACAATCTTCCTGTTCTATGATTCTGATAACGAACATTCTCCCAGTTCCTTGATATTGAACAAACTCCGTTCACTCTTAGTGATATTGAACACTCTCCCAGTTCCCTGTTACTGATATCGAACAAACTTCCAGTTCCCTGTTTGTAAAGTCGAACACTTTCCCAGTTTCCTGTTACTGATTTCGAACA
The DNA here is from genome assembly GCF_030028105.1 of Mobula birostris. Taxonomy (NCBI): domain Eukaryota; kingdom Metazoa; phylum Chordata; class Chondrichthyes; order Myliobatiformes; family Myliobatidae; genus Mobula; species Mobula birostris. The sequence goes on from NC_092378.1 coordinate 95,033,369, forward strand.
GTCTCCCAGTTCCCTGTTACTGTTATCAAACTCTCTTCGTTCCCTGTTACTGATATCAAACAGTCCCCCAGTTTCCTGTCACTGATATCAAACACACTCCCAGTTCCCTGTTACTGATATTGAACGTTTTCCCAGATCTCTGTTACTGATTTCGAACAGTCTCCTAGATCCCTGTTACGGTTATGAAACACTCTCCCAGTTCACTGTTACTAATATCGAAATCTCTCCCAGTTCCCCGTGACTGATATCGATCAATCTCCCAGTTCCCGGTTACTGTTATCGAAAAGACTCCATTCCCTGTTACTGATATCAAACACTCTCCTTGTTCTCTGATATCGAACACTCTCTGTTCCCTGTTACAGATATCGAACACTCTCCCAGTTTTCTGTTACTGATATCGAACAGACTCCGTTCCCTGTAAGTGTCATCGATCACACTCCCACTTCCCTGTTAGTGATGTCGAACAATTTCCCAGATTCCTGTTACTGATTTCGATCAGTCACCCAGTTTCCTGTTACAGATATCGAACACTCTCCAAGTTCTGTTTCTGATATCGAACAGACTCTGTTCCCAGTTAGTGATATTGAACTCTCTCCCACTTCCCTTTTACTGATATCGAACAATCTGCCAGTTCCCTGATAATGATATCGAACAATCTTCCAGTTCCCTGATTCTGAAAACGAACATTCTGCCAGTACCCTGATATCGAACAAACCCCATTCACTTTTAGTGATATCGAATACTCTCCCAGTTACCTGTTACGGAAATCGAACAAACTTCCAGTTCACTGTTAGTAAAGTCGAACACTTTCCCAGATTCCTGTTACTGATTTCAAACTGTCTCCCAGTTCCCTGTTACTGATATAAAGCACTCTCTATTTCCTGTTACAGTTATCAAACACTCTCCGAATTTCCTGTTACTGATATCGAACACTCTTCCATTTCCCTGTCACTGATGGCGAACACAGACCAGTTCCCTGTTACTGATATCGAACCCTCTCCCTGTTCCCTGATATTCTACATTCTCCATTCTGTTAGTGATATCGCACACTCTCCCAGATCCCTGTTACTGATATTGAACAATCTTCCAGTTCCCTGTTAGTGATGTCGAACACTTTCCCAGATTCCTGCTACTGATTTCGAACAGTCTCTTAGTTCCCTTTTAGTGATATTGAACACTCTCCCAGTTCCCTGTTAGTGATATCGAACACTCTCCCAGTTCCCTGTTGCTGACATCGAAAACTTTCCCAGATCCCTGTTACTGACTTCGAACAGTCTCCCAGTTCCCTATTAGTGACATCAAGCAGGCTCCGTTCCCTGTTACTGATATCGAACAATGTTCTAGTTCCCTGTTACTGATATCGAACACTCTGCAAGTTACCTGATACTGATATCGAACACTTTCCCAGATCCCTGTTACTGATTTCAAACATTCTCCCAGTTTCCTGTCACTGATATCGAACACTCTCCGAGTTCCCTGTTACTGATATCGAAAACATTCCCAGATTCCTATTACTGAGTTTGAACAGTCACCCAGTTCCCTGTTAATGTTATCGAACAATCTTGCAGTTCCCTGTTTCTGATAACGAAAACTCTCCCAGTTCCCTGATATCGAACAAACACCGTTCCCTGTTACTGATAACGAACACTCTCCCAGTTCCCTGTCAATGATATCGAACAATCTTCCAGTTCCCTGTTACTGATAACGAACACTCTCCAAGTTCCCTGTTACTGATATCGAACAATGTTCCAGTTCCCTGTTAGTGATGTCGAACACTTTCCCAGATTCCTGTTACTGATTTCGAACAGTCTCTCAGTTCCCTGTTACTGATATCGAACAGTATCCCAGATCCCTGTTACTGATATCAAACACTCTCCCAGTTTCCTGTTACTGTTATCAAACACTCTCCCAATTCCCTGTTACTGATATCGAACACTCTTCCATTTCCCTGTCACTGATGGCGAACACAGACCCAGTTCCCTGTTACTGATATCGAACCCTCTCCCTGTTCCCTGATATCCATCACTGTCCATTCTCTGTTAGTGATATCGAACACTCTCCCAGTTCCCTGTTACTGATATCGAACAATCTTCCAGTTCCCTGTTAGTGATGTCGGACACTTTCCCAGATTCCTCTTACTGACTTCGAACAGTCTCCCAGTTCCCTGTTACTGATATAAAGCACTCTCTATTTCCTGTTACAGTTATCAAACACTCTCCCAATTTCCTGTTACTGATATCGAACACTCTTCCATTTCCCTGTCACTGATGGCGAACACAGACCCAGTTCCCTGTTACTGATATCGAACCCTCTCCCTGTTCCCTGATATCCTACATTCTCCATTCTGTTAGTGATATCGCACACTCTCCCAGATCCCTGTTACTGATATTGAACACTCTCCCAGTTCCCTGTTAGTGATATCGAACACTCTCCCAGTTCCCTGTTGCTGACATCGAAAACTTTCCCAGATCCCTGTTACTGATTTCGAACAGTCTCCCAGTTCCCTATTAGTGACATCAAGCAGGCTCCGTTCCCTGTTACTGATATCGAACAATGTTCTAGTTCCCTGTTACTGATATCAAACACTCTGCAAGTTACCTGATACTGATATCGAACACTTTCCCAGATCCCTGTTACTGATTTCAAACATTCTCCCAGTTTCCTGTCACTGATATCGAACACTCTCCGAGTTCCCTGTTACTGATATCGAAAACATTCCCAGATTCCTATTACTGATTTTGAACAGTCACCCAGTTCCCTGTTAATGTTATCGAACAATTTTGCAGTTCCCTGTTTCTGATAACGAACACTCTCCCAGTTCCCTGATATCGAACAAACACCGTTCCCTGTTACTGATAACGAACAATCTCCCAGTTCCCTGTTAATGATATCGAACAATCTTCCAGTTCCCTGTTTCTGATAACGAACACTCTCCAAGTTCCCTGTTACTGATATCGAACAATGTTCCAGTTCCCTGTTAGTGATGTCGAACACTTTCCCAGATTCCTGTTACTGATTTCGAACAGTCTCTCAGTTCCCTGTTACTGATATCGAACAGTATCCCAGATCCCTGTTACTGATATCAAACACTCTCCCAGTTTCCTGTTACTGTTATCAAACACTCTCCCAATTCCCTGTTACTGATATCGAACACTCTTCCATTTCCCTGTCACTGATGGCGAACACAGACCCAGTTCCCTGTTACTGATAGCGAACCCTCTCCCTGTTCCCTGATATCCATCACTGTCCATTCTCTGTTAGTGATATCGAACACTCTCCCAGTTCCCTGTTACTGATATCGAACAATCTTCCAGTTCCCTGTTAGTGATGTCGGACACTTTCCCAGATTCCTCTTACTGATTTCGAACAGTCTCCCAGTTCCTTGTTACTGATATAAAGCACTCTCTATTTCCTGTTACAGTTATCAAACACTCTCCCAATTTCCTGTTACTGATATTGAACACTCTTCCATTTCCCTGTCACTGATGGCGAACACAGACCCAGTTCCCTGTTACTGATATCCAACCCCCTCTCTGTTCCCTGATATCCAACACTCTCCGTTACCTGTTACAGATATTGAACACTCTCCCAGTTCCCTGTTACTGATATCGAACAATCTGCCAGTTCCCTGTTAATGATATCGAACAATCTTCCTGTTCTATGATTCTGATAACGAACATTCTCCCAGTTCCTTGATATTGAACAAACTCCGTTCACTCTTAGTGATATTGAACACTCTCCCAGTTCCCTGTTACTGATATCGAACAAACTTCCAGTTCCCTGTTTGTAAAGTCGAACACTTTCCCAGTTTCCTGTTACTGATTTCGAACAGTCTCCCAGTTCCCTGTTACTGTTATCAAACTCTCTTCGTTCCCTGTTACTGATATCAAACAGTCCCCCAGTTTCCTGTCACTGATATCAAACACACTCCCAGTTCCCTGTTACTGATATTGAACGTTTTCCCAGATCTCTGTTACTGATTTCGAACAGTCTCCTAGATCCCTGTTACGGTTATGAAACACTCTCCCAGTTCACTGTTACTAATATCGAAATCTCTCCCAGTTCCCCGTGACTGATATCGATCAATCTCCCAGTTCCCGGTTACTGTTATCGAAAAGACTCCATTCCCTGTTACTGATATCAAACACTCTCCTTGTTCTCTGATATCGAACACTCTCTGTTCCCTGTTACAGATATCGAACACTCTCCCAGTTTTCTGTTACTGATATCGAACAGACTCCGTTCCCTGTAAGTGTCATCGATCACACTCCCACTTCCCTGTTAGTGATGTCGAACAATTTCCCAGATTCCTGTTACTGATTTCGATCAGTCACCCAGTTTCCTGTTACAGATATCGAACACTCTCCAAGTTCTGTTTCTGATATCGAACAGACTCTGTTCCCAGTTAGTGATATTGAACTCTCTCCCACTTCCCTTTTACTGATATCGAACAATCTGCCAGTTCCCTGATAATGATATCGAACAATCTTCCAGTTCCCTGATTCTGAAAACGAACATTCTGCCAGTACCCTGATATCGAACAAACCCCATTCACTTTTAGTGATATCGAATACTCTCCCAGTTACCTGTTACGGAAATCGAACAAACTTCCAGTTCACTGTTAGTAAAGTCGAACACTTTCCCAGATTCCTGTTACTGATTTCAAACTGTCTCCCAGTTCCCTGTTACTGATATAAAGCACTCTCTATTTCCTGTTACAGTTATCAAACACTCTCCGAATTTCCTGTTACTGATATCGAACACTCTTCCATTTCCCTGTCACTGATGGCGAACACAGACCAGTTCCCTGTTACTGATATCGAACCCTCTCCCTGTTCCCTGATATTCTACATTCTCCATTCTGTTAGTGATATCGCACACTCTCCCAGATCCCTGTTACTGATATTGAACAATCTTCCAGTTCCCTGTTAGTGATGTCGAACACTTTCCCAGATTCCTGCTACTGATTTCGAACAGTCTCTTAGTTCCCTTTTAGTGATATTGAACACTCTCCCAGTTCCCTGTTAGTGATATCGAACACTCTCCCAGTTCCCTGTTGCTGACATCGAAAACTTTCCCAGATCCCTGTTACTGACTTCGAACAGTCTCCCAGTTCCCTATTAGTGACATCAAGCAGGCTCCGTTCCCTGTTACTGATAACGAACACTCTCCAAGTTCCCTGTTACTGATATCGAACAATGTTCCAGTTCCCTGTTAGTGATGTCGAACACTTTCCCAGATTCCTGTTACTGATTTCGAACAGTCTCTCAGTTCCCTGTTACTGATATCGAACAGTATCCCAGATCCCTGTTACTGATATCAAACACTCTCCCAGTTTCCTGTTACTGTTATCAAACACTCTCCCAATTCCCTGTTACTGATATCGAACACTCTTCCATTTCCCTGTCACTGATGGCGAACACAGACCCAGTTCCCTGTTACTGATATCGAACCCTCTCCCTGTTCCCTGATATCCATCACTGTCCATTCTCTGTTAGTGATATCGAACACTCTCCCAGTTCCCTGTTACTGATATCGAACAATCTTCCAGTTCCCTGTTAGTGATGTCGGACACTTTCCCAGATTCCTCTTACTGACTTCGAACAGTCTCCCAGTTCCCTGTTACTGATATAAAGCACTCTCTATTTCCTGTTACAGTTATCAAACACTCTCCCAATTTCCTGTTACTGATATCGAACACTCTTCCATTTCCCTGTCACTGATGGCGAACACAGACCCAGTTCCCTGTTACTGATATCGAACCCTCTCCCTGTTCCCTGATATCCTACATTCTCCATTCTGTTAGTGATATCGCACACTCTCCCAGATCCCTGTTACTGATATTGAACACTCTCCCAGTTCCCTGTTAGTGATATCGAACACTCTCCCAGTTCCCTGTTGCTGACATCGAAAACTTTCCCAGATCCCTGTTACTGATTTCGAACAGTCTCCCAGTTCCCTATTAGTGACATCAAGCAGGCTCCGTTCCCTGTTACTGATATCGAACAATGTTCTAGTTCCCTGTTACTGATATCAAACACTCTGCAAGTTACCTGATACTGATATCGAACACTTTCCCAGATCCCTGTTACTGATTTCAAACATTCTCCCAGTTTCCTGTCACTGATATCGAACACTCTCCGAGTTCCCTGTTACTGATATCGAAAACATTCCCAGATTCCTATTACTGATTTTGAACAGTCACCCAGTTCCCTGTTAATGTTATCGAACAATTTTGCAGTTCCCTGTTTCTGATAACGAACACTCTCCCAGTTCCCTGATATCGAACAAACACCGTTCCCTGTTACTGATAACGAACAATCTCCCAGTTCCCTGTTAATGATATCGAACAATCTTCCAGTTCCCTGTTTCTGATAACGAACACTCTCCAAGTTCCCTGTTACTGATATCGAACAATGTTCCAGTTCCCTGTTAGTGATGTCGAACACTTTCCCAGATTCCTGTTACTGATTTCGAACAGTCTCTCAGTTCCCTGTTACTGATATCGAACAGTATCCCAGATCCCTGTTACTGATATCAAACACTCTCCCAGTTTCCTGTTACTGTTATCAAACACTCTCCCAATTCCCTGTTACTGATATCGAACACTCTTCCATTTCCCTGTCACTGATGGCGAACACAGACCCAGTTCCCTGTTACTGATAGCGAACCCTCTCCCTGTTCCCTGATATCCATCACTGTCCATTCTCTGTTAGTGATATCGAACACTCTCCCAGTTCCCTGTTACTGATATCGAACAATCTTCCAGTTCCCTGTTAGTGATGTCGGACACTTTCCCAGATTCCTCTTACTGATTTCGAACAGTCTCCCAGTTCCTTGTTACTGATATAAAGCACTCTCTATTTCCTGTTACAGTTATCAAACACTCTCCCAATTTCCTGTTACTGATATTGAACACTCTTCCATTTCCCTGTCACTGATGGCGAACACAGACCCAGTTCCCTGTTACTGATATCGAAACCTTTCCCTGTTCCCTGATATCCTACATTCTCCATTCTGTTAGTGATATCGCACACTCTCCCAGATCCCTGTTACTGATATTGAACACTCTCCCAGTTCCCTGTTAGTGATATCGAACACTCTCCCAGTTCCCTGTTGCTGACATCGAAAACTTTCCCAGATCCCTGTTACTGATTTCGAACAGTCTCCCAGTTCCCTATTAGTGACATCAAGCAGGCTCCGTTCCCTGTTACTGATATCGAACAATGTTCTAGTTCCCTGTTACTGATATCGAACACTCTGCAAGTTTCCTGATACTGATATCGAACACTTTCCCAGATCCCTGTTACTGATTTCAAACATTCTCCCAGTTTCCTGTCACTGATATCGAACACTCTCCGAGTTCCCTGTTACTGATATCGAAAACATTCCCAGATTCCTATTACTGATTTTGAACAGTCACCCAGTTCCCTGTTAATGTTATCGAACAATTTTGCAGTTCCCTGTTTCTGATAACGAACACTCTCCCAGTTCCCTGATATCGAACAAACACCGTTCCCTGTTACTGATAACGAACAATCTCCCAGTTCCCTGTTAATGATATCGAACAATCTTCCAGTTCCCTGTTTCTGATAACGAACACTCTCCAAGTTCCCTGTTACTGATATCGAACAATGTTCCAGTTCCCTGTTAGTGATGTCGAACACTTTCCCAGATTCCTGTTACTGATTTCGAACAGTCTCTCAGTTCCCTGTTACTGATATCGAACAGTATCCCAGATCCCTGTTACTGATATCAAACACTCTCCCAGTTTCCTGTTACTGTTATCAAACACTCTCCCAATTCCCTGTTACTGATATCGAACACTCTTCCATTTCCCTGTCACTGATGGCGAACACAGACCCAGTTCCCTGTTACTGATAGCGAACCCTCTCCCTGTTCTCTGATATCCATCACTGTCCATTCTCTGTTAGTGATATCGAACACTCTCCCAGTTCCCTGTTACTGATATCGAACAATCTTCCAGTTCCCTGTTAGTGATGTCGGACACTTTCCCAGATTCCTCTTACTGATTTCGAACAGTCTCCCAGTTCCCTGTTACTGATATAAAGCACTCTCTATTTCCTGTTACAGTTATCAAACACTCTCCCAATTTCCTGTTACTGATATTGAACACTCTTCCATTTCCCTGTCACTGATGGCGAACACAGACCCAGTTCCCTGTTACTGATATCGAAACCTCTCCCTGTTCCCTGATATCCTACATTCTCCATTCTGTTAGTGATATCGCACACTCTCCCAGATCCCTGTTACTGATATTGAACACTCTCCCAGTTCCCTGTTAGTGATATCGGACACTCTCCCAGTTCCCTGTTGCTGACATCGAAAACTTTCCCAGATCCCTGTTACTGATTTCGAACAGTCTCCCAGTTCCCTATTAGTGACATCAAGCAGGCTCCGTTCCCTGTTACTGATATCGAACAATGTTCTAGTTCCCTGTTACTGATATCGAACACTCTGCAAGTTTCCTGATACTGATATCGAACACTTTCCCAGATCCCTGTTACTGATTTCGAACATTCTCCCAGTTTCCTGTCACTGATATCGAACACTCTCCGAGTTCCCTGTTACTGATATCGAAAACATTCCCAGATTCCTATTACTGATTTTGAACAGTCACCCAGTTCCCTGTTAATGTTATCGAACAATTTTGCAGTTCCCTGTTTCTGATAACGAACACTCTCCCAGTTCCCTGATATCGAACAAACACCGTTCCCTGTTACTGATAACGAACAATCTCCCAGTTCCCTGTTAATGATATCGAACAATCTTCCAGTTCCCTGTTTCTGATAACGAACACTCTCCAAGTTCCCTGTTACTGATATCGAACAATGTTCCAGTTCCCTGTTAGTGATGTCGAACACTTTCCCAGATTCCTGTTACTGATTTCGAACAGTCTCTCAGTTCCCTGTTACTGATATCGAACAGTATCCCAGATCCCTGTTACTGATATCAAACACTCTCCCAGTTTCCTGTTACTGTTATCAAACACTCTCCCAATTCCCTGTTACTGATATCGAACACTCTTCCATTTCCCTGTCACTGATGGCGAACACAGACCCAGTTCCCTGTTACTGATAGCGAACCCTCTCCCTGTTCTCTGATATCCATCACTGTCCATTCTCTGTTAGTGATATCGAACACTCTCCCAGTTCCCTGTTACTGATATCGAACAATCTTCCAGTTCCCTGTTAGTGATGTCGGACACTTTCCCAGATTCCTCTTACTGATTTCGAACAGTCTCCCAGTTCCCTGTTACTGATATAAAGCACTCTCTATTTCCTGTTACAGTTATCAAACACTCTCCCAATTTCCTGTTACTGATATTGAACACTCTTCCATTTCCCTGTCACTGATGGCGAACACAGACCCAGTTCCCTGTTACTGATATCGAAACCTCTCCCTGTTCCCTGATATCCTACATTCTCCATTCTGTTAGTGATATCGCACACTCTCCCAGATCCCTGTTACTGATATTGAACACTCTCCCAGTTCCCTGTTAGTGATATCGGACACTCTCCCAGTTCCCTGTTGCTGACATCGAAAACTTTCCCAGATCCCTGTTACTGATTTCGAACAGTCTCCCAGTTCCCTATTAGTGACATCAAGCAGGCTCCGTTCCCTGTTACTGATATCGAACAATGTTCTAGTTCCCTGTTACTGATATCGAACACTCTGCAAGTTTCCTGATACTGATATCGAACACTTTCCCAGATCCCTGTTACTGATTTCGAACATTCTCCCAGTTTCCTGTCACTGATATCGAACACTCTCCGAGTTCCCTGTTACTGATATCGAAAACATTCCCAGATTCCTATTACTGATTTTGAACAGTCACCCAGTTCCCTGTTAATGTTATCGAACAATCTTGCAGTTCCCTGTTTCTGATAACGAACACTCTCCCAGTTCCCTGATATCGAACAAACACCGTTCCCTGTTACTGATAGCGAACAATCTCCCAGTTCCCTGTTAATGGTATCGAACAATCTTCCAGTTCCCTGTTTCTGATAACAAACACTCTCCAAGTTCCCTGTTACTGATATCGCACAATGTTCCAGTTCCCTGTTACTGATGTCGAACACTTTCCTAGATTCCTGTTACTGATTTCGAACAGTCTCCCAGTTCCCTGTTACTGATATCGAACAGTATCCCAGTTCCCTGTAACTGATATCAAACACTCTCCCAGTTTCCTGTTACGGTTATCAAACACTCTCCCAATTCCCTGTTACTGATATCGAACACTCTCCCATTTCCCTGTCACTGATGGCGAAAACAGACCCAGTTCCCTGTTACTGATATCGAACCCTCTCCCTGTTCCCTGATATCCAACACTCTCCATTCCCTGTTAGTGATATCGAACAGTCTCCCAGTTCCCTATTAGTGACATCAAGCAGGCTCCGTTCCCTGTTACTGATATCGAACAATGTTCTAGTTCCCTGTTACTGATATCAAACATTCTGCAAGTTACCTGATACTGATATCGAACACTTTCCCAGATCCCTGTTACTGATTTCAAACATTCTCCCAGTTTCCTGTCACTGATATCGAACACTCTCCGAGTTCCCTGTTACTGATATCGAAAACATTCCCAGATTCCTATTACTGATTTTGAACAGTCACCCAGTTCCCTGTTAATGTTATCGAACAATTTTGCAGTTCCCTGTTTCTGATAACGAACACTCTCCCAGTTCCCTGATATCGAACAAACACCGTTCCCTGTTACTGATAACGAACAATCTCCCAGTTCCCTGTTAATGATATCGAACAATCTTCCAGTTCCCTGTTTCTGATAACGAACACTCTCCAAGTTCCCTGTTACTGATATCGAACAATGTTCCAGTTCCCTGTTAGTGATGTCGAACACTTTCCCAGATTCCTGTTACTGATTTCGAACAGTCTCTCAGTTCCCTGTTACTGATATCGAACAGTATCCCAGATCCCTGTTACTGATATCAAACACTCTCCCAGTTTCCTGTTACTGTTATCAAACACTCTCCCAATTCCCTGTTACTGATATCGAACACTCTTCCATTTCCCTGTCACTGATGGCGAACACAGACCCAGTTCCCTGTTACTGATAGCGAACCCTCTCCCTGTTCCCTGATATCCATCACTGTCCATTCTCTGTTAGTGATATCGAACACTCTCCCAGTTCCCTGTTACTGATATCGAACAATCTTCCAGTTCCCTGTTAGTGATGTCGGACACTTTCCCAGATTCCTCTTACTGATTTCGAACAGTCTCCCAGTTCCCTGTTACTGATATAAAGCACTCTCTATTTCCTGTTACAGTTATCAAACACTCTCCCAATTTCCTGTTACTGATATTGAACACTCTTCCATTTCCCTGTCACTGATGGCGAACACAGACCCAGTTCCCTGTTACTGATATCGAAACCTCTCCCTGTTCCCTGATATCCTACATTCTCCATTCTGTTAGTGATATCGCACACTCTCCCAGATCCCTGTTACTGATATTGAACACTCTCCCAGTTCCCTGTTAGTGATATCGAACACTCTCCCAGTTCCCTGTTGCTGACATCGAAAACTTTCCCAGATCCCTGTTACTGATTTCGAACAGTCTCCCGGTTCCCTGTTAGTGACATCAAGCAGGCTCCGTTCCCTGTTACTGATATCGAACAATGTTCTAGTTCCCTGTTACTGATATCGAACACTCTGCAAGTTTCCTGATACTGATATCGAACACTTTCCCAGATCCCTGTTACTGATTTCGAACATTCTCCCAGTTTCCTGTCACTGATATCGAACACTCTCCGAGTTCCCTGTTACTGATATCGAAAACATTCCCAGATTCCTATTACTGATTTTGAACAGTCACCCAGTTCCCTGTTAATGTTATCGAACAATCTTGCAGCTCCCTGTTTCTGATAACGAACACTCTCCCAGTTCCCTGATATCGAACAAACACCGTTCCCTGTTACTGATAGCAAACAATCTCCCAGTTCCCTGTTAATGGTATCGAACAATCTTCCAGTTCCCTGTTTCTGATAACAAACACTCTCCAAGCTCCCTGTTACTGATATCGCACAATGTTCCAGTTCCCTGTTACTGATGTCGAACACTTTCCTAGATTCCTGTTACTGATTTCGAACAGTCTCCCAGTTCCCTGTTACTGATATCGAACAGTATCCCAGTTCCCTGTAACTGATATCAAACACTCTCCCAGTTTCCTGTTACGGTTATCAAACACTCTCCCAATTCCCTGTTACTGATATCGAACACTCTCCCATTTCCCTGTCACTGATGGCGAAAACAGACCCAGTTCCCTGTTACTGATATCGAACCCTCTCCCTGTTCCCTGATATCCAACACTCTCCATTCCCTGTTAGTGATATCGAACACTCTCCCAGTTCCCTGTTACTGATATTGAACAATCATCCAGTTCCCTGTTAGTGATGTCGAACACTTTCCCAGATTCTTGTTACTGATTTCTAACATTCTCCCAGTTCCCTGTTAGTGATATTGAACACTCTCCCAGTTCCCTGTTAGTGATATCGAACACTCTCCCAGTTCCCTGTTGCTGAGATCAAAAACTTTCCCATATCCCTGTTTCTGATTTCGAACAGTCTCCCAGTTCCCTATTAGTGACATCGAACAGACTCCGTTCCCTGTTACTGATATCGAGCAATGTTGTAGTTCCCTGTTACTGATATCGAACACTCTGCAAGTTACCTGATACTGATATCGAACACTTTCCCAGATCCCTGTTACTGATTTCGAACATTCTCCCAGTTTCCTGTAACTGATATCGAACACCCTCCGAGTTCCCTGTTACTGATATCGAAAACATTCCCAGATTCCTATTACTGATTTTGAACAGTCACCCAGTTCCCTGTTAATGTTATCGAACAATTTTGCAGTTCCCTGTTTCTGATAACGAACACTCTCCCAGTTCCCTGATATCGAACAAACACCGTTCCCTGTTACTGATAACGAACAATCTCCCAGTTCCCTGTTAATGATATCGAACAATCTTCCAGTTCCCTGTTTCTGATAACGAACACTCTCCAAGTTCCCTGTTACTGATATCGAACAATGTTCCAGTTCCCTGTTAGTGATGTCGAACACTTTCCCAGATTCCTGTTACTGATTTCGAACAGTCTCTCAGTTCCCTGTTACTGATATCGAACAGTATCCCAGATCCCTGTTACTGATATCAAACACTCTCCCAGTTTCCTGTTACTGTTATCAAACACTCTCCCAATTCCCTGTTACTGATATCGAACACTCTTCCATTTCCCTGTCACTGATGGCGAACACAGACCCAGTTCCCTGTTACTGATAGCGAACCCTCTCCCTGTTCTCTGATATCCATCACTGTCCATTCTCTGTTAGTGATATCGAACACTCTCCCAGTTCCCTGTTACTGATATCGAACAATCTTCCAGTTCCCTGTTAGTGATGTCGGACACTTTCCCAGATTCCTCTTACTGATTTCGAACAGTCTCCCACTTCCCTGTTACTGATATAAAGCACTCTCTATTTCCTGTTACAGTTATCAAACACTCTCCCAATTTCCTGTTACTGATATTGAACACTCTTCCATTTCCCTGTCACTGATGGCGAACACAGACCCAGTTCCCTGTTACTGATATCGAAACCTCTCCCTGTTCCCTGATATCCTACATTCTCCATTCTGTTAGTGATATCGCACACTCTCCCAGATCCCTGTTACTGATATTGAACACTCTCCCAGTTCCCTGTTAGTGATATCGAACACTCTCCCAGTTCCCTGTTGCTGACATCGAAAACTTTCCCAGATCCCTGTTACTGATTTCGAACAGTCTCCCAGTTCCCTATTAGTGACATCAAGCAGGCTCCGTTCCCTGTTACTGATATCGAACAATGTTCTAGTTCCCTGTTACTGATATCGAACACTCTGCAAGTTTCCTGATACTGATATCGAACACTTTCCCAGATCCCTGTTACTGATTTCGAACATTCTCCCAGTTTCCTGTCACTGATATCGAACACTCTCCGAGTTCCCTGTTACTGATATCGAAAACATTCCCAGATTCCTATTACTGATTTTGAACAGTCACCCAGTTCCCTGTTAATGTTATCGAACAATCTTGCAGTTCCCTGTTTCTGATAACGAACACTCTCCCAGTTCCCTGATATCGAACAAACACCGTTCCCTGTTACTGATAGCGAACAATCTCCCAGTTCCCTGTTAATGGTATCGAACAATCTTCCAGTTCCCTGTTTCTGATAACAAACACTCTCCAAGTTCCCTGTTACTGATATCGCACAATGTTCCAGTTCCCTGTTACTGATGTCGAACACTTTCCTAGATTCCTGTTACTGATTTCGAACAGTCTCCCAGTTCCCTGTTACTGATATCGAACAGTATCCCAGTTCCCTGTAACTGATATCAAACACTCTCCCAGTTTCCTGTTACGGTTATCAAACACTCTCCCAATTCCCTGTTACTGATATCGAACACTCTCCCATTTCCCTGTCACTGATGGCGAAAACAGACCCAGTTCCCTGTTACTGATATCGAACCCTCTCCCTGTTCCCTGATATCCAACACTCTCCATTCCCTGTTAGTGATATCGAACAGTCTCCCAGTTCCCTATTAGTGACATCAAGCAGGCTCCGTTCCCTGTTACTGATATCGAACAATGTTCTAGTTCCCTGTTACTGATATCAAACATTCTGCAAGTTACCTGATACTGATATCGAACACTTTCCCAGATCCCTGTTACTGATTTCAAACATTCTCCCAGTTTCCTGTCACTGATATCGAACACTCTCCGAGTTCCCTGTTACTGATATCGAAAACATTCCCAGATTCCTATTACTGATTTTGAACAGTCACCCAGTTCCCTGTTAATGTTATCGAACAATTTTGCAGTTCCCTGTTTCTGATAACGAACACTCTCCCAGTTCCCTGATATCGAACAAACACCGTTCCCTGTTACTGATAACGAACAATCTCCCAGTTCCCTGTTAATGATATCGAACAATCTTCCAGTTCCCTGTTTCTGATAACGAACACTCTCCAAGTTCCCTGTTACTGATATCGAACAATGTTCCAGTTCCCTGTTAGTGATGTCGAACACTTTCCCAGATTCCTGTTACTGATTTCGAACAGTCTCTCAGTTCCCTGTTACTGATATCGAACAGTATCCCAGATCCCTGTTACTGATATCAAACACTCTCCCAGTTTCCTGTTACTGTTATCAAACACTCTCCCAATTCCCTGTTACTGATATCGAACACTCTTCCATTTTCCTGTCACTGATGGCGAACACAGACCCAGTTCCCTGTTACTGATAGCGAACCCTCTCCCTGTTCCCTGATATCCATCACTGTCCATTCTCTGTTAGTGATATCGAACACTCTCCCAGTTCCCTGTTACTGATATCGAACAATCTTCCAGTTCCCTGTTAGTGATGTCGGACACTTTCCCAGATTCCTCTTACTGATTTCGAACAGTCTCCCAGTTCCCTGTTACTGATATAAAGCACTCTCTATTTCCTGTTACAGTTATCAAACACTCTCCCAATTTCCTGTTACTGATATTGAACACTCTTCCATTTCCCTGTCACTGATGGCGAACACAGACCCAGTTCCCTGTTACTGATATCGAAACCTCTCCCTGTTCCCTGATATCCTACATTCTCCATTCTGTTAGTGATATCGCACACTCTCCCAGATCCCTGTTACTGATATTGAACACTCTCCCAGTTCCCTGTTAGTGATATCGAACACTCTCCCAGTTCCCTGTTGCTGACATCGAAAACTTTCCCAGATCCCTGTTACTGATTTCGAACAGTCTCCCGGTTCCCTGTTAGTGACATCAAGCAGGCTCCGTTCCCTGTTACTGATATCGAACAATGTTCTAGTTCCCTGTTACTGATATCGAACACTCTGCAAGTTTCCTGATACTGATATCGAACACTTTCCCAGATCCCTGTTACTGATTTCGAACATTCTCCCAGTTTCCTGTCACTGATATCGAACACTCTCCGAGTTCCCTGTTACTGATATCGAAAACATTCCCAGATTCCTATTACTGATTTTGAACAGTCACCCAGTTCCCTGTTAATGTTATCGAACAATCTTGCAGCTCCCTGTTTCTGATAACGAACACTCTCCCAGTTCCCTGATATCGAACAAACACCATTCCCTGTTACTGATAGCAAACAATCTCCCAGTTCCCTGTTAATGGTATCGAACAATCTTCCAGTTCCCTGTTTCTGATAACAAACACTCTCCAAGCTCCCTGTTACTGATATCGCACAATGTTCCAGTTCCCTGTTACTGATGTCGAACACTTTCCTAGATTCCTGTTACTGATTTCGAACAGTCTCCCAGTTCCCTGTTACTGATATCGAACAGTATCCCAGTTCCCTGTAACTGATATCAAACACTCTCCCAGTTTCCTGTTACGGTTATCAAACACTCTCCCAATTCCCTGTTACTGATATCGAACACTCTCCCATTTCCCTGTCACTGATGGCGAAAACAGACCCAGTTCCCTGTTACTGATATCGAACCCTCTCCCTGTTCCCTGATATCCAACACTCTCCATTCCCTGTTAGTGATATCGAACACTCTCCCAGTTCCCTGTTACTGATATTGAACAATCATCCAGTTCCCTGTTAGTGATGTCGAACACTTTCCCAGATTCTTGTTACTGATTTCTAACATTCTCCCAGTTCCCTGTTAGTGATATTGAACACTCTCCCAGTTCCCTGTTAGTGATATCGAACACTCTCCCAGTTCCCTGTTGCTGAGATCAAAAACTTTCCCATATCCCTGTTTCTGATTTCGAACAGTCTCCCAGTTCCCTATTAGTGACATCGAACAGACTCCGTTCCCTGTTACTGATATCGAGCAATGTTGTAGTTCCCTGTTACTGATATCGAACACTCTGCAAGTTACCTGATACTGATTTCGAACACTTTCCCAGATCCCTGTTACTGATTTCGAACATTCTCCCAGTTTCCTGTCACTGATATCGAACACCCTCCGAGTTCCCTGTTACTGATATCGAAAATATTCCCAGATTCCTGTTACTGATTTTGAACAGTCACCCAGTTCCCTGTTAATATTATCGAACAATCTTCCAGTTCCCTGTTTCTGATAACGAACACTCTCCCAGTTCCCTGATATCGAACAAACACCGTTCCATGTTACTGATTTCAAACACTCTCCCAGTTTCCTGTTACTGTTATCAAACACTCTCCCAATTCCCTGTTACTGATATCGAACAATCTTCCAGTTTCCTGTTAGTGATGTCGAACACTCTCCCAGTTTCCTGTTACTGTTATCAAGCACTCTCCCAATTCCCTGTTACTGATATCGAACACTCTCCCATTTCCCTGTCACTGATGACGAACACAGACCCAGTTCCCTGTTTCTGATATCGAACCCTCTCCCTGTTCCCTGATATCCAACACTCTCCGTTCCCTGTAAGTGATATCGAACACTCTCCCAGTTCCTTGTTACTGATATTGAACAATCTTCCAGTTCCCTGTTAGTGATGTCGAACACTTTCCCAGATTCCTGTTACTGATTTCAAACAGTCTCCCAGTTCCGTTACTGACATCGAACAGACTCCGTTCCCTGTTAATGATATCGAACAATCTTCCAGCTCTCTGTTACTGATTTCAAACAGTCTCCCAGTTCCTTGTTACTGATATCGAACGGTATCCCTATTCCCTTTTAGTGATATCAAACACTCTCCCAGTTTCCTGTTACTGTTATCAAACACTCTCGCAATTCCCTGTTACTGATTTCGAAAACTCTCCCATTTCCCTGTCACTGATATCGAACACAGTCCTCGTTCCCTGGTATTGATATTGAACACTCTCCCTGTTCCCTGATATCGAACACACTCCATTCCCTGTTACTGATATTGATCACTTTCCCAGGTCGTTATTACTAATATCGAACAGTCTCCCCGTTCTCTGATAATGATACCAAACACTCTCCCAGTTTCCAGTTACTGATATCAAACACTCTCCCAGTTCCCTGTCACTGATATCGAACAGACTCCGCTCCCTGTTTATGATATCAAACAATCTTCCAGTTCCCTGTTTCGGATAACGAACAATCTCCCAATTCCCTGATACTGATATGAGTCACTCTCCCAGTTTCTTGTTACTGCTATCTAACACTCTCCCAATTCCCTGTTACTGATATCGAACACTCTCCCTTTTCCCTGATGTCCAACACTCTCCGTTCCCTGTTACAGATATTGAACAGTCTTCCAGTTTCCTGTTACTGATATCGAATGGTATCCCTGTTCCCTTTTACTGATATCGAATAGTATCCCTGTTCCCTTTTACTGATATCATACAGTCTCCCAGTTTCCTGTTACTGTTATCAAACACTCTCCCAATTCCCTGTTACTGATTTCGAACACTCTCCCATTTCCCTGTCACTGATGACGAACACAGACCCAGTTACCTGTTACTGATATCGAACCCTCTCCCTGTTCCCTGATATCCAACACTCTCCGTTCCCTGTTACTGATATCAAACACTCTCCCAGTTTCCTGTTACTGTTATCAAACACTCTCCCAATTCCCTGTTACTGATATCGAACACTCTCCCTGTTCCCTGATATCCAACACTCTCCGTTCCCTGTTACAGATATCGAATACTCTCCCAGTTTCCTGTTACTGATATCGAACAGACTCCATTCCCTGTAAGTGACATCGAACACACTCCCACTTCCCTGTTAGTGATGTCGAACACTATCCCAGATTCCTGTTACTGATTTCGAACAGTCACTCAGTTTCCTGTTACAGATATCGAACACTCTCCCAGTTCTGTTACAGATATCGAACAGAATCTGTTCCCTGATAGTGATATTGAACTCTCTCCCAGTTCCCTGTTACTGATATCGAACAATCTGCCAGTTCCCTGTTAATGATATCGAACAATCTGCCAGTTCCCTGATTCTGATAACGAACATTCTCCCAGTTCCCTGATATCGAACAAACTCGGTTCACTGTTAGTGATATCGAACACTCTCCCAGTTGCCTGTTACTGATATCAAACAAACTTCCAGTTCCCGGTTAGTGATGTCGAACACTTTCCCAGATCTCTGTTACTGGTTTCGAACAGTCTCCCAGATCCCTGTTACTGATATGAAACACTCTCCCCGTTCACTGTTACTAATATCGAAATCTCTCCCAGTTCCCCGTGACTGATATCGATCAATCTCCCAGTTCCGTTACTGTTATCGAACACTCTCCCTGTTCCCTGATATCGAACACTCTCCGTTCCATGTTACAGATATCGAACACTCTCCCAGTTCCCTGTTACTGATATCGAACACTCTCCCTGTTCCCTGATATCGAACACTCTCCGTTCCATGTTACAGATATCGAACACTCTCCCAGTTCCCTGTTACTGATATCGAACAGACTCCGTTCCCTGTAAGTGACATCGAACACACTCCCAGTTCCCTGTTAGTGATGTCGAACACTTTCCCAGATTCCTGTTACTGATTTCGAACAGTCACCCAGTTTCCTGTTACAGATATCGAACACTCTACCTGTTCTATGATATCCAACTTTCTCCGTTCCATGTTAGTGATATTGAACACTTTCCCAGATTCCTGTTACTGATTTCGAACAGTCACCCAGTTTCCTGTTAAAAAAATCGAACACTCTCCCTGTTCTATGATATCCAACTTTCTCCGTTCCCTGTTAGTGATATTGAACACTCTCCCAGTTCCCTGTTAGTGATATCGAACACTCTCCCAGTTCCCTGTTAGTGATGTCGAACACTTTCCCAGATTCCTGTTACTGATTTCGATCAGTAGCCCAGTTCCCTGTTACTGATATGAGTCACTCTCCCAGACTCCTGTTACTGTTATCAAACACTCTCCCAATTCCCTGTTACTGATATGAGTCACTCTCCCAGTCTCCTGTTACTGTTATCAAACACTCTCCCAATTCCCTGTTACTGATATTGAACCCTCTCCTTGTCTATGATATCCAACTTTCTCCGTTCCCTGTTAGTGATAGCGAACACTCTCCCAGTTCCCTGTTAGTGATAACGAACATACTCCGTTCCCTGTTAGTGACATCGAACACTCTCCCAGTTCCCTGTTAGTGAAGTCAAACACTTTCCCAGATTCCTGTTACTGCTTTCGATCAGTAACCCAGTTTCCTGTTACAGATATCGAACACTCTCCCACTTCCGTTACTGATATCGAACAGTCTCCGTTCCCTGTTAGTGATATTGAACACTCTCCCAGTTCCCTGTTACTGATATCGAACAATCTCCCAGTTCCCTGTTAATGATAACGAACAATCTTCCAGTTCCTTGTTTCTGATAACGACCACTCTCGCAGTTCCCTGATATCGAACAAATTCCATTCCCTGTTAGTGATATCGAACACTCTCCCAGTTCCCTGTTACTGATATCGAGTAAACTTCCAGTGCCCTGTTAATGATGTCGAACACTTTCCCAGATTCCTGTTACTGATTTCGAACAGGCTCCCAGTTCCCTGTTAATGATATCGAACAATCTTCCAGTTCCTTGTTTCTGATAACGAACACTCTCGCAGTTCCCTGATATCGAACAAATTCCATTCCCTGTTAGTGATATCGAACACTCTCCCAGCTCCCTGTTACTGATATCGAGTAAACTTCCAGTGCCCTGTTAATGATGTCGAACACTTTCCCAGATTCCTGTTACTGATTTCGAACAGGCTCCCAGTTCCCTGTTACTGATATGAGTCACTCTCCCAGTTTCCTGTTACTGTTATCAAACACTCTCCCGATTCCCTGTTACTGATATCGAACACTCTCCCATTTCCCTGTCACTGATGGCGAACACAGACCCAGTTCCCATTACTGATATCGAACCCTCTCACTGTTCCCTGATATCCAAAACTCTCCGTTCCCTGTTAGTGATATCGAACACTCTCCCAGTTCCCTGTTACTGATATCGAGTAAACTTCCAGTGCCCTGTTAATGATGTCGAACACTTTCCCAGATTCCTGTTACTGATTTCGAACAGGCTCCCAATTCCCTGTTAATGATATCGAACAATCTTCCAGTTCCCTGTTTCTGATAACGAACACTCTCGCAGTTCCCTGATATCGAACAAATTCCATTCCCTGTTAGTGATATCGAACACTCTCCCAGTTCCCTGTTACTGATATCGAGTAAACTTCCAGTGCCCTGTTAATGATGTCGAACACTTTCCCAGATTCCTGTTACTGATTTCGAACAGGCTCCCAGTTCCCTGTTACTGATATGAGTCACTCTCCCAGTTTCCTGTTACTGTTATCAAACACTCTCCCGATTCCCTGTTACTGATATCGAACACTCTCCCATTTCCCTGTCACTGATGGCGAACACAGACCCAGTTCCCTTTACTGATATCGAACCCTCTCACTGTTCCCTGATATCCAAAACTCTCCGTTCCCTGTTAGTGATATCGAACACTCTCCCAGTTCTCTGTTAGTGATATCGAACACTCTCCCAGTTCCCTGTTACTTATATCGAACAAACTTCCAGTTCCCTGATAATGATACCAAACACTCTCCCAGTTTCCAGTTACTGATATCAAACACTCTCCCAGTTCCCTGTCACTGATATCGAACAGATTCCGCTCCTTGTTTATGATATCAAACAATCTTCCAGTTCCCTGTTTCGGATAACGAACAATCTCCCAATTCCCTGATGCTGATATGAGTCACTCTCCCAGTTTCCTGTTACTGCTATCTAACACTCTCCCAATTCCCTGTTACTAATATCGAACCCTCTCCTTGTCTATGATATCCAACTTTCTCCGTTCCCTGTTAGTGATAGCGAACACTCTCCCAGTTCCCTGTTGGTGATAACAAACATACTCAGTTTCCTGTTAGTGACATCGAACACTCTCCCAGTTCCCTGTTAGTGATGTCAAACACTTTCCCAGATTCCTGTTACTGCTTTCGATCAGTAACCCAGTTTCCTGTTACAGATATCGAACACTCTCCCACTTCCGTTACTGATATCGAGTAAACTTCCAGTGCCCTGTTAATGATGTCGAACACTTTCCCAGATTCCTGTTACTGATTTCGAACAGGCTCCCAGTTCCCTGTTACTGATATCGAAAAGTATCCCAGTTCCCTGTTACTGATATGAGTCACCCTCCCAGTTTCCTGTTACTGATATCGAACACTCTCCCATTTCCCTGTCACTGATGGCGAACACAGACCCAGTTCCCTTTACAGATATCGAACCCTCTCCCTGTCCCTGATATCCAAAACTCTCCGTTCCTTGTTAGTGATATCGAACACTCTCCCAGTTCTCTGTTAGTGATATCGAACACTCTCCCAGTTCCCTGTTACTTATATCGAACAAACTTCCAGTTCCCTGATAGTGATGTCAAACACTTTCCCAGATTCCTGTTACTGATTTCGAACAGTCTCCCAGTTCCCTGTTACTGATATCAACCACTCTCCCAGTTTCCTGTTACTGTTATCAAACACTCTCCCAATTCCCTGTTACTGATATCGAACACTCTCCCATTTCCCTGTCACTGATGGCGAACACAGACCCAGTTCCCTTTACTGATATCGAACCCTCTCACTGTTCCCTGATATCCAAAACTCTCCGTTCCCTGTTAGTGATATCGAACACTCTCCCAGTTCTCTGTTAGTGATATCGAACACTCTCCCAGTTCCCTGTTACTTATATCGAACAAACTTCCAGTTCCCTGATAATGATACCAAACACTCTCCCAGTTTCCAGTTACTGATATCAAACACTCTCCCAGTTCCCTGTCACTGATATCGAACAGACTCCGCTCCTTGTTTATGATATCAAACAATCTTCCAGTTTCCTGTTTCGGATAACGAACAATCTCCCAATTCCCTGATGCTGATATGAGTCACTCTCCCATTTTCCTGTTACTGCTATCTAACACTCTCCCAATTCCCTGTTACTGATATCGAACCCTCTCCTTGTCTATGATATCCAACTTTCTCCGTTCCCTGTTAGTGATAGCGAACACTCTCCCAGTTCCCTGTTAGTGATAACAAACATACTCCGTTTCCTGTTAGTGACATCGAACACTCTCCCAGTTCCCTGTTAGTGATGTCAAACACTTTCCCAGATTCCTGTTACTGCTTTCGATCAGTAACCCAGTTTCCTGTTACAGATATCGAACACTCTCCCACTTCCGTTACTGATATCGAGTAAACTTCCAGTGCCCTGTTAATGATGTCGAACACTTTCCCAGATTCCTGTTACTGATTTCGAACAGGCTCCCAGTTCCCTGTTACTGATATCGAAAAGTATCCCAGTTCCCTGTTACTGATATGAGTCACCCTCCCAGTTTCCTGTTACTGATATCGAACACTCTCCCATTTCCCTGTCACTGATGGCGAACACAGACCCAGTTCCCTTTACAGATATCGAACCCTCTCCCTGTTCCCTGATATCCAAAACTCTCCGTTCCTTGTTAGTGATATCGAACACTCTCCCAGTTCTCTGTTAGTGATATCGAACACTCTCCCAGTTCCCTGTTACTTATATCGAACAAACTTCCAGTTCCCTGATAGTGATGTCAAACACTTTCCCAGATTCCTGTTACTGATTTTGAACAGTCTCCCAGTTCCCTGTTACTGATATCAACCACTCTCCCAGTTTCCTGTTACTGTTATCAAACACTCTCCCAATTCCCTGTTACTGATATCGAACACTCTCCCATTTCCCTGTCACTGATGGCGAACACCGACCTTGTTCCCTGTTTCTGATATCGAACAGACTCCGTTCCCTGTTACTGATATTGAACAATCTTCCAGTTTCCTGTTACTGATTTCGAACAGTCTCCCAGTTCCTTGTTACTGATATCGAATGGTATCCCTGTTCCCTTTTACTGATATCATACACTCTCCCAGTTCCCTGTTACTGATATCGAACAGACTCCATTCCCTGTAAGTGACATCGAACACACTCCCAGTTCCCTGTTAATGATGTCGAACACTTTCCCACATTCCTGTTACTGATTTTGAACAGTCACCCAGTTTCCTGTTACAGATATCAAACACTCTCCCAGTTCCCTGTTAGTGATATCGAACACTCTTCCAGTTCCCTGTTAGTGATGTCGACCACTTTCCCAGATTCCTGTTACTGATTTCGAATAGTCTCCCAGTTCCCTGTTACTGATATCGAACAGTATCCCAGTTCACTGCTACTGATATCAAACACTCTCCCAGTTTCCTGTTACTGTTATCAAACACTCTCCCAATTCCCTGTTACTGATATCAAACACTCTCTCATTTCCCTGTCACTGATGGCGAACACAGACCCTGTTCCCTGTTACTAATATCGAACCCTCTCGCTGTTCGCTGATATCCAACACTCTCCGTTCCCTGTTAGTGATATTGAACAGTCTCCCAGTTCCTTGTTACTGATATCGAACGGTATCCCTGTTCCCTTTTACTGATATCATACACTGGCCCAGTTCCCTGGTATTGATATCGAACAATCTCCCAGTTCCCTGTTACTGATATCGAACAATCTTCCAGTTCCCTGTTTCTGATATTGAACACTCTCCAAGTTACCTGTTACTGATATCAAACAGTCTCCCTGTTTCCTGTCACTGATATCGAACACTCTCCCACTTCCCTGTTACTGATATCGAACACTCTCCCATTTCCCTGTCACTGATATCGAACACAGTCCCAGTTCCCTGGTATTGATATCGAACACTGTCCCTGTTCCCTGATATCAAACACACTCCATTCCCTGTTACTGATATTGATCACTTTCCCAGGTCGTTGTTACTGATAACGAACAGACTCCCCGTTCACTGATAACGATACCAAACACTCTCCCAGTTTCCAGTTACTGATATCAAACACTCTCCCAGTTCCCTGTTACTGATATCGAACAGACTCCGTTCCCTGTTAGTGATATTGAACACCCTCCCTGTTCCCTGTTACTGATAACGAACAATCTCCCAGTTCCCTGTTTATGATATCGAAAAATCTTCCAGTTCCCTGTTGCGGATAACGAACACTCTCCCAGTTCCCTGATACTGATATGATCACTCTCCCAGTTTCCTGTTGCTGTTATCAAACACTCTCCCAATTCCCTGTTACTGATATCGAACACTCTTCCATTTCCCTGTCACTGATGGCGAAAACAGACCCAGTTCCCTGTTACTGATATCGAACACTCTCCCAGTTCCCTGTTACTGATATCGAACAGACTCCATTCCCTGTAAGTGACATCGAACACACTCCCAGTTCCCTGTTAGTGCTGTCGAACACTATCCCAGATTCCTGTTACTGATTTCGAACAGTCACCCAGTTTCCTGTTACAGATATCGAACACTCTCCCAGTTCTGTTACTGATATCGAACAGACTCTGTTCCCTGATAGTGATATTGAACTCTCTCCCAGTTCCCTGTCACTGATATCGAACAATCTGCCAGTTCCCTGTTAATGATATCGAACAATCTTCCAGTTCTCTGATTCTGATAACGAACATTCTCCCAGTTCCCTGATATCGAACAAGCTCGGTTCACTGTTAGTGATATCGAACACTCTCCCAGTTCCCTGTTACTGATATCGAGTAAACTTCCAGTGCCCTGTTAATGATGTCGAACACTTTCCCAGATTCCTGTTACTGATTTCGAACAGGCTCCCAGTTCCCTGTTAATGATATCGAACAATCTTCCAGTTCCCTGTTTCTGATAACGAACACTCTCGCAGTTCCCTGATATCGAACAAATTCCATTCCCTGTTAGTGATACCGAACACTCTCCCAGTTCCCTGTTACTGATATCGAGTAAACTTCCAGTGCCCTGTTAATGATGTCGAACACTTTCCCAGATTCCTGTTACTGATTTCGAACAGGCTCCCAGTTCCCTGTTACTGATATGAGTCACTCTCCCAGTTTCCTGTTACTGTTATCAAACACTCTCCCGATTCCCTGTTACTGATATCGAACACTCTCCCATTTCCCTGTCACTGATGGCGAACACAGACCCAGTTCCCTTTACTGATATCGAACCCTCTCACTGTTCCCTGATATCCAAAACTCTCCGTTCCCTGTTAGTGATATCGAACACTCTCCCAGTTCTCTGTTAGTGATATCGAACACTCTCCCAGTTCCCTGTTACTTATATCGAACAAACTTCCAGTTCCCTGATAATGATACCAAACACTCTCCCAGTTTCCAGTTACTGATATCAAACACTCTCCCAGTTCCCTGTCACTGATATCGAACAGACTCCGCTCCTTGTTTATGATATCAAACAATCTTCCAGTTCCCTGTTTCGGATAACGAACAATCTCCCAATTCCCTGATACTGATATGAGTCACTCTCCCAGTTTCCTGTTACTGCTATCTAACACTCTCCCAATTCCCTGTTACTGATATCGAACACTCTCCCTTTTCCCTGATGTCCAACACTCTCCGTTCCCTGTTACAGATATTGAACAGTCTTCCAGTTTCCTGTTACTGATATCGAATGGTATCCCTGTTCCCTTTTACTGATATCGAATAGTATCCCTGTTCCCTTTTACTGATATCATACAGTCTCCCAGTTTCCTGTTACTGTTATCAAACACTCTCCTTGTCTATGATATCCAACTTTCTCCGTTCCCTGTTAGTGATAGCGAACACTCTCCCAGTTCCCTGTTAGTGATAACGAACATACTCCGTTTCCTGTTAGTGACATCGAACACTCTCCCAGTTCCCTGTTAGTGATGTCAAACACTTTCCCAGATTCCTGTTACTGCTTTCGATCAGTAACCCAGTTTCCTGTTACAGATATCGAACACTCTCCCACTTCCGTTACTGATATCGAGTAAACTTCCAGTGCCCTGTTAATGATGTCGAACACTTTCCCAGATTCCTGTTACTGATTTCCAACAGGCTCCCAGTTACCTGTTAATGATATCGAACAATCTTCCAGTTCCCTGTTTCTGATAACGAACACTCTCGCAGTTCCCTGATATCGAACAAATTCCATCCCCTGTTAGTGATATCGAACACTCTCCCAGTTCCCTGTTACTGATATCAAGTAAACTTCCAATGCCCTGTTAATGATGTCGAACACTTTCCCAGATTCCTGTTACTGATTTCGAACAGGCTCCCAGTTCCCTGTTACTGATATGAGTCACTCTCCCAGATTCCTGTTACTGTTATCAAACACTCTCCCATTTCCCTGTCACTGATGACGAACACAGACCCAGTTCCCTTTACTGATATCGAACCCTCTCCCTGTTCCCTGATATCCAACACTCTCCGTTCCCTGTTACAGATATCGAACACTCTCCCAGTTCCCTGTTACTGATATCGAACAGACTCCATTCCCTGTAAGTGACATCGAAAACACTCCCAGTTCCCTGTTAGTGATGTCGAACACTTTCCCAGAATCCTGTTACTGATTTCGAACAGTCACCCAGTTTCCTGTTACAGATATCGAACACTCTACCTGTTCTATGATATCCAACTTTCTCCGTTCCCTGTTAGTGATATTGAACACTTTCCCAGATTCCTGTTACTGATTTCGAACAGTCACCCGGTTTCCTGTTACAAATATCGAACACTCTCCCTGTTCTATGATATCCAACTTTCTCCGTTCCCTGTTAGTGATATTGAACACTCTCCCAGTTTCCTGTTAGTGATGTTGAACACTCTCCCAGTTTCCTGTTAGTGATGTTGAACACTTTCCCAGATTCCTGTTACTGATTTCAAACAGTCACCCAGTTTACTGTTACTGATTTCGAACAGTATCCCAGTTCCCTGTTACTGATATGAGTCACTCTCCCAGACTCCTGTTACTGTTATCAAACACTCTCCCAATTCCCTGTTACTGATATCGAACCCTCTCCTTGTCTATGTTATCCAACCTTCTCCGTTCCCTGTTAGTGATAGCGAACACTCTCCCAGTTCCGTTAGTGATAACGAACATACTCCGTTCCCTGTTAGTGACATCGAACACTCTCCCAGTTCCCTGTTAGTGATGTCAAACACTTTCCCAGATACCTGTTACTGCATTCGATCAGTAACCCAGTTTCCTGTTACAGATATCGAACACTCTCCCACTTCCGTTACTGATATCGAACAGTCTCCGTTCCCTGTTAGTGATATTGAACACTCTCCCAGTTCCTTGTTACTGATATCAAACAATCTCCTATTTCCCTGTTAATGATATCAAACAATCTTCCAGTTCCCTGTTTCCGATAACGAACACTCTCGCAGTTCCCTGATATCGAACAAATTACATTCCCTGTTAGTGATATCGAACACTCTCCCAGTTCCCTGTTACTCATATCGAGTAAACTTCCAGTGCCCTGTTAATGATGTCGAACACTTTCCCAGATTCCTGTTACTGATTTCGAACAGGCTCCCAGTTCCCTGTTACTGATATCGAAAAGTATCCCAGTTCCCTGTTACTGATATGAGTCACTCTCCCAGTTTCCTGTTACTGTTATCAAACACTCTCCCAATTCCCTGTTACTGATATCGAACACTCTCCCATTTCCCTGTCACTGATGGCGAGCACAGACCCAGTTCCCTTTACAGATATCGAACCCTCTCACTGTTCCCTGATATCCAAAACTCTCCGTTCCTTGTTAGTGATATCGAACACTCTCCCAGTTCCCTGTTAATGATATCAAACACTCTCCCAGTTCCCTGTTACTGATCACGAACAGACTCCGTTCCCTGTTACTGGTATTGAACACTTTCCCAGGTGCTGTTGCAGATATCAAACAGACACCCCGTTTCCTGTTAATCATATCAAACACTCTCCCATTTCCCTGTTACTCATATCAAACACTCACCCAGTTCCCTGTTACTCATAACAAACACTCACCCAGTTCCCTGTTATTGATATGGATCAATCTTCCAGTTCCCTGTTACTGATATCGAACACTCTCCCGTTCTCTTTTACTATATCGAAAAATCTTCCAGTTCCCTGTTACTGATATCGAACACTCTCCAAGTTACCTGTTACTGATATCGAACACTTTCCGTTCCCTGCTACTGATATCAAACAGTTTCCTCGTTTCCTGTCTCTAATATATCGAACACTCTCCCACTTCCCTGTTATTGATATCAAACACTTTCCCAGATCCCTGTTACTGATTTCAAACAGTCTCACAGTTCCCTATTACTGATATCGAACAGTGAACCGGTTCCCTGTTACTGATATCAAACACTTTCCCAGATTCCTGTTACTGCTTTCGATCAGTAACCCAGTTTCCTGTTACAGATATCGAACACTCTCCCACTTCCGTTACTGATATCGAGTAAACTTCCAGTGCCCTGTTAATGATGTCGAACACTTTCCCAGATTCCTGTTACTGATTTCCAACAGGCTCCCAGTTACCTGTTAATGATATCGAACAATCTTCCAGTTCCCTGTTTCTGATAACGAACACTCTCGCAGTTCCCTGATATCGAACAAATTCCATCCCCTGTTAGTGATATCGAACACTCTCCCAGTTCCCTGTTACTGATATCAAGTAAACTTCCAATGCCCTGTTAATGATGTCGAACACTTTCCCAGATTCCTGTTACTGATTTCGAACAGGCTCCCAGTTCCCTGTTACTGATATGAGTCACTCTCCCAGATTCCTGTTACTGTTATCAAACACTCTCCCATTTCCCTGTCACTGATGACGAACACAGACCCAGTTCCCTTTACTGATATCGAACCCTCTCCCTGTTCCCTGATATCCAACACTCTCCGTTCCCTGTTACAGATATCGAACACTCTCCCAGTTCCCTGTTACTGATATCGAACAGACTCCATTCCCTGTAAGTGACATCGAAAACACTCCCAGTTCCCTGTTAGTGATGTCGAACACTTTCCCAGAATCCTGTTACTGATTTCGAACAGTCACCCAGTTTCCTGTTAATGTTATCGAACAATCTTGCAGTTCCCTGTTTCTGATAACGAACACTCTCCCAGTTCCCTGATATCGAACAAACACCGTTCCCTGTTACTGATAACGAACACTCTCCCAGTTCCCTGTCAATGATATCGAACAATCTTCCAGTTCCCTGTTACTGATAACGAACACTCTCCAAGTTCCCTGTTACTGATATCGAACAATGTTCCAGTTCCCTGTTAGTGATGTCGAACACTTTCCCAGATTCCTGTTACTGATTTCGAACAGTCTCTCAGTTCCCTGTTACTGATATCGAACAGTATCCCAGATCCCTGTTACTGATATCAAACACTCTCCCAGTTTCCTGTTACTGTTATCAAACACTCTCCCAATTCCCTGTTACTGATATCGAACACTCTTCCATTTCCCTGTCACTGATGGCGAACACAGACCCAGTTCCCTGTTACTGATATCGAACCCTCTCCCTGTTCCCTGATATCCATCACTGTCCATTCTCTGTTAGTGATATCGAACACTCTCCCAGTTCCCTGTTACTGATATCGAACAATCTTCCAGTTCCCTGTTAGTGATGTCGGACACTTTCCCAGATTCCTCTTACTGACTTCGAACAGTCTCCCAGTTCCCTGTTACTGATATAAAGCACTCTCTATTTCCTGTTACAGTTATCAAACACTCTCCCAATTTCCTGTTACTGATATCGAACACTCTTCCATTTCCCTGTCACTGATGGCGAACACAGACCCAGTTCCCTGTTACTGATATCGAACCCTCTCCCTGTTCCCTGATATCCTACATTCTCCATTCTGTTAGTGATATCGCACACTCTCCCAGATCCCTGTTACTGATATTGAACACTCTCCCAGTTCCCTGTTAGTGATATCGAACACTCTCCCAGTTCCCTGTTGCTGACATCGAAAACTTTCCCAGATCCCTGTTACTGATTTCGAACAGTCTCCCAGTTCCCTATTAGTGACATCAAGCAGGCTCCGTTCCCTGTTACTGATATCGAACAATGTTCTAGTTCCCTGTTACTGATATCAAACACTCTGCAAGTTACCTGATACTGATATCGAACACTTTCCCAGATCCCTGTTACTGATTTCAAACATTCTCCCAGTTTCCTGTCACTGATATCGAACACTCTCCGAGTTCCCTGTTACTGATATCGAAAACATTCCCAGATTCCTATTACTGATTTTGAACAGTCACCCAGTTCCCTGTTAATGTTATCGAACAATTTTGCAGTTCCCTGTTTCTGATAACGAACACTCTCCCAGTTCCCTGATATCGAACAAACACCGTTCCCTGTTACTGATAACGAACAATCTCCCAGTTCCCTGTTAATGATATCGAACAATCTTCCAGTTCCCTGTTTCTGATAACGAACACTCTCCAAGTTCCCTGTTACTGATATCGAACAATGTTCCAGTTCCCTGTTAGTGATGTCGAACACTTTCCCAGATTCCTGTTACTGATTTCGAACAGTCTCTCAGTTCCCTGTTACTGATATCGAACAGTATCCCAGATCCCTGTTACTGATATCAAACACTCTCCCAGTTTCCTGTTACTGTTATCAAACACTCTCCCAATTCCCTGTTACTGATATCGAACACTCTTCCATTTCCCTGTCACTGATGGCGAACACAGACCCAGTTCCCTGTTACTGATAGCGAACCCTCTCCCTGTTCTCTGATATCCATCACTGTCCATTCTCTGTTAGTGATATCGAACACTCTCCCAGTTCCCTGTTACTGATATCGAACAATCTTCCAGTTCCCTGTTAGTGATGTCGGACACTTTCCCAGATTCCTCTTACTGATTTCGAACAGTCTCCCACTTCCCTGTTACTGATATAAAGCACTCTCTATTTCCTGTTACAGTTATCAAACACTCTCCCAATTTCCTGTTACTGATATTGAACACTCTTCCATTTCCCTGTCACTGATGGCGAACACAGACCCAGTTCCCTGTTACTGATATCGAAACCTCTCCCTGTTCCCTGATATCCTACATTCTCCATTCTGTTAGTGATATCGCACACTCTCCCAGATCCCTGTTACTGATATTGAACACTCTCCCAGTTCCCTGTTAGTGATATCGAACACTCTCCCAGTTCTCTGTTGCTGACATCGAAAACTTTCCCAGATCCCTGTTACTGATTTCGAACAGTCTCCCAGTTCCCTATTAGTGACATCAAGCAGGCTCCGTTCCCTGTTACTGATATCGAACAATGTTCTAGTTCCCTGTTACTGATATCGAACACTCTGCAAGTTTCCTGATACTGATATCGAACACTTTCCCAGATCCCTGTTACTGATTTCGAACATTCTCCCAGTTTCCTGTCACTGATATCGAACACTCTCCGAGTTCCCTGTTACTGATATCGAAAACATTCCCAGATTCCTATTACTGATTTTGAACAGTCACCCAGTTCCCTGTTAATGTTATCGAACAATCTTGCAGTTCCCTGTTTCTGATAACGAACACTCTCCCAGTTCCCTGATATCGAACAAACACCGTTCCCTGTTACTGATAGCGAACAATCTCCCAGTTCCCTGTTAATGGTATCGAACAATCTTCCAGTTCCCTGTTTCTGATAACAAACACTCTCCAAGTTCCCTGTTACTGATATCGCACAATGTTCCAGTTCCCTGTTACTGATGTCGAACACTTTCCTAGATTCCTGTTACTGATTTCGAACAGTCTCCCAGTTCCCTGTTACTGATATCGAACAGTATCCCAGTTCCCTGTAACTGATATCAAACACTCTCCCAGTTTCCTGTTACGGTTATCAAACACTCTCCCAATTCCCTGTTACTGATATCGAACACTCTCCCATTTCCCTGTCACTGATGGCGAAAACAGACCCAGTTCCCTGTTACTGATATCGAACCCTCTCCCTGTTCCCTGATATCCAACACTCTCCATTCCCTGTTAGTGATATCGAACAGTCTCCCAGTTCCCTATTAGTGACATCAAGCAGGCTCCGTTCCCTGTTACTGATATCGAACAATGTTCTAGTTCCCTGTTACTGATATCAAACATTCTGCAAGTTACCTGATACTGATATCGAACACTTTCCCAGATCCCTGTTACTGATTTCAAACATTCTCCCAGTTTCCTGTCACTGATATCGAACACTCTCCGAGTTCCCTGTTACTGATATCGAAAACATTCCCAGATTCCTATTACTGATTTTGAACAGTCACCCAGTTCCCTGTTAATGTTATCGAACAATTTTGCAGTTCCCTGTTTCTGATAACGAACACTCTCCCAGTTCCCTGATATCGAACAAACACCGTTCCCTGTTACTGATAACGAACAATCTCCCAGTTCCCTGTTAATGATATCGAACAATCTTCCAGTTCCCTGTTTCTGATAACGAACACTCTCCAAGTTCCCTGTTACTGATATCGAACAATGTTCCAGTTCCCTGTTAGTGATGTCGAACACTTTCCCAGATTCCTGTTACTGATTTCGAACAGTCTCTCAGTTCCCTGTTACTGATATCGAACAGTATCCCAGATCCCTGTTACTGATATCAAACACTCTCCCAGTTTCCTGTTACTGTTATCAAACACTCTCCCAATTCCCTGTTACTGATATCGAACACTCTTCCATTTCCCTGTCACTGATGGCGAACACAGACCCAGTTCCCTGTTACTGATATCGAACCCTCTCCCTGTTCCCTGATATCCATCACTGTCCATTCTCTGTTAGTGATATCGAACACTCTCCCAGTTCCCTGTTACTGATATCGAACAATCTTCCAGTTCCCTGTTAGTGATGTCGGACACTTTCCCAGATTCCTCTTACTGACTTCGAACAGTCTCCCAGTTCCCTGTTACTGATATAAAGCACTCTCTATTTCCTGTTACAGTTATCAAACACTCTCCCAATTTCCTGTTACTGATATCGAACACTCTTCCATTTCCCTGTCACTGATGGCGAACACAGACCCAGTTCCCTGTTACTGATATCGAACCCTCTCCCTGTTCCCTGATATCCTACATTCTCCATTCTGTTAGTGATATCGCACACTCTCCCAGATCCCTGTTACTGATATTGAACACTCTCCCAGTTCCCTGTTAGTGATATCGAACACTCTCCCAGTTCCCTGTTGCTGACATCGAAAACTTTCCCAGATCCCTGTTACTGATTTCGAACAGTCTCCCAGTTCCCTATTAGTGACATCAAGCAGGCTCCGTTCCCTGTTACTGATATCGAACAATGTTCTAGTTCCCTGTTACTGATATCAAACACTCTGCAAGTTACCTGATACTGATATCGAACACTTTCCCAGATCCCTGTTACTGATTTCAAACATTCTCCCAGTTTCCTGTCACTGATATCGAACACTCTCCGAGTTCCCTGTTACTGATATCGAAAACATTCCCAGATTCCTATTACTGATTTTGAACAGTCACCCAGTTCCCTGTTAATGTTATCGAACAATTTTGCAGTTCCCTGTTTCTGATAACGAACACTCTCCCAGTTCCCTGATATCGAACAAACACCGTTCCCTGTTACTGATAACGAACAATCTCCCAGTTCCCTGTTAATGATATCGAACAATCTTCCAGTTCCCTGTTTCTGATAACGAACACTCTCCAAGTTCCCTGTTACTGATATCGAACAATGTTCCAGTTCCCTGTTAGTGATGTCGAACACTTTCCCAGATTCCTGTTACTGATTTCGAACAGTCTCTCAGTTCCCTGTTACTGATATCGAACAGTATCCCAGATCCCTGTTACTGATATCAAACACTCTCCCAGTTTCCTGTTACTGTTATCAAACACTCTCCCAATTCCCTGTTACTGATATCGAACACTCTTCCATTTCCCTGTCACTGATGGCGAACACAGACCCAGTTCCCTGTTACTGATATCGAACCCTCTCCCTGTTCCCTGATATCCATCACTGTCCATTCTCTGTTAGTGATATCGAACACTCTCCCAGTTCCCTGTTACTGATATCGAACAATCTTCCAGTTCCCTGTTAGTGATGTCGGACACTTTCCCAGATTCCTCTTACTGACTTCGAACAGTCTCCCAGTTCCCTGTTACTGATATAAAGCACTCTCTATTTCCTGTTACAGTTATCAAACACTCTCCCAATTTCCTGTTACTGATATCGAACACTCTTCCATTTCCCTGTCACTGATGGCGAACACAGACCCAGTTCCCTGTTACTGATATCGAACCCTCTCCCTGTTCCCTGATATCCTACATTCTCCATTCTGTTAGTGATATCGCACACTCTCCCAGATCCCTGTTACTGATATTGAACACTCTCCCAGTTCCCTGTTAGTGATATCGAACACTCTCCCAGTTCCCTGTTGCTGACATCGAAAACTTTCCCAGATCCCTGTTACTGATTTCGAACAGTCTCCCAGTTCCCTATTAGTGACATCAAGCAGGCTCCGTTCCCTGTTACTGATATCGAACAATGTTCTAGTTCCCTGTTACTGATATCAAACACTCTGCAAGTTACCTGATACTGATATCGAACACTTTCCCAGATCCCTGTTACTGATTTCAAACATTCTCCCAGTTTCCTGTCACTGATATCGAACACTCTCCGAGTTCCCTGTTACTGATATCGAAAACATTCCCAGATTCCTATTACTGATTTTGAACAGTCACCCAGTTCCCTGTTAATGTTATCGAACAATTTTGCAGTTCCCTGTTTCTGATAACGAACACTCTCCCAGTTCCCTGATATCGAACAAACACCGTTCCCTGTTACTGATAACGAACAATCTCCCAGTTCCCTGTTAATGATATCGAACAATCTTCCAGTTCCCTGTTTCTGATAACGAACACTCTCCAAGTTCCCTGTTACTGATATCGAACAATGTTCCAGTTCCCTGTTAGTGATGTCGAACACTTTCCCAGATTCCTGTTACTGATTTCGAACAGTCTCTCAGTTCCCTGTTACTGATATCGAACAGTATCCCAGATCCCTGTTACTGATATCAAACACTCTCCCAGTTTCCTGTTACTGTTATCAAACACTCTCCCAATTCCCTGTTACTGATATCGAACACTCTTCCATTTCCCTGTCACTGATGGCGAACACAGACCCAGTTCCCTGTTACTGATAGCGAACCCTCTCCCTGTTCTCTGATATCCATCACTGTCCATTCTCTGTTAGTGATATCGAACACTCTCCCAGTTCCCTGTTACTGATATCGAACAATCTTCCAGTTCCCTGTTAGTGATGTCGGACACTTTCCCAGATTCCTCTTACTGATTTCGAACAGTCTCCCAGTTCCCTGTTACTGATATAAAGCACTCTCTATTTCCTGTTACAGTTATCAAACACTCTCCCAATTTCCTGTTACTGATATTGAACACTCTTCCATTTCCCTGTCACTGATGGCGAACACAGACCCAGTTCCCTGTTACTGATATCGAAACCTCTCCCTGTTCCCTGATATCCTACATTCTCCATTCTGTTAGTGATATCGCACACTCTCCCAGATCCCTGTTACTGATATTGAACACTCTCCCAGTTCCCTGTTAGTGATATCGAACACTCTCCCAGTTCCCTGTTGCTGACATCGAAAACTTTCCCAGATCCCTGTTACTGATTTCGAACAGTCTCCCAGTTCCCTATTAGTGACATCAAGCAGGCTCCGTTCCCTGTTACTGATATCGAACAATG
Source organism: Mobula birostris (assembly GCF_030028105.1). Lineage (NCBI taxonomy): Eukaryota > Metazoa > Chordata > Chondrichthyes > Myliobatiformes > Myliobatidae > Mobula > Mobula birostris. The sequence continues at coordinate 95,069,929 of NC_092378.1, forward strand.
TTCTAGTTCCCTGTTACTGATATCGAACACTCTGCAAGTTTCCTGATACTGATATCGAACACTTTCCCAGATCCCTGTTACTGATTTCGAACATTCTCCCAGTTTCCTGTCACTGATATCGAACACTCTCCGAGTTCCCTGTTACTGATATCGAAAACATTCCCAGATTCCTATTACTGATTTTGAACAGTCACCCAGTTCCCTGTTAATGTTATCGAACAATCTTGCAGTTCCCTGTTTCTGATAACGAACACTCTCCCAGTTCCCTGATATCGAACAAACACCGTTCCCTGTTACTGATAGCGAACAATCTCCCAGTTCCCTGTTAATGGTATCGAACAATCTTCCAGTTCCCTGTTTCTGATAACAAACACTCTCCAAGTTCCCTGTTACTGATATCGCACAATGTTCCAGTTCCCTGTTACTGATGTCGAACACTTTCCTAGATTCCTGTTACTGATTTCGAACAGTCTCCCAGTTCCCTGTTACTGATATCGAACAGTATCCCAGTTCCCTGTAACTGATATCAAACACTCTCCCAGTTTCCTGTTACGGTTATCAAACACTCTCCCAATTCCCTGTTACTGATATCGAACACTCTCCCATTTCCCTGTCACTGATGGCGAAAACAGACCCAGTTCCCTGTTACTGATATCGAACCCTCTCCCTGTTCCCTGATATCCAACACTCTCCATTCCCTGTTAGTGATATCGAACAGTCTCCCAGTTCCCTATTAGTGACATCAAGCAGGCTCCGTTCCCTGTTACTGATATCGAACAATGTTCTAGTTCCCTGTTACTGATATCAAACATTCTGCAAGTTACCTGATACTGATATCGAACACTTTCCCAGATCCCTGTTACTGATTTCAAACATTCTCCCAGTTTCCTGTCACTGATATCGAACACTCTCCGAGTTCCCTGTTACTGATATCGAAAACATTCCCAGATTCCTATTACTGATTTTGAACAGTCACCCAGTTCCCTGTTAATGTTATCGAACAATTTTGCAGTTCCCTGTTTCTGATAACGAACACTCTCCCAGTTCCCTGATATCGAACAAACACCGTTCCCTGTTACTGATAACGAACAATCTCCCAGTTCCCTGTTAATGATATCGAACAATCTTCCAGTTCCCTGTTTCTGATAACGAACACTCTCCAAGTTCCCTGTTACTGATATCGAACAATGTTCCAGTTCCCTGTTAGTGATGTCGAACACTTTCCCAGATTCCTGTTACTGATTTCGAACAGTCTCTCAGTTCCCTGTTACTGATATCGAACAGTATCCCAGATCCCTGTTACTGATATCAAACACTCTCCCAGTTTCCTGTTACTGTTATCAAACACTCTCCCAATTCCCTGTTACTGATATCGAACACTCTTCCATTTCCCTGTCACTGATGGCGAACACAGACCCAGTTCCCTGTTACTGATAGCGAACCCTCTCCCTGTTCCCTGATATCCATCACTGTCCATTCTCTGTTAGTGATATCGAACACTCTCCCAGTTCCCTGTTACTGATATCGAACAATCTTCCAGTTCCCTGTTAGTGATGTCGGACACTTTCCCAGATTCCTCTTACTGATTTCGAACAGTCTCCCAGTTCCCTGTTACTGATATAAAGCACTCTCTATTTCCTGTTACAGTTATCAAACACTCTCCCAATTTCCTGTTACTGATATTGAACACTCTTCCATTTCCCTGTCACTGATGGCGAACACAGACCCAGTTCCCTGTTACTGATATCGAAACCTCTCCCTGTTCCCTGATATCCTACATTCTCCATTCTGTTAGTGATATCGCACACTCTCCCAGATCCCTGTTACTGATATTGAACACTCTCCCAGTTCCCTGTTAGTGATATCGAACACTCTCCCAGTTCCCTGTTGCTGACATCGAAAACTTTCCCAGATCCCTGTTACTGATTTCGAACAGTCTCCCGGTTCCCTGTTAGTGACATCAAGCAGGCTCCGTTCCCTGTTACTGATATCGAACAATGTTCTAGTTCCCTGTTACTGATATCGAACACTCTGCAAGTTTCCTGATACTGATATCGAACACTTTCCCAGATCCCTGTTACTGATTTCGAACATTCTCCCAGTTTCCTGTCACTGATATCGAACACTCTCCGAGTTCCCTGTTACTGATATCGAAAACATTCCCAGATTCCTATTACTGATTTTGAACAGTCACCCAGTTCCCTGTTAATGTTATCGAACAATCTTGCAGCTCCCTGTTTCTGATAACGAACACTCTCCCAGTTCCCTGATATCGAACAAACACCATTCCCTGTTACTGATAGCAAACAATCTCCCAGTTCCCTGTTAATGGTATCGAACAATCTTCCAGTTCCCTGTTTCTGATAACAAACACTCTCCAAGCTCCCTGTTACTGATATCGCACAATGTTCCAGTTCCCTGTTACTGATGTCGAACACTTTCCTAGATTCCTGTTACTGATTTCGAACAGTCTCCCAGTTCCCTGTTACTGATATCGAACAGTATCCCAGTTCCCTGTAACTGATATCAAACACTCTCCCAGTTTCCTGTTACGGTTATCAAACACTCTCCCAATTCCCTGTTACTGATATCGAACACTCTCCCATTTCCCTGTCACTGATGGCGAAAACAGACCCAGTTCCCTGTTACTGATATCGAACCCTCTCCCTGTTCCCTGATATCCAACACTCTCCATTCCCTGTTAGTGATATCGAACACTCTCCCAGTTCCCTGTTACTGATATTGAACAATCATCCAGTTCCCTGTTAGTGATGTCGAACACTTTCCCAGATTCTTGTTACTGATTTCTAACATTCTCCCAGTTCCCTGTTAGTGATATTGAACACTCTCCCAGTTCCCTGTTAGTGATATCGAACACTCTCCCAGTTCCCTGTTGCTGAGATCAAAAACTTTCCCATATCCCTGTTTCTGATTTCGAACAGTCTCCCAGTTCCCTATTAGTGACATCGAACAGACTCCGTTCCCTGTTACTGATATCGAGCAATGTTGTAGTTCCCTGTTACTGATATCGAACACTCTGCAAGTTACCTGATACTGATTTCGAACACTTTCCCAGATCCCTGTTACTGATTTCGAACATTCTCCCAGTTTCCTGTCACTGATATCGAACACCCTCCGAGTTCCCTGTTACTGATATCGAAAATATTCCCAGATTCCTGTTACTGATTTTGAACAGTCACCCAGTTCCCTGTTAATATTATCGAACAATCTTCCAGTTCCCTGTTTCTGATAACGAACACTCTCCCAGTTCCCTGATATCGAACAAACACCGTTCCATGTTACTGATTTCAAACACTCTCCCAGTTTCCTGTTACTGTTATCAAACACTCTCCCAATTCCCTGTTACTGATATCGAACAATCTTCCAGTTTCCTGTTAGTGATGTCGAACACTCACCCAGTTTCCTGTTACTGTTATCAAGCACTCTCCCAATTCCCTGTTACTGATATCGAACACTCTCCCATTTCCCTGTCACTGATGACGAACACAGACCCAGTTCCCTGTTTCTGATATCGAACCCTCTCCCTGTTCCCTGATATCCAACACTCTCCGTTCCCTGTAAGTGATATCGAACACTCTCCCAGTTCCTTGTTACTGATATTGAACAATCTTCCAGTTCCCTGTTAGTGATGTCGAACACTTTCCCAGATTCCTGTTACTGATTTCAAACAGTCTCCCAGTTCCGTTACTGACATCGAACAGACTCCGTTCCCTGTTAATGATATCGAACAATCTTCCAGCTCTCTGTTACTGATTTCAAACAGTCTCCCAGTTCCTTGTTACTGATATCGAACGGTATCCCTATTCCCTTTTAGTGATATCAAACACTCTCCCAGTTTCCTGTTACTGTTATCAAACACTCTCGCAATTCCCTGTTACTGATTTCGAAAACTCTCCCATTTCCCTGTCACTGATATCGAACACAGTCCTCGTTCCCTGGTATTGATATTGAACACTCTCCCTGTTCCCTGATATCGAACACACTCCATTCCCTGTTACTGATATTGATCACTTTCCCAGGTCGTTATTACTAATATCGAACAGTCTCCCCGTTCTCTGATAATGATACCAAACACTCTCCCAGTTTCCAGTTACTGATATCAAACACTCTCCCAGTTCCCTGTCACTGATATCGAACAGACTCCGCTCCCTGTTTATGATATCAAACAATCTTCCAGTTCCCTGTTTCGGATAACGAACAATCTCCCAATTCCCTGATACTGATATGAGTCACTCTCCCAGTTTCTTGTTACTGCTATCTAACACTCTCCCAATTCCCTGTTACTGATATCGAACACTCTCCCTTTTCCCTGATGTCCAACACTCTCCGTTCCCTGTTACAGATATTGAACAGTCTTCCAGTTTCCTGTTACTGATATCGAATGGTATCCCTGTTCCCTTTTACTGATATCGAATAGTATCCCTGTTCCCTTTTACTGATATCATACAGTCTCCCAGTTTCCTGTTACTGTTATCAAACACTCTCCCAATTCCCTGTTACTGATTTCGAACACTCTCCCATTTCCCTGTCACTGATGACGAACACAGACCCAGTTACCTGTTACTGATATCGAACCCTCTCCCTGTTCCCTGATATCCAACACTCTCCGTTCCCTGTTACTGATATCAAACACTCTCCCAGTTTCCTGTTACTGTTATCAAACACTCTCCCAATTCCCTGTTACTGATATCGAACACTCTCCCTGTTCCCTGATATCCAACACTCTCCGTTCCCTGTTACAGATATCGAATACTCTCCCAGTTTCCTGTTACTGATATCGAACAGACTCCATTCCCTGTAAGTGACATCGAACACACTCCCACTTCCCTGTTAGTGATGTCGAACACTATCCCAGATTCCTGTTACTGATTTCGAACAGTCACTCAGTTTCCTGTTACAGATATCGAACACTCTCCCAGTTCTGTTACAGATATCGAACAGAATCTGTTCCCTGATAGTGATATTGAACTCTCTCCCAGTTCCCTGTTACTGATATCGAACAATCTGCCAGTTCCCTGTTAAAGATATCGAACAATCTGCCAGTTCCCTGATTCTGATAACGAACATTCTCCCAGTTCCCTGATATCGAACAAACTCGGTTCACTGTTAGTGATATCGAACACTCTCCCAGTTGCCTGTTACTGATATCAAACAAACTTCCAGTTCCCGGTTAGTGATGTCGAACACTTTCCCAGATCTCTGTTACTGGTTTCGAACAGTCTCCCAGATCCCTGTTACTGATATGAAACACTCTCCCCGTTCACTGTTACTAATATCGAAATCTCTCCCAGTTCCCCGTGACTGATATCGATCAATCTCCCAGTTCCGTTACTGTTATCGAACACTCTCCCTGTTCCCTGATATCGAACACTCTCCGTTCCATGTTACAGATATCGAACACTCTCCCAGTTCCCTGTTACTGATATCGAACACTCTCCCTGTTCCCTGATATCGAACACTCTCCGTTCCATGTTACAGATATCGAACACTCTCCCAGTTCCCTGTTACTGATATCGAACAGACTCCGTTCCCTGTAAGTGACATCGAACACACTCCCAGTTCCCTGTTAGTGATGTCGAACACTTTCCCAGATTCCTGTTACTGATTTCGAACAGTCACCCAGTTTCCTGTTACAGATATCGAACACTCTACCTGTTCTATGATATCCAACTTTCTCCGTTCCATGTTAGTGATATTGAACACTTTCCCAGATTCCTGTTACTGATTTCGAACAGTCACCCAGTTTCCTGTTAAAAAAATCGAACACTCTCCCTGTTCTATGATATCCAACTTTCTCCGTTCCCTGTTAGTGATATTGAACACTCTCCCAGTTCCCTGTTAGTGATATCGAACACTCTCCCAGTTCCCTGTTAGTGATGTCGAACACTTTCCCAGATTCCTGTTACTGATTTCGATCAGTAGCCCAGTTCCCTGTTACTGATATGAGTCACTCTCCCAGACTCCTGTTACTGTTATCAAACACTCTCCCAATTCCCTGTTACTGATATGAGTCACTCTCCCAGTCTCCTGTTACTGTTATCAAACACTCTCCCAATTCCCTGTTACTGATATTGAACCCTCTCCTTGTCTATGATATCCAACTTTCTCCGTTCCCTGTTAGTGATAGCGAACACTCTCCCAGTTCCCTGTTAGTGATAACGAACATACTCCGTTCCCTGTTAGTGACATCGAACACTCTCCCAGTTCCCTGTTAGTGAAGTCAAACACTTTCCCAGATTCCTGTTACTGCTTTCGATCAGTAACCCAGTTTCCTGTTACAGATATCGAACACTCTCCCACTTCCGTTACTGATATCGAACAGTCTCCGTTCCCTGTTAGTGATATTGAACACTCTCCCAGTTCCCTGTTACTGATATCGAACAATCTCCCAGTTCCCTGTTAATGATATCGAACAATCTTCCAGTTCCTTGTTTCTGATAACGACCACTCTCGCAGTTCCCTGATATCGAACAAATTCCATTCCCTGTTAGTGATATCGAACACTCTCCCAGTTCCCTGTTACTGATATCGAGTAAACTTCCAGTGCCCTGTTAATGATGTCGAACACTTTCCCAGATTCCTGTTACTGATTTCGAACAGGCTCCCAGTTCCCTGTTAATGATATCGAACAATCTTCCAGTTCCTTGTTTCTGATAACGAACACTCTCGCAGTTCCCTGATATCGAACAAATTCCATTCCCTGTTAGTGATATCGAACACTCTCCCAGCTCCCTGTTACTGATATCGAGTAAACTTCCAGTGCCCTGTTAATGATGTCGAACACTTTCCCAGATTCCTGTTACTGATTTCGAACAGGCTCCCAGTTCCCTGTTACTGATATGAGTCACTCTCCCAGTTTCCTGTTACTGTTATCAAACACTCTCCCGATTCCCTGTTACTGATATCGAACACTCTCCCATTTCCCTGTCACTGATGGCGAACACAGACCCAGTTCCCTTTACTGATATCGAACCCTCTCACTGTTCCCTGATATCCAAAACTCTCCGTTCCCTGTTAGTGATATCGAACACTCTCCCAGTTCCCTGTTACTTATATCGAACAAACTTCCAGTTCCCTGATAATGATACCAAACACTCTCCCAGTTTCCAGTTACTGATATCAAACACTCTCCCAGTTCCCTGTCACTGATATCGAACAGACTCCGCTCCCTGTTTATGATATCAAACAATCTTCCAGTTCCCTGTTTCGGATAACGAACAATCTCCCAATTCCCTGATACTGATATGAGTCACTCTCCCAGTTTCCTGTTACTGCTATCTAACACTCTCCCATTTCCCTGTCACTGAGCGCGAACACCGACTCTGTTCCCTGTTTCTGATATCGAACCCTCTCCCTTTTCCCTGATGTCCAACACTCTCCGTTCCCTGTTACAGATATCGAGCACTCTCCCAGTTCCCTGTTACTGACATCGAACAGACCCCGTTTCCTGTTACTGATTTCGAACAGTCTCCCAATTCCTTGTTACTGATATCGAATGGTATCCCTGTTCCCTTTTACTGATATCATACACTCTCCCAGTTTCCTGTTACTGTTATCAAACACTCTCCCAATTCCCTGTTACTGATTTCGAACACTCTCCCATTTCCCTGTCACTGATGACGAACACAGACCCAGTTCCCTGTTACTGATATCGAACCCTCTCCCTGTTCCCTGATATCCAACACTCTCCGTTCCCTGTTACAGATATCGAACACTTTCCCAGTTCCCTGTTACTGATATCGAACAGACTCCATTCCCTGCAAGTGACATCGAACACACTCCCAGTTCCCTGTTAGTGATGTTTAACACTTTCCCAGATTCCTGTTACTGATTTCGAACAGTCACCCAGTTTCCTGTTACAAATATCGAACACTCTCCCAGTTCTGTTACTGATATCGAACAGACTCTGTTCTCTGATAGTGATATTGAACTCTCTCCCAGTTCCCTGTTACTGATATCGAACAATCTGCCAGTTCCCTGTTAATGATATCGAACAATCTTCCAGTTCCCTGATTCTGATAACGAACATTCTCCCAGTTCCCTGATATCGAACAAGCTCAGTTCACTGTTAGTGATATCGAACACTCTCCCAGTTCCCTGTTACTGATATCGAGTAAACTTCCAGTGCCCTGTTAATGATGTCGAACACTTTCCCAGATTCCTGTTACTGATTTCGAACAGGCTCCCAATTCCCTGTTAATGATATCGAACAATCTTCCAGTTCCCTGTTTCTGATAACGAACACTCTCGCAGTTCCCTGATATCGAACAAATTCCATTCCCTGTTAGTGATATCGAACACTCTCCCAGTTCCCTGTTACTGATATCGAGTAAACTTCCAGTGCCCTGTTAATGATGTCGAACACTTTCCCAGATTCCTGTTACTGATTTCGAACAGGCTCCCAGTTCCCTGTTACTGATATGAGTCACTCTCCCAGTTTCCTGTTACTGTTATCAAACACTCTCCCGATTCCCTGTTACTGATATCGAACACTCTCCCATTTCCCTGTCACTGATGGCGAACACAGACCCAGTTCCCTTTACTGATATCGAACCCTCTCACTGTTCCCTGATATCCAAAACTCTCCGTTCCCTGTTAGTGATATCGAACACTCTCCCAGTTCTCTGTTAGTGATATCGAACACTCTCCCAGTTCCCTGTTACTTATATCGAACAAACTTCCAGTTCCCTGATAATGATACCAAACACTCTCCCAGTTTCCAGTTACTGATATCAAACACTCTCCCAGTTCCCTGTCACTGATATCGAACAGATTCCGCTCCTTGTTTATGATATCAAACAATCTTCCAGTTCCCTGTTTCGGATAACGAACAATCTCCCAATTCCCTGATGCTGATATGAGTCACTCTCCCAGTTTCCTGTTACTGCTATCTAACACTCTCCCAATTCCCTGTTACTAATATCGAACCCTCTCCTTGTCTATGATATCCAACTTTCTCCGTTCCCTGTTAGTGATAGCGAACACTCTCCCAGTTCCCTGTTAGTGATAACAAACATACTCAGTTTCCTGTTAGTGACATCGAACACTCTCCCAGTTCCCTGTTAGTGATGTCAAACACTTTCCCAGATTCCTGTTACTGCTTTCGATCAGTAACCCAGTTTCCTGTTACAGATATCGAACACTCTCCCACTTCCGTTACTGATATCGAGTAAACTTCCAGTGCCCTGTTAATGATGTCGAACACTTTCCCAGATTCCTGTTACTGATTTCGAACAGGCTCCCAGTTCCCTGTTACTGATATCGAAAAGTATCCCAGTTCCCTGTTACTGATATGAGTCACCCTCCCAGTTTCCTGTTACTGATATCGAACACTCTCCCATTTCCCTGTCACTGATGGCGAACACAGACCCAGTTCCCTTTACAGATATCGAACCCTCTCCCTGTCCCTGATATCCAAAACTCTCCGTTCCTTGTTAGTGATATCGAACACTCTCCCAGTTCTCTGTTAGTGATATCGAACACTCTCCCAGTTCCCTGTTACTTATATCGAACAAACTTCCAGTTCCCTGATAGTGATGTCAAACACTTTCCCAGATTCCTGTTACTGATTTCGAACAGTCTCCCAGTTCCCTGTTACTGATATCAACCACTCTCCCAGTTTCCTGTTACTGTTATCAAACACTCTCCCAATTCCCTGTTACTGATATCGAACACTCTCCCATTTCCCTGTCACTGATGGCGAACACAGACCCAGTTCCCTTTACTGATATCGAACCCTCTCACTGTTCCCTGATATCCAAAACTCTCCGTTCCCTGTTAGTGATATCGAACACTCTCCCAGTTCTCTGTTAGTGATATCGAACACTCTCCCAGTTCCCTGTTACTTATATCGAACAAACTTCCAGTTCCCTGATAATGATACCAAACACTCTCCCAGTTTCCAGTTACTGATATCAAACACTCTCCCAGTTCCCTGTCACTGATATCGAACAGACTCCGCTCCTTGTTTATGATATCAAACAATCTTCCAGTTCCCTGTTTCGGATAACGAACAATCTCCCAATTCCCTGATGCTGATATGAGTCACTCTCCCATTTTCCTGTTACTGCTATCTAACACTCTCCCAATTCCCTGTTACTGATATCGAACCCTCTCCTTGTCTATGATATCCAACTTTCTCCGTTCCCTGTTAGTGATAGCGAACACTCTCCCAGTTCCCTGTTAGTGATAACAAACATACTCCGTTTCCTGTTAGTGACATCGAACACTCTCCCAGTTCCCTGTTAGTGATGTCAAACACTTTCCCAGATTCCTGTTACTGCTTTCGATCAGTAACCCAGTTTCCTGTTACAGATATCGAACACTCTCCCACTTCCGTTACTGATATCGAGTAAACTTCCAGTGCCCTGTTAATGATGTCGAACACTTTCCCAGATTCCTGTTACTGATTTCGAACAGGCTCCCAGTTCCCTGTTACTGATATCGAAAAGTATCCCAGTTCCCTGTTACTGATATGAGTCACCCTCCCAGTTTCCTGTTACTGATATCGAACACTCTCCCATTTCCCTGTCACTGATGGCGAACACAGACCCAGTTCCCTTTACAGATATCGAACCCTCTCCCTGTTCCCTGATATCCAAAACTCTCCGTTCCTTGTTAGTGATATCGAACACTCTCCCAGTTCTCTGTTAGTGATATCGAACACTCTCCCAGTTCCCTGTTACTTATATCGAACAAACTTCCAGTTCCCTGATAGTGATGTCAAACACTTTCCCAGATTCCTGTTACTGATTTTGAACAGTCTCCCAGTTCCCTGTTACTGATATCAACCACTCTCCCAGTTTCCTGTTACTGTTATCAAACACTCTCCCAATTCCCTGTTACTGATATCGAACACTCTCCCATTTCCCTGTCACTGATGGCGAACACCGACCTTGTTCCCTGTTTCTGATATCGAACAGACTCCGTTCCCTGTTACTGATATTGAACAATCTTCCAGTTTCCTGTTACTGATTTCGAACAGTCTCCCAGTTCCTTGTTACTGATATCGAATGGTATCCCTGTTCCCTTTTACTGATATCATACACTCTCCCAGTTCCCTGTTACTGATATCGAACAGACTCCATTCCCTGTAAGTGACATCGAACACACTCCCAGTTCCCTGTTAATGATGTCGAACACTTTCCCACATTCCTGTTACTGATTTTGAACAGTCACCCAGTTTCCTGTTACAGATATCAAACACTCTCCCAGTTCCCTGTTAGTGATATCGAACACTCTTCCAGTTCCCTGTTAGTGATGTCGACCACTTTCCCAGATTCCTGTTACTGATTTCGAATAGTCTCCCAGTTCCCTGTTACTGATATCGAACAGTATCCCAGTTCACTGCTACTGATATCAAACACTCTCCCAGTTTCCTGTTACTGTTATCAAACACTCTCCCAATTCCCTGTTACTGATATCAAACACTCTCTCATTTCCCTGTCACTGATGGCGAACACAGACCCTGTTCCCTGTTACTAATATCGAACCCTCTCGCTGTTCGCTGATATCCAACACTCTCCGTTCCCTGTTAGTGATATTGAACAGTCTCCCAGTTCCTTGTTACTGATATCGAACGGTATCCCTGTTCCCTTTTACTGATATCATACACTGGCCCAGTTCCCTGGTATTGATATCGAACAATCTCCCAGTTCCCTGTTACTGATATCGAACAATCTTCCAGTTCCCTGTTTCTGATATTGAACACTCTCCAAGTTACCTGTTACTGATATCAAACAGTCTCCCTGTTTCCTGTCACTGATATCGAACACTCTCCCACTTCCCTGTTACTGATATCGAACACTCTCCCATTTCCCTGTCACTGATATCGAACACAGTCCCAGTTCCCTGGTATTGATATCGAACACTGTCCCTGTTCCCTGATATCAAACACACTCCATTCCCTGTTACTGATATTGATCACTTTCCCAGGTCGTTGTTACTGATAACGAACAGACTCCCCGTTCACTGATAACGATACCAAACACTCTCCCAGTTTCCAGTTACTGATATCAAACACTCTCCCAGTTCCCTGTTACTGATATCGAACAGACTCCGTTCCCTGTTAGTGATATTGAACACCCTCCCTGTTCCCTGTTACTGATAACGAACAATCTCCCAGTTCCCTGTTTATGATATCGAAAAATCTTCCAGTTCCCTGTTGCGGATAACGAACACTCTCCCAGTTCCCTGATACTGATATGATCACTCTCCCAGTTTCCTGTTGCTGTTATCAAACACTCTCCCAATTCCCTGTTACTGATATCGAACACTCTTCCATTTCCCTGTCACTGATGGCGAAAACAGACCCAGTTCCCTGTTACTGATATCGAACACTCTCCCAGTTCCCTGTTACTGATATCGAACAGACTCCATTCCCTGTAAGTGACATCGAACACACTCCCAGTTCCCTGTTAGTGATGTCGAACACTATCCCAGATTCCTGTTACTGATTTCGAACAGTCACCCAGTTTCCTGTTACAGATATCGAACACTCTCCCAGTTCTGTTACTGATATCGAACAGACTCTGTTCCCTGATAGTGATATTGAACTCTCTCCCAGTTCCCTGTCACTGATATCGAACAATCTGCCAGTTCCCTGTTAATGATATCGAACAATCTTCCAGTTCTCTGATTCTGATAACGAACATTCTCCCAGTTCCCTGATATCGAACAAGCTCGGTTCACTGTTAGTGATATCGAACACTCTCCCAGTTCCCTGTTACTGATATCGAGTAAACTTCCAGTGCCCTGTTAATGATGTCGAACACTTTCCCAGATTCCTGTTACTGATTTCGAACAGGCTCCCAGTTCCCTGTTAATGATATCGAACAATCTTCCAGTTTCCTGTTACTGTTATCAAACACTCTCCCGATTCCCTGTTACTGATATCGAACACTCTCCCATTTCCCTGTCACTGATGGCGAACACAGACCCAGTTCCCTTTACTGATATCGAACCCTCTCACTGTTCCCTGATATCCAAAACTCTCCGTTCCCTGTTAGTGATATCGAACACTCTCCCAGTTCTCTGTTAGTGATATCGAACACTCTCCCAGTTCCCTGTTACTTATATCGAACAAACTTCCAGTTCCCTGATAATGATACCAAACACTCTCCCAGTTTCCAGTTACTGATATCAAACACTCTCCCAGTTCCCTGTCACTGATATCGAACAGACTCCGCTCCTTGTTTATGATATCAAACAATCTTCCAGTTCCCTGTTTCGGATAACGAACAATCTCCCAATTCCCTGATACTGATATGAGTCACTCTCCCAGTTTCCTGTTACTGCTATCTAACACTCTCCCAATTCCCTGTTACTGATATCGAACCCTCTCCTTGTCTATGATATCCAACTTTCTCCGTTCCCTGTTAGTGATAGCGAACACTCTCCCAGTTCCCTGTTAGTGATAACGAACATACTCCGTTTCCTGTTAGTGACATCGAACACTCTCCCAGTTCCCTGTTAGTGATGTCAAACACTTTCCCAGATTCCTGTTACTGCTTTCGATCAGTAACCCAGTTTCCTGTTACAGATATCGAACACTCTCCCACTTCCGTTACTGATATCGAGTAAACTTCCAGTGCCCTGTTAATGATGTCGAACACTTTCCCAGATTCCTGTTACTGATTTCCAACAGGCTCCCAGTTACCTGTTAATGATATCGAACAATCTTCCAGTTCCCTGTTTCTGATAACGAACACTCTCGCAGTTCCCTGATATCGAACAAATTCCATCCCCTGTTAGTGATATCGAACACTCTCCCAGTTCCCTGTTACTGATATCAAGTAAACTTCCAATGCCCTGTTAATGATGTCGAACACTTTCCCAGATTCCTGTTACTGATTTCGAACAGGCTCCCAGTTCCCTGTTACTGATATGAGTCACTCTCCCAGATTCCTGTTACTGTTATCAAACACTCTCCCATTTCCCTGTCACTGATGACGAACACAGACCCAGTTCCCTTTACTGATATCGAACCCTCTCCCTGTTCCCTGATATCCAACACTCTCCGTTCCCTGTTACAGATATCGAACACTCTCCCAGTTCCCTGTTACTGATATCGAACAGACTCCATTCCCTGTAAGTGACATCGAAAACACTCCCAGTTCCCTGTTAGTGATGTCGAACACTTTCCCAGAATCCTGTTACTGATTTCGAACAGTCACCCAGTTTCCTGTTACAGATATCGAACACTCTACCTGTTCTATGATATCCAACTTTCTCCGTTCCCTGTTAGTGATATTGAACACTTTCCCAGATTCCTGTTACTGATTTCGAACAGTCACCCGGTTTCCTGTTACAAATATCGAACACTCTCCCTGTTCTATGATATCCAACTTTCTCCGTTCCCTGTTAGTGATATTGAACACTCTCCCAGTTTCCTGTTAGTGATGTTGAACACTCTCCCAGTTTCCTGTTAGTGATGTTGAACACTTTCCCAGATTCCTGTTACTGATTTCAAACAGTCACCCAGTTTACTGTTACTGATTTCGAACAGTATCCCAGTTCCCTGTTACTGATATGAGTCACTCTCCCAGACTCCTGTTACTGTTATCAAACACTCTCCCAATTCCCTGTTACTGATATCGAACCCTCTCCTTGTCTATGTTATCCAACCTTCTCCGTTCCCTGTTAGTGATAGCGAACACTCTCCCAGTTCCGTTAGTGATAACGAACATACTCCGTTCCCTGTTAGTGACATCGAACACTCTCCCAGTTCCCTGTTAGTGATGTCAAACACTTTCCCAGATACCTGTTACTGCATTCGATCAGTAACCCAGTTTCCTGTTACAGATATCGAACACTCTCCCACTTCCGTTACTGATATCGAACAGTCTCCGTTCCCTGTTAGTGATATTGAACACTCTCCCAGTTCCTTGTTACTGATATCAAACAATCTCCTATTTCCCTGTTAATGATATCAAACAATCTTCCAGTTCCCTGTTTCCGATAACGAACACTCTCGCAGTTCCCTGATATCGAACAAATTACATTCCCTGTTAGTGATATCGAACACTCTCCCAGTTCCCTGTTACTCATATCGAGTAAACTTCCAGTGCCCTGTTAATGATGTCGAACACTTTCCCAGATTCCTGTTACTGATTTCGAACAGGCTCCCAGTTCCCTGTTACTGATATCGAAAAGTATCCCAGTTCCCTGTTACTGATATGAGTCACTCTCCCAGTTTCCTGTTACTGTTATCAAACACTCTCCCAATTCCCTGTTACTGATATCGAACACTCTCCCGTTTCCCTGTCACTGATGGCGAGCACAGACCCAGTTCCCTTTACAGATATCGAACCCTCTCACTGTTCCCTGATATCCAAAACTCTCCGTTCCTTGTTAGTGATATCGAACACTCTCCCAGTTCCCTGTTAATGATATCAAACACTCTCCCAGTTCCCTGTTACTGATCACGAACAGACTCCGTTCCCTGTTACTGGTATTGAACACTTTCCCAGGTGCTGTTGCAGATATCAAACAGACACCCCGTTTCCTGTTAATCATATCAAACACTCTCCCATTTCCCTGTTACTCATATCAAACACTCACCCAGTTCCCTGTTACTCATAACAAACACTCACCCAGTTCCCTGTTATTGATATGGATCAATCTTCCAGTTCCCTGTTACTGATATCGAACACTCTCCCGTTCTCTTTTACTATATCGAAAAATCTTCCAGTTCCCTGTTACTGATATCGAACACTCTCCAAGTTACCTGTTACTGATATCGAACACTTTCCGTTCCCTGCTACTGATATCAAACAGTTTCCTCGTTTCCTGTCTCTAATATATCGAACACTCTCCCACTTCCCTGTTATTGATATCAAACACTTTCCCAGATCCCTGTTACTGATTTCAAACAGTCTCACAGTTCCCTATTACTGATATCGAACAGTGAACCGGTTCCCTGTTACTGATATCAAACACTCTTCCAGTTCCCTGTTAGTGATATCGAACACTGTCCCAGTTCCCAGTCACTTATATCGCACATTCTCCCAGTTCCCTGTTACTGATATCGATCAATCTCCTATTTCCCTGTTACTGATATCGAACACTCTCCCAATTCCCTGATATATCGAACACTCTCCATTCCCTGTTACTGACACCGAACCCTTTCCCGGTTGTCTCTTACAGTAATCGAACAGTCTGCCATTTCCCTGTTACTGATATCGAGCACTCTCCCAGTTCCCTGTTACTGATATCGAACACTCTCCAGTTCCCTGTTACTGATATAGAACAATCTTCCAGTTCCCTGTTACTGATATCGAACAGTATCCCGGTTCCCTGTTACAGATATCAAACACTCTCCCAATTCCCTGTTAGTGATATCGAACAAGCTCCCAGTTCCCAGTCACTTATATCGCACAATCTCCCAGTTCCCTGTTACTGATATAAAATAGTCTCCGTTCCCTGTTAGTGATTTTGAACACTCTCCCAGTTCCCTGTTACTGTTATCAAACACTTTCCCAGTTCTCCTTTACTGTTAACAAACACTCTCCCAATTCCCTGTTACTGATATCAAACACTCTTCCATTTCCCTGTCACTGATATCGAAAACAGTGTCAGTTCCCTGTTACTGATATCGAACACTCTCTCTTTTCCCTGATATCGAACACTCTTCGTTCCCAGTTACAGATATCGAACACTTCCCAGTTCCCTGTTAATGATATCAAACACTCTCCCAGTTCCCTGTTACTGATATCAAACACTCTTCCAGTTCCCTGTTAGTGATATCGAACACTGTCCCAGTTCCCAGTCACTTACATCGCACATTCTCCCAGTTCCCTGTTACTGATATCGATCAATCTCCTATTTCCCTGTTACTGATATCGAACACTCTCCCAATTCCCTGATATATCGAACACTCTCCATTCCCTGTTACTGACACCGAACCCTTTCCCGGTTGTCTCTTACAGTAATCGAACAGTCTGCCATTTCCCTGTTACTGATATCGAGCACTCTCCCAGTTCCCTGTTACTGATATCGAACACTCTCCAGTTCCCTGTTACTGATATAGAACAATCTTCCAGTTCCCTGTTACTGATATCGAACAGTATCCCGGTTCCCTGTTACAGATATCAAACACTCTCCCAATTCCCTGTTAGTGATATCGAACAAGCTCCCAGTTCCCAGTCACTTATATCGCACAATCTCCCAGTTCCCTGTTACTGATATAAAATAGTCTCCGTTCCCTGTTAGTGATTTCGAACACTCTCCCAGTTCCCTGTTACTGTTATCAAACACTTTCCCAGTTCTCCTTTACTGTTAACAAACACTCTCCCAATTCCCTGTTACTGATATCAAACACTCTTCCATTTCCCTGTCACTGATATCGAAAACAGTGTCAGTTCCCTGTTACTGATATCGAACACTCTCTCTTTTCCCTGATATCGAACACTCTCCGTTCCCAGTTACAGATATCGAACACTTCCCAGTTCCCTGTTAATGATATCAAACACTCTCCCAGTTCCCTGTTATTGATATGGATCAATCTTCCAGTTCCCTGTTACTGATATCGAACACTCTCCCGTTCTCCTTTATTGATATCGAAAAACCTTCCAGTTCCCTGTTACTGATATCGAACACTCTCCAAGTTACCTGTTACTGATATCGAACACTTTCTGTTCCCTGCTACTGATATCAAACAGTTTCCTCGTTTCCTGTCACTAATATATCGAACACTCTCCCACTTCCCTGTTATTGATATCAAACACTTTCCCAGATCCCTGTTACTGATTTCAAACAGTCTCACAGTTCCCTATTACTGATATCGAACAGTAAACCGGTTCCCTGTTACTGATATCAAACACTCTTCCAGTTCCCTATTAGTGATATCGAACACTCTCCCAGTTCCCAGTCACATATATCGCACATTCTCCCAGTTCCCTGTTACTGATATCGATCAATCTCCTATTTCCCTGTTACTGATATTGAACACTCTCCCAATTCCCTGATATATCGAACACTCTGCATTCCCTGTTACTGACACCGAACCCTTTCCCGGTTGTCTCTTACAGTAATCGAACAGTCTGCCATTTCCCTGTTACTGATATCGAGCACTCTCCCAGTTCCCTGTTACTGATATCGAACACTCTCCAGTTCCCTGTTACTGATATCGAACAGTATCCCGGTTCCCTGTTACAGATATCAAACACTCTCCCAATTCCCTGTTAGTGATATCGAACAAGCTCCCAGTTCCCAGTCACTTATATCGCACAATCTCCCAGTTCCCTGTTAGTGATTTCAAATAGTCTCCGTTCCCTGTTAGTGATTTCGAACACTCTCCCAGTTCCCTGTTACTGTTATCAAACACTTTCCCAGTTCTCCTTTACTGTTAACAAACACTCTCCCAATTCCCTGTTACTGATATCAAACACTCTTCCATTTCCCTGTCACTGATATCGAAAACAGTGTCAGTTCCCTGTTACTGATATCGAACACTCTCTCTTTTCCCTGATATCGAACACTATCCGTTCCCAATTACAGATATGGAACACTTCCCAGTTCCCTGTTAATGATATCAAACACTCTCCCAGTTCCCTGTTACTGATATCGAACAGACTCCGTTCCCTGTTACTGGTATTGAACACTTTCCCAGGTGCTGTTACAGATAACAAACAGACACCCCGTTTCCTGTTAATCATATCAAACACTCTCCCATTTCCCTGTTACTCATATCAAACACTCTCCCAGTTCCCTGTTATTGATATGGAACAGTATCCCGGTTCCCTGTTACTGATATCAAACATTCTCCCAGTTCCCTGTTAGTGATATCGAACACTCTCCCAATTCCCTGATATATCGAACACTCTCCATTCCTTGTTACTGACACCGAACCCTTTACCAGTTGTCTCTTACAGTAATCGAACAGTCTGCCATTTCCCTGTTACTGATATCGAACACTCTCCCAGTTCCCTGTTACTCATATCAAATCCTCTCCCAGTTCCCTGTTACTGATATCGAACACTCTCCAGTTCCCTATTACTGATATAGAACAATCTTCCAGTTCCCTGTTACTGATATCGAACAGACTCCATTCCCTGTTAGTGATATCGAACACCCTATCAGGTTCCTGTTACTGATATCGAACAGTATCCCGGTTCCCTGTTACAGATATCAGACACTCTCCCAGATCCCTATTAGTGATATCGAACAAGCTCCCAGTTCCCAGTCACTTATATCGCACAATCTCCCAGTTCCCTGTTACTGATATCGAAAAGTCTCCCTTCCCTGTTAGTGATTTCGAACACTCTCCCGTTCTCTTTTACTGATATCGAAAAATCTTCCAGTTCCCTGTTACTGATATCGAACACTCTCCAAGTTACCTGTTACTGATATCGAACACTTTCCGTTCCCTGCTGCTGATATCAAACAGTTTCCTCGTTTCCTGTCTCTAATATATCGAACACTCTCCCACTTCCCTGTTATTAATATCAAACACTTTCCCAGATCCCTGTTACTGATTTCAAACAGTCTCACAGTTCCCTATTACTGATATCGAACAGTGAACCGGTTCCCTGTTACTGATATCAAACACTCTTCCAGTTCCCTGTTACTGATATCGAACACTCTCCCAATTCCCTGATATATCGAACACTCTCCATTCCCTGTTACTGACACCGAACCCTTTCCCGGTTGTCTCTTACAGTAATCGAACAGTGTGCCATTTCCCTGTTACTGATATCGAGCACTCTCTCAGTTCCCTATTACTGATATCGAACACTCTCCAGTTCCCTGTTACTGATATAGAACAATCTTCCAGTTCCCTGTTACTGATATCGAACAGTATCCCGGTTCCCTGTTACAGATATCAAACACTCTCCCAATTCCCTGTTAGTGATATCGAACAAGCTCCCAGTTCCCAGTCACTTATATCGCACAATCTCCCAGTTCCCTGTTACTGATATCAAATAGTCTCCGTTCTCTGTTAGTGATTTCGAACACTCTCCCAGTTCCCTGTTACTGTTATCAAACACTTTCCCAGTTCTCCTTTACTGTTAACAAACACTCTCCCAATTCCCTGTTACTGATATCAAACACTCTTCCATTTCCCTGTCACTGATATCGAAAACAGTGTCAGTTCCCTGTTACTGATATCGAACACTCTCTCTTTTCCCTGATATCGAACACTCTCCCGTTCTCTTTTACTGATATCGAAAAATCTTCCAGTTCCCTGTTACTGATATCGAACACTCTCCAAGTTACCTGTTACTGATATCGAACACTTTCCGTTCCCTGCTACTGATATCAAACAGTTTCCTCGTTTCCTGTCTCTAATATATCGAACACTCTCCCACTTCCCTGTTATTGATATCAAACACTTTCCCAGATCCCTGTTACTGATTTCAAACAGTCTCACAGTTCCCTATTACTGATATCGAACAGTAAACCGGTTCCCTGTTACTGATATCAAACATTCTTCCATTTCCCTGTTAGTGATATCGAACACTGTCCCAGTTCCCAGTCACTTATATCGCACATTCTCCCAGTTCCCTGTTACTGATATCGATCAATCTCCTATTTCCCTGTTACTGATATCGAACACTCTCCCAATTCCCTGATATATAGAACACTCTCCATTCCCTGTTACTGACACCGAACCCTTTCCCGGTTGTCTCTTACAGTAATCGAACAGTCTTTCATTTCCCTGTTACTGATATCGAACACTCTCCCAGTTCCCTGTTACTCATATCAAAACCTCTCCCAGTTCCCTGTTACTGATATCGAACACTCTCCAGTTCCCTGTTACTGATATAGAACAATCTTCCAGTTCCCTGTTACTGATATCGAACAAATTCCATTCCCTGTTAGTAATATCGAACACCCTATCAGTTTCCTGTTACTGATATCGAACAGCATCCCGGTTCCCTGTTACAGATATCAATCACTCTCCCAATTCCCTGTTAGTGATATCGAACAAGCTCCCAGTTCCCAGTCAGTTATATCGCACAATCTCCCAGTTCCCTGTTGCTGATATCAAATAGTCTCCGTTCCCTGTTAGTGATTTCGAACACTCTCCCAGTTCCCTGCTACTGTTAACAAACACTCTCCCAATTCCCTGTTACAGATATCAAACATTCTTCCATTTCCCTGTCACTGATATCGAACACAGTGTCAGTTCCCTGTTACTGATATCGAACACTCTCTCTTTTCCTTGATATCAAACACTCTCCGTTCCCAGTTACAGATATCGAACACGTTCCAGTTCCCTGTTAATGATATCAAACACTCTCCCAGTTCCCTGTTACTGATCACGAACAGACTCCGTTCCCTGTTACTGGTATTGAACACTTTCCCAGGTGCTGTTACAGATATCAAACAGACACCCCGTTTCCTGTTAATCATATCAAACACTCTCCCATTTCCCTGTTACTCATATCAAACACTCACCCAGTTCCCTGTTACTCATATCAAACACTCACCCAGTTCCCTGTTATTGATATGGATCAATCTTCCAGTTCCCTGTTACTGATATCGAAAACTCTCCCGTTCTCTTTTACTGATATCGAAAAATCTTCCAGTTCCCTGTTACTGATATCGAACACTCTCCAAGTTAGTTGTTACTGATATCGAACAGTGAACCAGTTCCCTGTTACTGATATCAAACACTCTTCCAGTTCCCTGTTAGTGATATCGAACACTGTCCCAGTTCCCCGTCACTTAAATCGCACATTCTCCCAGTTCCCTGTTACTGATATCGATCAATCTCCTATTTCCCTGTTACTGATATCGAACACTCTCCCAATTCCCTGATATATCGAACACTCTCCATTCCCTGTTACTGACACCGAACCCTTTCCCGGTTGTCTCTTACAGTAATCGAACAGTCTGCCATTTCCCTGTTACTGATATCGAGCACTCTCCCAGTTCCCTGTTACTGATATCGAACACTCTCCAGTTCCCTGTTACTGATATAGAACAATCTTCCAGTTCCCTGTTACTGATATCGAACAGTATCCCGGTTCCCTGTTACAGATATCAAACACTCTTCCAATTCCCTGTTACTGATATCGAACAAGCTCCCAGTTCCCAGTCACTTATATCGCACAATCTCCCAGTTCCCTGTTACTGATATCGAACAGTATCCCGGTTCCCTGTTACAGATATCAAACACTCTTCCAATTCCCTGTTAGTGATATCGAACAAGCTCCCAGTTCCCAGTCACTTATATCGCACAATCTCCCAGTTCCCTGTTACTGATATCGAAAAGTCTCCCTTCCCTGTTAGTGATTTCGAACACTCTCCCATTTCCCTGTCACTGATATCGAAAACAGTGTCAGTTCCCTGTTACTGATATCGAACACTCTCTCTTTTCCCTGAAATCGAACACTCTCCGTTCCCAGTTACAGATATCGAACACTTTCCAGTTCCCTGTTAATGATATCAAACACTCTCCCAGTTCCCTGTTACTGATCACGAACAGACTCCGTTCCCTGTTACTTGTATTGAACACATTCCCAGGTGCTGTTACAGATATCAAACAGACACCCCGTTTCCTGTTAATCATATCAAACACTCTCCCATTTCCCTGTTACTCATATCAAACACTCACCCAGTTCCCTGTTATTGATATGGATCAATCTTCCAGTTCCCTGTTACTGATATCGAACACTCTCCCGTTCTCTTTTACTGATATCGAAAAATCTTCCAGTTCCCTGTTACTGATATCGAACACTCTCCAAGTTACCTGTTACTGATATAGAACACTTTCCGTTCCCTGCTGCTGATATCAAACAGTTTCCTCGTTTCCTGTCTCTAATATATCGAACACTCTCCCACTTCCCTGTTATTAATATCAAACACTTTCCCAGATCCCTGTTACTGATTTCAAACAGTCTCACAGTTCCCTATTACTGATATCGAACAGTGAACCGGTTCCCTGTTACTGATATCAAACACTCTTCCAGTTCCCTGTTAGTGATATCGAACACTGTCCCAGTTCCCAGTCACTTATATCGCACATTCTCCCAGTTCCCTGTTACTGATATCGATCAATCTCCTATTTCCCTGTTACTGATATCGAACACTCACCCAATTCCCTGATATATCGAACACTCTCCATTCCCTGTTACTGACACCGAACCCTTTCCCGGTTGTCTCTTACAGTAATCGAACAGTGTGCCATTTCCCTGTTACTGATATCGAGCACTCTCCCAGTTCCCTATTACTGATATCGAACACTCTCCAGTTCCCTGTTACTGATATAGAACAATCTTCCAGTTCCCTGTTACTGATATCGAACAGTATCCTGGTTCCCTGTTACAGATATCAAACACTCTCCCAATTCCCTGTTAGTGATATCGAACAAGCTCCCAGTTCCCAGTCAGTTATATCGCACAATCTCCCAGTTCCCTGTTACTGATATCAAATAGTCTCCGTTCCCTGTTAGTGATTTCGAACACACTCCCAGTTCCCTTTTACTGTTATCAAACACTTTCCCAGTTCTCCTTTACTGTTAACAAACACTCTCCCAATTCCCTGTTACTGATATCAAACATTCTTCCATTTCCCTGTCACTGATATCGAAAACAGTGTCAGTTCCCTGTTACTGATATCGAACACTCTCTCTTTTCCCTGATATCAAACACTCTCCGTTCCCAGTTACAGATATCGAACACGTTCCAGTTCCCTGTTAATGATATCAAACACTCTCCCAGTTCCCTGTTACTGATCACGAACAGACTCCGTTCCCTGCTACTGGTATTGAACACTTTCCCAGGTGCTGTTACAGATATCAAACAGACACCCCGTTTCCTGTTAATCATATCAAACACTCTCCCATTTCCCTGTTACTCATATCAAACACTCACCCAGTTCCCTGTTACTCATATCAAACACTCACCCAGTTCCCTGTTATTGATATGGATCAATCTTCCAGTTCCCTGTTACTGATATCGAACACTCTCCCGTTCTCTTTTACTGATATCGAAAAATCTTCCAGTTCCCTGTTACTGATATCGAACACTCTCCAAGTTAGCTGTTACTGATATCGAACACTTTCCGTTCCCTGCTACTGATATCAAACAGTTTCCTCGTTTCCTGTCTCTAATATATCGAACACTCTCCCACTTCCCTGTTATTGATATCAAACACTTTCCCAGATCCCTGTTACTGATTTCAAACAGTCTCACAGTTCCCTATTACTGTTATCGAACAGTGAACCGGTTCCCTGTTACTGATATCAAACACTCTTCCAGTTCCCTGTTAGTGATATCGAACACTGTCCCAGTTCCCAGTCACTTATATCGCACATTCTCCCAGTTCCCTGTTACTGATATCGATCAATCTCCTATTTCCCTGTTACTGATATCGAACACTCTCCCAATTCCCTGATATATCGAACACTCTCCATTCCCTGTTACTGACACCGAACCCTTTCCCGGTTGTCTCTTACAGTAATCGAACAGTCTGCCATTTCCCTGTTACTGATATCGAGCACTCTCCCAGTTCCCTGTTACTGATATCGAACACTCTTCAGTTCCCTGTTACTGATATAGAACAATCTTCCAGTTCCCTGTTACTGATATCGAACAGTATCCCGGTTCCCTGTTACAGATATCAAACACTCTCCCAATTCCCTGTTAGTGATATCGTACAAGCTCCCAGTTCCCAGTCACTTATATCGCACAATCTCCCAGTTCCCTGTTACTGATATCAAATAGTCTCCGTTCCCTGTTAGTGATTTCGAACACTCTCCCAGTTCCCTGTTACTGTTATCAAACACTTTCCCAGTTCTCCTTTACTGTTAACAAACACTCTCCCAATTCCCTGTTACTGATATCAAACACTCTTCCATTTCCCTGTCACTGATATCGAAAACAGTGTCAGTTCCCTGTTACTGATATCGAACACTCTCTCTTTTCCCTGATATCGAACACTCTTCGTTCGCAGTTACAGATATCGAACACTTCCCAGTTCCCTGTTAAGGATATCAAACACTCTCCCAGTTCCCTGTTACTGATATCAAACACTCTTCCAGTTCCCTGTTAGTGATATCGAACACTGTCCCAGTTCCCAGTCACTTATATCGCACATTCTCCCAGTTCCCTGTTACTGATATCGATCAATCTCCTATTTCCCTGTTACTGATATTGAACACTCTCCCAATTCCCTGATATATCGAACACTCTCCATTCCCTGTTACTGACACCGAACCCTTTCCCGGTTGTCTCTTACAGTAATCGAACAGTCTGCCATTTCCCTGTTACTGATATCGAGCACTCTCCCAGTTCCCTGTTACTGATATCGAACACTCTTCAGTTCCCTGTTACTGATATAGAACAATCTTCCAGTTCCCTGTTACTGATATCGAACAGTATCCCGGTTCCCTGTTACAGATATCAAACACTCTCCCAATTCCCTGTTAGTGATATCGTACAAGCTCCCAGTTCCCAGTCACTTATATCGCACAATCTCCCAGTTCCCTGTTACTGATATCAAATAGTCTCCGTTCCCTGTTAGTGATTTCGAACACTCTCCCAGTTCCCTGTTACTGTTATCAAACACTTTCCCAGTTCTCCTTTACTGTTAACAAACACTCTCCCAATTCCCTGTTACTGATATCAAACACTCTTCCATTTCCCTGTCACTGATATCGAAAACAGTGTCAGTTCCCTGTTACTGATATCGAACACTCTCTCTTTTCCCTGATATCGAACACTCTTCGTTCGCAGTTACAGATATCGAACACTTCCCAGTTCCCTGTTAAGGATATCAAACACTCTCCCAGTTCCCTGTTACTGATATCAAACACTCTTCCAGTTCCCTGTTAGTGATATCGAACACTGTCCCAGTTCCCAGTCACTTATATCGCACATTCTCCCAGTTCCCTGTTACTGATATCGATCAATCTCCTATTTCCCTGTTACTGATATCGAACACTCACCCAATTCCCTGATATATCGAACACTCTCCATTCCCTGTTACTGACACCGAACCCTTTCCCGGTTGTCTCTTACAGTAATCGAACAGTGTGCCATTTCCCTGTTACTGATATCCAGCACTCTCCCAGTTCTCTGTTACTGATATCGAACACTCTCCAGTTCCCTGTTACTGATATAGAACAATCTTCCAGTTCCCTGTTACTGATATCGAACAGTATCCCGGTTCCCTGTTACAGATATCAAACACTCTCCCAATTCCCTGTTAGTGATATCGAACAAGCTCCCAGTTCCCAGTCACTTATATCGCACAATCTCCCAGTTCCCTGTTACTGATATCAAATAGTCTCCGTTTCCTGTTAGTGATTTCGAACACTCTCCCAGTTCCCTGTTACTGTTATCAAACACTTTCCCAGTTCTCCTTTACTGTTAACAAACACTCTCCCAATTCCCTGTTACTGATATCAAACACACTTCCATTTCCCTGTCACTGATATCGAAAACAGTGTCAGTTCCCTGTTACTGATATCGAACACTCTCTCTTTTCCCTGATATCGAACACTCTCCGTTCCCAGTTACAGATATCGAACACTTCCCAGTTCCCTGTTAATAATATCAAACACTCTCCCAGTTCCTTGTTACTGATATCGAACAGACTCCGTTCCCTGTTACTGGTATTGAACACTTTCCCAGGTGCTGTTACAGATATCAAACAGACACCCCGTTTCCTGTTAATCAGATCAAACACTCTCCCATTTCCCTGTTACTCATATCAAACACTCACCCAGTTCCCTGTTATTCATATGGATCAATCTTCCAGTTCCCTGTTACTGATATCGAACACTCTCCCGTTCTCTTTTACTGATATCGAAAATCTTCCAGTTCCCTGTTACTGATATCGAACACTCTCCAAGTTACCTGTTACTGATATCGAACACTTTCCGTTCCCTGCTACTGATATCAAACAGTTTCCTCGTTTCCTGTCACTAATATATCGAACACTCTCCCACTTCCCTGTTATTGATATCAAACACTTTCCCAGATCCCTGTTACTGATTTCAAACAGTCTCACAGTTCCCTGTTATTGATATGGAACAGTATCCCGGTTCCCTGTTACTGATATCAAACATTCTTCCAGTTCCCTGTTAGTGATATCGAACACTCTCCCAATTCCCTGATATATCGAACACTCTCCATTCCTTGTTACTGACACCGAACCCTTTCCCAGTTGTCTCTTACAGTAGTCCAACAGTCTGCCATTTCCCTGTTACTGATATCGAACACTCTCCAGGTTCCCTGTTACTCATATCAAATGCTCTCCCAGTTCCCTGTTACTGATATCGAACACTCTCCAGTTCCCTGTTACTGATATAGAACAATCTTCCAGTTCCCTGTTACTGATATCGAACAGACTCCATTCCCTGTTAGTGATATCGAACACCCTATCAGTTTCCTGTTACTGATATCGAACAGTATCCCGGTTCCCTGTTACAGATATCAAACACTCTCCCAGATCCCTATTAGTGATATCGAACAAGCTCCCAGTTCCCAGTTACTTATATCGCACAATCTCCCAGTTCCCTGTTACTGATATCGAAAAGTCTTCGTTCCCTGTTAGTGATTTCGAACACTCTCCCAGTTCCCTGTTACTGTTATCAAACACTTTTCCCAGTTCTCTGTTACTGTTAACAAACACTCTCCCAATTCCCTGTTACTGATATCAAACACTCTCCCATTTCCCTGTCACTGATATCGAAAACAGTGTCAGTTCCCTGTTACAGATATCGAACACTCTCCGTTCCCAGTTACAGATATCGAACACTTTCCAGTTCCCTGTTAATGATATCAAACACTCTCCCAGTTCCCTGTTACTGATCACGAACAGACTCCATTCCCTGTTACTGGTATTGAACACTTTCCCAGGTGCAGTTACAGATATCAGACAGACACCCCGTTTCCTGTTAATCAGATCAAACACTCTCCCATTTCCCTGTTACTCATATCAAACACTCACCCAGTTCCCTGTTATTGATATGGATCAATCTTCCAGTTCCCTGTTACTGATATCGAACACTCTCCCGTTCTCTTTTACTGATATCGAAAAATCTTCCAGTTCCCTGTTACTGATATCGAACACTCTCCAAGTTACCTGTTACTGATATCGAACACTTTCCGTTCCCTGCTACTGATATCAAACAGTTTCCTCGTTTCCTGTCTCTAATATATCGAACACTCTCCCACTTCCCTGTTATTGATATCAAACACTTTCCCAGATCCCTGTTACTGATTTCAAACAGTCTCACAGTTCCCTATTACTGATATCGAACAGTGAACCGGTTCCCTGTTACTGATATCAAACACTCTTCCAGTTCCCTGTTAGTGATATCGAACACTGTCCCAGTTCCCAGTCACTTATATCGCACATTCTCCCAGTTCCCTGTTACTGATATCGATCAATCTCCCAATTCCCTGATATATCGAACACTCTCCATTCCCTGTTACTGACACCGAACCCTTTCCCGGTTGTCTCTTACAGTAATCAAACAGTCTGCCATTTCCCTGTTACTGCTATCGAGCACTCTCCCAGTTCCCTGTTACTGATGTCGAACACTCTCCAGTTCCCTGTTACTGATATCGAACAGTATCCCGGTTCCCTGTTACAGATATCAAACACTCGCCCAATTCCCTGTTAGTGATATCGAACAAGCTCCCAGTTCCCAGTCACTTATATCGCACAATCTCCCAGTTCCCTGTTACTGACATCAAATAGTCTCCGTTCCCTGTTAGTGATTTCGAACACTCTCCCAGTTCCCTGTTACTCATATCAAACACTCACCCAGTTCCCTGTTATTGATATGGATCAATCTTCCAGTTCCCTGTTACTGATATCGAACAGTCTCCGTTCCCTGTTAGTGATTTCGCACACTCTCCCAGTTCCCTTTTACTGTTATCAAACACTTTCCCAGTTCTCCTTTACTGTTAACAAACACTCTCCCAATTCCCTGTTACTGATATCAAACACTCTTCCATTTCCCTGTCACTGATATCGAAAACAGTGTCAGTTCCCTGTTACTGATATCGAACACTCTCTCTTTTCCCTGATATCGAACACTCTCCGTTCCCAGTTACAGATATCGAACACTTCCCAGTTCCCTGTTAATAATATCAAACACTCTCCCAGTTCCTTGTTACTGATATCGAACAGACTCCGTTCCCTGTTACTGGTATTGAACACTTTCCCAGGTGCTGTTACAGATATCAAACAGACACCCCGTTTCCTGTTAATCAGATCAAACACTCTCCCATTTCCCTGTTACTCATATCAAACACTCACCCAGTTCCCTGTTATTCATATGGATCAATCTTCCAGTTCCCTGTTACTGATATCGAACACTCTCCCGTTCTCTTTTACTGATATCGAAAATCTTCCAGTTCCCTGTTACTGATATCGAACACTCTCCAAGTTACCTGTTACTGATATCGAACACTTTCCGTTCCCTGCTACTGATATCAAACAGTTTCCTCATTTCCTGTCACTAATATATCGAACACTCTCCCACTTCCCTGTTATTGATATCAAACACTTTCCCAGATCCCTGTTACTGATTTCAAACAGTCTCACAGTTCCCTGTTATTGATATGGAACAGTATCCCGGTTCCCTGTTACTGATATCAAACATTCTTCCAGTTCCCTGTTAGTGATATCGAACACTCTCCCAATTCCCTGATATATCGAACACTCTCCATTCCTTGTTACTGACACCGAACCCTTTCCCAGTTGTCTCTTACAGTAGTCCAACAGTCTGCCATTTCCCTGTTACTGATATCGAACACTCTCCAGGTTCCCTGTTACTCATATCAAATGCTCTCCCAGTTCCCTGTTACTGATATCGAACACTCTCCAGTTCCCTGTTACTGATATAGAACAATCTTCCAGTTCCCTGTTACTGATATCGAACAGACTCCATTCCCTGTTAGTGATATCGAACACCCTATCAGTTTCCTGTTACTGATATCGAACAGTATCCCGGTTCCCTGTTACAGATATCAAACACTCTCCCAGATCCCTATTAGTGATATCGAACAAGCTCCCAGTTCCCAGTTACTTATATCGCACAATCTCCCAGTTCCCTGTTACTGATATCGAAAAGTCTTCGTTCCCTGTTAGTGATTTCGAACACTCTCCCAGTTCCCTGTTACTGTTATCAAACACTTTTCCCAGTTCTCTGTTACTGTTAACAAACACTCTCCCAATTCCCTGTTACTGATATCAAACACTCTCCCATTTCCCTGTCACTGATATCGAAAACAGTGTCAGTTCCCTGTTACAGATATCGAACACTCTCCGTTCCCAGTTACAGATATCGAACACTTTCCAGTTCCCTGTTAATGATATCAAACACTCTCCCAGTTCCCTGTTACTGATCACGAACAGACTCCATTCCCTGTTACTGGTATTGAACACTTTCCCAGGTGCAGTTACAGATATCAGACAGACACCCCGTTTCCTGTTAATCAGATCAAACACTCTCCCATTTCCCTGTTACTCATATCAAACACTCACCCAGTTCCCTGTTATTGATATGGATCAATCTTCCAGTTCCCTGTTACTGATATCGAACACTCTCCCGTTCTCTTTTACTGATATCGAAAAATCTTCCAGTTCCCTGTTACTGATATCGAACACTCTCCAAGTTACCTGTTACTGATATCGAACACTTTCCGTTCCCTGCTACTGATATCAAACAGTTTCCTCGTTTCCTGTCTCTAATATATCGAACACTCTCCCACTTCCCTGTTATTGATATCAAACACTTTCCCAGATCCCTGTTACTGATTTCAAACAGTCTCACAGTTCCCTATTACTGATATCGAACAGTGAACCGGTTCCCTGTTACTGATATCAAACACTCTTCCAGTTCCCTGTTAGTGATATCGAACACTGTCCCAGTTCCCAGTCACTTATATCGCACATTCTCCCAGTTCCCTGTTACTGATATCGATCAATCTCCCAATTCCCTGATATATCGAACACTCTCCATTCCCTGTTACTGACACCGAACCCTTTCCCGGTTGTCTCTTACAGTAATCAAACAGTCTGCCATTTCCCTGTTACTGCTATCGAGCACTCTCCCAGTTCCCTGTTACTGATGTCGAACACTCTCCAGTTCCCTGTTACTGATATCGAACAGTATCCCGGTTCCCTGTTACAGATATCAAACACTCGCCCAATTCCCTGTTAGTGATATCGAACAAGCTCCCAGTTCCCAGTCACTTATATCGCACAATCTCCCAGTTCCCTGTTACTGACATCAAATAGTCTCCGTTCCCTGTTAGTGATTTCGAACACTCTCCCAGTTCCCTGTTACTCATATCAAACACTCACCCAGTTCCCTGTTATTGATATGGATCAATCTTCCAGTTCCCTGTTACTGATATCGAACAGTCTCCGTTCCCTGTTAGTGATTTCGCACACTCTCCCAGTTCCCTTTTACTGTTATCAAACACTTTCCCAGTTCTCCTTTACTGTTAACAAACACTCTCCCAATTCCCTGTTACTGATATCAAACACTCTTCCATTTCCCTGTCACTGATATCGAAAACAGTGTCAGTTCCCTGTTACTGATATCGAACACTCTCTCTTTTCCCTGATATCGAACACTCTCCGTTCCCAGTTACAGATATCGAACACTTCCCACTTCCCTGTTAATGATATCAAACACTCTCCCAGTTCCCTGTTACTGATATCGAACAGACTCCGTTCCCTGTTACTGGTATTGAACACTTTCCCAGGTGCTGTTACAGATATCAAACAGACACCCCATTTCCTGTTAATCATATCAAACACTCTCCCATTTCCCTGTTACTCATATCAAACACTCACCCAGTTCCCTGTTATTGATATGGATCAATCTTCCAGTTCCCTGTTACTGATATCGAACACTCTCCCGTTCTCTTTTACTGATATCGAAAAATCTTCCAGTTCCCTGTTACTGATATCGAACACTCTCCCAATTCCCTGTTAGTGATATCGAACACTCTCCATTCCCTGTTACTGACACCGAACTCTTTCCCGGTTGTCTCTTACAGTAATCGAACAGTCTGCCATTTCCCTGTTACTGATATCGAGCACTCTCCCAGTTCCCTGTTACTGATATAGAACAATCTTCCAGTTCCCTGTTACTGATATCGAACAGACTCCATTCCCTGCTAGTGATATCGAACACCCTATCAGTTTCCTGTTACTGATATCGAACAGTATCCTGCTTCCCTGTTACAGATATCAAACACTCTCCCAATTCCCTTTTAGTGATATCGAACAAGCTCGCAGTTCCCAGTCACTTATATCGCACAATCTCCCAGTTCCCTGTTACTGATATCAAACACTCTTCCAGTTCCCTGTTAGTGATATCGAACACTCTCCCAATTCCCTGATATATCGAACACTCTCCATTCCTTGTTACTGACACCGAACCCTTTCCCGGTTGTCTCTTACAGTAATCAAACAGTCTGCCTTTTCCCTGTTACTGATATCGAACACTCTCCCAGTTCCCTGTTACTCATATCAAATCCTCTCCCAGTTCCCTGTTACTGATATCGAACACTCTCCAGTTCCCTGTTACTGATATAGAACAATCTTCCAGTTCCCTGTTACTGATATCGAACAGACTCCATTCTCTGCAAGTGATATCGAACACCCTATCAGTTTCCTGTTACTGATATCGAACAGTATCCTGCTTCCCTGTTACAGATATCAAACACTCTCCCAATTCCCTGTTAGTGATATCGAACAAGCTCCCAGTTCCCAGTCACTTATATCGCACATATCGCACAATCTCCCAGTTCCCTGTTACTGATATCGAACAGTCTCCGTTCCCTGTTAGTGATTTCGAACACTCTCCCAGTTCCCTGTTACTGTTATCAAACACTTTCCCAGTTCTCTGTTACTGTTAACAAACACTCTCCCATTTCCCTGTTACTGATATCAAACACTCTCCCATTTCCCTCGCACTAATATTGAAAACAGTGTCAGTTCCCTGTTACTGATATCGAACACTCTCCCTTTTCCCTGAAATCGAACACTCTCCGTTCCCAGTTACAGATATCGAACACTTTCCAGTTCCCTGTTAATGATATCAAACACTCTCCAAGTTCCCTGTTACTGATCACGAACAGAATCCGTTCCCTGTTACTGGTATTGAACACTTTCCCAGGTGCTGTTCCAGATATCAAACAGACACCCCGTTTCCTGTTAATCATATCAAACACTCTCCCATTTCCCTGATACTCATATCAAACACTCACCCAGTTCCCTGTTATTGATATGGATCAATCTTCCAGTTCCCTGTTACTGATATCCAACACTATCCCGTTCTCTTTTACTGATATCGAAAAATCTTCCAGTTCCCTGCTACTGATATCAAACAGTTTCCTCGTTTCCTGTCACTAATATATCGAACACTCTCCCACTTCCCTGTTATTGATATCAAACACTTTCCCAGATCCCTGTTACTGATTTCAAACAGTCTCACAGTTCCCTATTACTGATATCGAACAGTAAACCGGTTCCCTGTTACTGATATCAAACATTCTTCCATTTCCCTGTTAGTGATATCGAACACTCTCCCAGTTCCCAGTCACTTATATCGCACATTCTCCCAGTTCCCTGTTACTGATATCGATCAATCTCCTATTTCCCTGTTACTGATATCGAACACTCTCCCAATTCCCTGATATATCGAACACTCTCCATTCCCTGTTACTGACACCGAACCCTTTCCCGGTTGTCTCTTACAGTAATCGAACAGTCTGCCATTTCCCTGTTACTGATATCGAACACTCTCCCAGTTCCCTGTTACTCAAATCAAATCCTCTCCCAGTTCCCTGTTACTGATATCGAACACTCTCCAGTTCCCTGTTACTGATATAGAACAATCTTCCAGTTCCGTGTTACTGATATCGAACAGACTCCATTCCCTGTTAGTGATATCGAACACCCTATCAGTTTCCTGTTACTGATATCGAACAGTATCCCGGTTCCCTGTTACAGATATCAAACACTCTCCAAATTCCCTATTAGTGATATCGAACAAGCTCCCAGTTCCCAGTCAGTTATATCGCACAATCTCCCAGTTCCCTGCTACTGATATCAAATAGTCTCCGTTCCCTGTTAGTGATTTCGTACACTCTCCCAGTTCCCTGTTACTGTTAGCAAACACATTACCAGTTCTCCTTTACTCTTAACAAACACTCTCCCAATTCCCTGTTACTGATACCAAACATTCTTCCATTTCCCTGTCACTGATATCGAAAACAGTGTCAGTTCCCTGTTACTGATATCGAACACTCTCCCTTTTCCCTGAAATCGAACACTCTCCGTTCCCAGTTACAGATATCGAACACTTTCCAGTTCCCTGTTAATGATATCAAACACTCTCCCAGTTCCCTGTTACTGATCACAAACAGACTCCGTTCCCTGTTACTGGTATTGAACACTTTCCCAGGTGCTGTTACAGATATCAAACAGACACCCCGTTTCCTGTTAATCATATCAAACACTCTCCCATTTCCCTGTTACTCATATCAAACACTCTCCCATTTCCCTGTTACTCATATCAAACACTCTCCCATTTCCCTGTTATTGATATGGAACAGTATCCCCATTCCCTGTTACTGATATCGAACAATCTCCCAATTCCCTGATATATCGAACACTCTCCATTCCCTGTTACTGACACCGAACCCTTTCCCGGTTGTCTCTTACAGTAATCGAACAGTCTGCCATTTCCCTGTTACTGATATCGAACACTTTCCCAGTTCCCTGTTACTTATATCAAATCCTCTCCCAGTTCCCTGTTACTGATATCGAACACTCTCCAGTTCCCTGTTACTGATATAGAACAATCTTCCAGTTCCCTGTTACTGATATCGAACAGACTCCATTCCCTGTTAGTGATATCGAACACCCTATCAGTTTCCTGTTACTGATATCGAACAGTATCCCGGTTCCCTGTTACAGATATCAGACACTCTCCCAATTCCCTGTTAGTGATATCGAACAAGCTCCCAGTTCCCAGTCACTTATACTGCACAATCTCCCTGTTCCCTGTTACTGATATCAAACACACTTCCATTTCCCTGTCACTGATATCGAAAACAGTGTCAGTTCCCTGTTACTGATATCGAACACTCTCTCTTTTCCCTGATATCGAACACTCTCCGTTCCCAGTTACAGATATCGAACACATCCCAGTTCCCTGTTAATGATATCAAACACTCTCCCAGTTCCCTGTTACTGATATCGAACAGACTCCGTTCCCTGTTACTGGTATTGAACACTTTCCCAGGTGCTGTTACAGACAACAAACAGACGCCCCGTTTCCTGTTAATCATATCAAACACTCTCCCATTTCCCTGTTACTATATCAAACACTCTCCCAGTTCCCCGTTATTGATAAGGAACAATCTTCCAGTTCCCTGTTACTGATATCGAACACTCTCCCGTTTCCTTTTACTGATATTGAAAAATCTTCCAGTTCGCTGTTACTGATATCGAACACTCTCCA
Source organism: Mobula birostris (assembly GCF_030028105.1). Taxonomy (NCBI): domain Eukaryota; kingdom Metazoa; phylum Chordata; class Chondrichthyes; order Myliobatiformes; family Myliobatidae; genus Mobula; species Mobula birostris. Next base: position 95,105,408 of record NC_092378.1, read on the forward strand.
AGTTACCTGTTACTGATATCGAACACTCTCCGTTCCCTGCTACTGATATCAAACAGTTTCCTCGTTTCCTGTCACTAATATATCGAACACGCTCCCAGTTCCCTGGTATTGATATCGATCACTTTCCCAGATACCTGTTAATGATTTCAAACAGTCTCCCAGTTCCCTATTACTGATATCGAACAGAATCCCGGTTCCCTGTTACTGATATCAAACACTCTTCCAGTTTCCTGTTAGTGATATCCAACACTCTCCCAGTTCCCAGTCACTTATATCGCACATTGTCCCAGTTCCCTGTTACTGATATCGATCAATCTCCGTTCCCTGTTAGTGATTTCGAGCACTCTCCCAGTTCCCTGTTACTGTTATCAAACACTTTCCCAGTTCTCTGTTACTGTTAACAAACACTCTCCCAATTCCCTGTTACTGATATCAAACACTCTCCCATTTCCCTCGCACTGATATCGAAAACAGTGTCAGTTCCCTGTTACTGATATCGAACAGTCTCTCTTTTCCCTGATATCGAACACTCTCCGTTCCCAGTTACAGATATCGAACACTTTCCAGTTCCCTGTTAATGATATCAAACACTCTCCCAGTTCCCTTTTACTGATATCGAACAGACTCCATTCCCTGTTACTGCTATTGAACACTTTCCCAGGTGCTGTTCCAGATATCAAACAGACACCCCGTTTCCTGTTAATCATATCAAACACTCTCCCATTTCCCTGTTACTCATATCAAACACTCTCCCAGTTCCCTGTTATTGATATGGAACAATCTTCCAGTTCCCTGTTACTGATATCGAACAATCTTCCGTTCTCTTTTACTGATATCGAAAAATCTTCCAGTTCCCTGTTACTGATATCGAACACTCTCCAAGTTACCTGTTACTGATATCGAACACTCTCCGTTCCCTGCTACTGATATCAAACAGTTTCCTCGTTTCCTGTCACTAATATATCGAACACTCTCCCACTTCCCTGTTATTGATATCAAACACTTTCCCAGATCCCTGTTACTGATTTCAAACAGTCTCCCAGTTCCCTATTACTGATATCGAACAGTATCCCGGTTCCCTGTAACTGATATCAGACACTCTTCCAGTTCCCTGTTAGTGATGTCGAATACTCTCCCAGTTCCCAGTCACTTATATCGCACATTCTCCCAGTTCCCTGTTACTGATATCGATCAATATCCTATTTCCCTGTTATTGATATCGAACACTCTCCCAATTCCCTGATATATCTAACACTCTCCATTCCCTGTTACTGACACCGAACCCTTTCCCGGTTGTCTCTTACAGTAATCGAACAGTCTGCCATTTCCCTGTTACTGATATCGAACACTTTCCCACTTCCCTGTTACTTATATCAAATCCTCTCCCAGTTCCCTGTTACTGATATCGAACACTCTCCAGTTCCCTATCACTGATATAGAACAATCTTCCAGTTCCCTGTTACTGATATCGAACAGACTCCATTCACTGTTAGTGATATCGAACACCCTATCAGTTTCCTGTTACTGATATGGAACAGTATCCCGGTTCCCTGTTACAGATATCAGACACTCTCCCAATTCCCTGTTAGTGATATCGAACAAGCTCCCAGTTCCCAGTCACTTATATTGCACAATCTCCCAGTTCCCTGTTACTGATATCAAACGCACTTCCATTTCCCTGTCACTGATATCGAAAACAGTGTCAGTTCCCTGTTACTGATATCGAACACTCTCTCTTTTCCCTGATATCGAACACTCTCCATTCCCAGTTACAGATATCGAACACATCCCAGTTCCCTGTTAATGATCTCAAACATTCTCCCAGTTCCCTGTTACTGATATCGAACAGACTCCGTTCCCTGTTACTGGTATTGAACACTTTCCCAGGTGCTGTTACAGATAACAAATAGATGCCCCGTTTCCTGTTAATCATATCAAACACTCTCCCATTTCCCTGTTACTCATATCAAACACTCTCCCAGTTCCCCGTTATTGATAAGGAACAATCTTCCAGTTCCCTGTTACTGATATCGAACACTCTCCCGTTTCCTTTTACTGATATCGAAAAATCTTCCAGTTCCCTGTTACTGATATCGAACACTCTCCAAGTTACCTGTTACTGATATCGAACACTCTCCGTTCCCTGCTACTGATATCAAACAGTTTCCTCGTTTCCTGTCACTAATATATCGAACACTCTCCCACTTCCCTGTTATTGATATCAAACACTTTCCCAGATCCCTGTTACTGATTTCAAACAGTCTCCCAGTTCCCTATTACTGATATCGAACAGTATCCCGGTTCCCTGTTACTGATATCAAACACTCTTCCAGTTCCCTGTTAGTGATATCGAACACTCTCCCAGTTCCCAGTCACTTATATCGCACATTCTCCCAGGTCCCTGTTACTGATATCGATCAATCTCCTATTTCCCTGTTACTGATATCGAACACTATCCCAATTCCCTGATATATCGAACACTCTCCATTCCCTGTTACTGACACCGAACCCTTTCCCGGTTGTCTCTTACAGTAATCAAACAGTCTGCCATTTCCCTGTTACTGATATCGAACACTCTCCCAGTTCCCTGTTACTCATATCAAATCCTCTCCCAGTTCCCTGTTACTGATATCGAACACTCTCCAGTTCCCTGTTACTGATATAGAACAATCTTCCAGTTCCCTGTTACTGATATCGAACAGACTCCATTCCCTGCTAGTGATATCGAACATCCTATCAGTTCCCTGTTACTGATATCGAACAGACTCCATTCCCTGTTAGTGATATCGAACACCCTATCAGTTTCCTGTTACTGATATCGAACAGTATCCCGGTTCCCTGTTACAGATATCAGACACTCTCCCAATTCCCTGTTAGTGATATCGAACAAGCTCCCAGTTCCCAGTCACTTATATTGCACAATCTCCCTGTTCCCTGTTACTGATATCAAACACACTTCCATTTCCCTGTCACTGATATCGAAAACAGTGTCAGTTCCCTGTTACTGATATCGAACACTCTCTCTTTTCCCTGATATCGAACACTCTCCGATCCCAGTTACAGATATCGAACACATCCCAGTTCCCTGTTAATGATATCAAACACTCTCCCAGTTCCCTGTTACTGATATCGAACAGACTCCGTTCCCTGTTACTGTTATTGAACACTTTCCCAGGTGCTGTTACAGACAACAAACAGACACCCCGTTTCCTGTTAATCATATCAAACACTCTCCCATTTCCCTGTTACTATATCAAACACTCTCCCAGTTCCCCGTTATTGATAAGGAACAATCTTCCAGTTCCCTGTTACTGATATCGAACACTCTCCCGTTTCCTTTTACTGATATTGAAAAATCTTCCAGTTCGCTGTTACTGATATCGAACACTCTCCAAGTTACCTGTTACTGATATCGAACACTCTCCGTTCCCTGCTACTGATATCAAACAGTTTCCTCGTTTCCTGTCACTAATATATCGAAAACGCTCCCAGTTCCCTGGTATTGATATCGATCACTTTCCCAGATACCTGTTAATGATTTCAAACAGTCTCCCAGTTCCCTATTACTGATATCGAACAGAATCCCGGTTCCCTGTTACTGATATCAAACACTCTTCCAGTTTCCTGTTAGTGATATCCAACACTCTCCCAGTTCCCAGTCACTTATATCGCACATTGTCCCAGTTCCCTGTTACTGATATCGATCAATCTCCGTTCCCTGTTAGTGATTTCGAGCACTCTCCCAGTTCCCTGTTACTGTTATCAAACACTTTCCCAGTTCTCTGTTACTGTTAACAAACACTCTCCCAATTCCCTGTTACTGATATCAAACACTCTCCCATTTCCCTCGCACTGATATCGAAAACAGTGTCAGTTCCCTGTTACTGATATCGAACAGTCTCTCTTTTCCCTGATATCGAACACTCTCCGTTCCCAGTTACAGATATCGAACACTTTCCAGTTCCCTGTTAATGATATCAAACACTCTCCCAGTTCCCTTTTACTGATATCGAACAGACTCCATTCCCTGTTACTGCTATTGAACACTTTCCCAGGTGCTGTTCCAGATATCAAACAGACACTCCGTTTCCTGTTAATCATATCAAACACTCTCCCATTTCCCTGTTACTCATATCAAACACTCTCCCAGTTCCCTGTTATTGATATGGAACAATCTTCCAGTTCCCTGTTACTGATATCGAACAATCTTCCGTTCTCTTTTACTGATATCGAAAAATCTTCCAGTTCCCTGTTACTGATATCGAACACTCTCCAAGTTACCTGTTACTGATATCGAACACTCTCCGTTCCCTGCTACTGATATCAAACAGTTTCCTCGTTTCCTGTCACTAATATATCGAACACTCTCCCACTTCCCTGTTATTGATATCAAACACTTTCCCAGATCCCTGTTACTGATTTCAAACAGTCTCCCAGTTCCCTATTACTGATATCGAACAGTATCCCGGTTCCCTGTTACTGATATCAAACACTCTTCCAGTTCCCTGTTAGTGATGTCGAATACTCTCCCAGTTCCCAGTCACTTATATCGCACATTCTCCCAGTTCCCTGTTACTGATATCGATCAATATCCTATTTCCCTGTTACTGATATCGAACACTCTCCCAATTCCCTGATATATCTAACACTCTCCATTCCCTGTTACTGACACCGAACCCTTTCCCACTTCCCTGTTACTTATATCAAATCCTCTCCCAGTTCCCTGTTACTGATATCGGACACTCTCCAGTTCCCTATCACTGATATAGAACAATCTTCCAGTTCCCTGTTACTGATATCGAACAGACTCCATTCACTGTTAGTGATATCGAACACCCTATCAGTTTCCTGTTACTGATATGGAACAGTATCCCGGTTCCCTGTTACAGATATCAGACACTCTCCCAATTCCCTGTTAGTGATATCGAACAAGCTCCCAGTTCCCAGTCACTTATATTGCACAATCTCCCAGTTCCCTGTTACTGATATCAAACGCACTTCCATTTCCCTGTCACTGATATCGAAAACAGTGTCAGTTCCCTGTTACTGATATCGAACACTCTCTCTTTTCCCTGATATCGAACACTCTCCATTCCCAGTTACAGATATCGAACACATCCCAGTTCCCTGTTAATGATCTCAAACATTCTCCCAGTTCCCTGTTACTGATATCGAACAGACTCCGTTCCCTGTTACTGGTATTGAACACTTTCCCAGGTGCTGTTACAGATAACAAACAGATGCCCCGTTTCCTGTTAATCATATCAAACACTCTCCCATTTCCCTGTTACTCATATCAAACACTCTCCCAGTTCCCCGTTATTGATAAGGAACAATCTTCCAGTTCCCTGTTACTGATATCGAACACTCTCCCGTTTCCTTTTACTGATATCGAAAAATCTTCCAGTTCCCTGTTACTGATATCGAACACTCTCCAAGTTACCTGTTACTGATATCGAACACTCTCCGTTCCCTGCTACTGATATCAAACAGTTTCCTCGTTTCCAGTCACTAATATATCGAACACTCTCCCACTTCCCTCTTATTGATATCAAACACTTTCCCAGATCCCTGTTACTGACTTCAAACAGTCTCCCAGTTCCCTATTACTGATATCGAACAGTATCCCGGTTCCCTGTTACTGATATCAAACACTCTTCCAGTTCCCTGTTAGTGATGTCGAACACTCTCCCAGTTCCCAGTCACTTATATCGCACATTCTCCCAGTTCCCTGTTACTGATATTGATCAATATCCTATTTCCCTGTTACTGATATCGAACACTCTCCCAATTCCCTGATATATCTAACACTCTCCATTCCCTGTTACTGACACCGAACCCTTTCCCGGTTGTCTCTTACAGTAATCGAACAGTCTGCCATTTCCCTGTTACTGATATCGAACACTTTCCCACTTCCCTGTTACTTATATCAAATCCTCTCCCAGTTCCCTGTTACTGATATCGGACACTCTCCAGTTCCCTATTACTGATATAGAACAATCTTCCAGTTCCCTGTTACTGATATCGAACAGACTCCATTCACTGTTAGTGATATCGAACACCCTATCAGTTTCCTGTTACTGATATCGAACAGTATCCCGGTTCCCTGTTACAGATATCAGACACTCTCCCAATTCCCTGTTAGTAATATCGAACAAGCTCCCAGTTCCCAGTCACTTATATTGCACAATCTCCCAGTTCCCTGTTACTGATATCAAACGCACTTCCATTTCCCTGTCACTGATATCGAAAACAGTGTCAGTTCCCTGTTACTGATATCGAACACTCTCTCTTTTCCCTGATATCGAACACTCTCCATTCCCAGTTACAGATATCGAACACATCCCAGTTCCCTGTTAATGATCTCAAACACTCTCCCAGTTCCCTGTTACTGATATCGAACAGACTCCGTTCCCTGTTACTGGTATTGAACACTTTCCCAGGTGCTGTTACAGATAACAAACAGATGCCCCGTTTCCTGTTAATCATATCAAACACTCTCCCATTTCCCTGTTACTCATATCAAACACTCTCCCAGTTCCCCGTTATTGATAAGGAACAATCTTCCAGTTCCCTGTTACTGATATCGAACACTCTCCCGTTTCCTTTTACTGATATCGAAAAATCTTCCAGTTCCCTGTTACTGATATCGAACACTCTCCAAGTTACCTGTTACTGATATCGAACACTCTCCGTTCCCTGCTACTGATATCAAACAGTTTCCTCGTTTCCTGTCACTAATATATCGAACACTCTCCCACTTCCCTGTTATTGATATCAAACACTTTCCCAGATCCCTGTTACTGATTTCAAACAGTCTCCCAGTTCCCTATTACTGATATCGAACAGTATCCCGGTTCCCTGTTACTGATATCAAACACTCTTCCAGTTCCCTGTTAGTGATATCGAACACTCTCCCAGTTCCCAGTCACTTATATCGCACATTCTCCCAGTTCCCTGTTACTGATATCGATCAATCTCCTATTTCCCTGTTACTGATATCGAACACTATCCCAATTCCCTGATATATCGAACACTCTCCATTCCCTGTTACTGACACCGAACCCTTTCCCGGTTGTCTCTTACAGTAATCAAACAGTCTGCCATTTCCCTGTTACTGATATCGAACACTCTCCCAGTTCCCTGTTACTCATATCAAATCCTCTCCCAGTTCCCTGTTACTGATATTGAACACTCTCCAGTTCCCTGTTACTGATATAGAACAATCTTCCAGTTCCCTGTTACTGATATCGAACAGACTCCATTCCCTGCTAGTGATATCGAACACCCTATCATTTTCTTGTTACTGATATCGAACAGTATCCTGGTTCCCTGTTACAGATATCAAACACTCTCCCAATTCCCTGTTAGTGATATCGAATAAGCTCCCAGTTCCCAGTCACTTATATCGCACATATCGCACAATCTCCCAGTTCCCTGTTACTGATATCGAACAGTCTCCGTTCCCTGTTTGTGATTTCGAACACTCTCCCAGTTCCCTGTTACTGTTATCAAATTCTTTCCCAGTTCTCCTTTACTGTGAACAAACACTCTCCCAATTCCCTGTCACTGATGGCGAACACAGACCCTGTTCCCTGTTACTGACATCGAAGAGTCTCCGTTCCCTGTTACTGATATTGAACAGTCTCCCAGTTCCTTGTTACTGATATCGAACGGTATCCCTGTTCCCTGTTACTCATATCAAATCCTCTCCCAGTTCCCTGTTACTGATATCGAACACTCTCCAGTTCCCTGTTACTGATATACAACAATCTTCCAGTTCCCTGTTACTGATATCGAACAGACTCCATTCCCTGTTAGTGATATCGAACACCCTATCAGTTTCCTGTTACTGATATGGAACAGTATCCCGGTTCCCTGTTACAGATATCAAACACTCTCCAAATTCCCTATTAGTGATATCGAACAAGCTCCCAGTTCCCAGTCACTTATATCGCACATATCGCACAATCTCCCAGTTCCCTGTTACTGATATCGAACAGTCTCCGTTCCCTGTTTGTGATTTCGAACACTCTCCCAGTTCCCTGTTACTGTTATCAAATTCTTTCCCAGTTCTCCTTTACTGTGAACAAACACTCTCCCAATTCCCTGTCACTGATGGCGAACACAGACCCTGTTCCCTGTTACTGACATCGAAGAGTCTCCGTTCCCTGTTACTGATATTGAACAGTCTCCCAGTTCCTTGTTACTGATATCGAACGGTATCCCTGTTCCCTGTTACTCATATCAAATCCTCTCCCAGTTCCCTGTTACTGATATCGAACACTCTCCAGTTCCCTGTTACTGATATACAACAATCTTCCAGTTCCCTGTTACTGATATCGAACAGACTCCATTCCCTGTTAGTGATATCGAACACCCTATCAGTTTCCTGTTACTGATATGGAACAGTATCCCGGTTCCCTGTTACAGATATCAAACACTCTCCCAGCTCCATATTAGTGATATCGAACAAGCTCCCAGTTCCCTGTCACTGATATCGAAAACAGTGTCAGTTCCCTGTTACTGATATAGAACACTCTCCCAGATCCATATTAGTGATATCGAACAAGCTCCCAGTTCCCAGTCACTTATATCGCACAATTTCCCAGTTCCCTGTTACTGATATCGAAAAGTCTCCGTTCCCTGTTAGTGATTTCGAACACTCTCCCAGTTCCCTGTTACTGTTATCAAACACTCTTCCATTTCCCTGTCACTGATATCGAAAACAGTGTCAGTTCCCTGTTACTGATATCGAACACTCTCTCCTTTCCCTGATATTGAACACTCTCCGTTCCCAGTTACAGATATCGAACACTTCCCAGTTCCCTGTTAACGATATCAAACACTCTCCCAGTTCCCTGTTACGGATATCGAACAGACTCCGTTCCCTGTTACTGGTATTGAACACTTTCCCAGGTGCTGTTACAGAAAACAAACAGACACCCCATTTCCTGTTAATCATATCAAACACTCTCCCATTTCCCTGTTACTCATATCAAACACTCTCCCAGTTCCCTGTTATTGATATGGAACAATCTTCCAGTTCCCTGTTACTGATATCGAAAAGTATCCCGATTCCCTGTTACTGATATCAAACACTCTTCCAGTTTCCTGTTAGTGATATCCAACACTCTCCCAGTTCCCAGTCACTTATATCGCACATTCTCCCAGTTCCCTGTTACTGATATCGATCAATCTCCTATTTCCCTGTTACTGATATCCAACACTCTCCCAATTCCCTGATATATCGAACACTCTCCATTCCCTGCTACTGACACCGAACCCTTTCCCGATTGTCTCTTACAGTAATCGAACAGACTGCCATTTCCCTGTTACTGATATCGAAAATTCTCCCAGTTCCCTGTTAATAATATCACACACTCTCCCAGTTCCCTGTTACTCATATCAAATACTCCCCCAGTTCCCTGTTACTGATATCGAACACTCTCCAGTTCCCTGTTACTGATATAGAACAACCTTCCAGTTCCCTGCTACTGATATCGAACAGACTCCATTCCCTTTTAGTGATATCGAACAAGCTCCCAGTTTCCAGTCACTTATATCGCACAATCTCCCAGTTCCCTGTTACTGATATCGAACAGTCTCCGTTCCCTGTTAGTGATTTCGAACACTCTCCCAGTTCCCTGTTACTGTTATCAAACACTTTCCCAGTTCTCTGTTACTGTTAACAAACACTCTCCCAATTCCCTGTTACTGATATCAAACACTCTCCCATTTCCCTCTCACTGATATCGAAAACAGTGTCAGTTCCCTGTTACTGATATCGAACACTCTCCCTTTTCCCTGATATCGAACACTCTCCGTTCCCAGTTACAGATATCGAACACTTCCCAGATCCGTGTTAATGATATTAAACACTCTCCCAGTTCCCTGTTACCGATATCGAACAGACTCCATTCCCTGTTAGTGATATCCAACACCCTATCAGTTTCCTGTTACTGATATCGAACAGTATCCCGGTTCCCTGTTCCAGATATCAAACACTCTCCCATATCCCTATTAGTGATATCGAACAAGCTCCCAGTTCCCTGTCACTGATATCGAAAACAGTGTCAGTTCCCTGTTACTGATATAGAACACTCTCCCAGATCCATATTAGTGATATCGAACAAGCTCCCAGTTCCCAGTCACTTATATCGCACAATTTCCCAGTTCCCTGTTACTGATATCGAAAAGTCTCCGTTCCCTGTTAGTGATTTCGAACACTCTCCCAGTTCCCTGTTACTGTTATCAAACACTCTTCCATTTCCCTGTCACTGATATCGAAAACAGTGTCAGTTCCCTGTTACTGATATCGAACACTCTCTCCTTTCCCTGATATTGAACACTCTCCGTTCCCAGTTACAGATATCGAACACTTCCCAGTTCCCTGTTAACGATATCAAACACTCTCCCAGTTCCCTGTTACGGATATCGAACAGACTCCGTTCCCTGTTACTGGTATTGAACACTTTCCCAGGTGCTGTTACAGAAAACAAACAGACACCCCATTTCCTGTTAATCATATCAAACACTCTCCCATTTCCCTGTTACTCATATCAAACACTCTCCCAGTTCCCTGTTATTGATATGGAACAATCTTCCAGTTCCCTGTTACTGATATCGAAAAGTATCCCGATTCCCTATTACTGTTATCAAACACTTTCCCAGTTCTCCTTTACTGTTAACAAACACTCTCCCAATTCCCTGTCACTGATGGCGAACACAGACCCTGTTCCCTGTTACTGACATCGAAGAGTCTCCGTTCCCTGTTACTGATATTGAACAGTCTCCCAGTTCCTTGTTACTGATATCGAACGGTATCCCTGTTCCCTTTTACTGATATCATACACTGTCCCATTTCACTGGTATTGATATCGAACACTCTCCCAGTTCCCTGTTACTGATATTGAACAATCTTCCAGTTCCCTGTTACTGATATTGAACACTCTCCAAGTTACCTGTTACTGATATCAAACAGTCTCCCTGTTTCCTGTCACTGATATCGAACACCCTCCCAGTTCCCTGTTACTGATATTGAACAGTTTCCCAGATCTCTGTTACTGATTTCGAACAGTCTCCCAGTTCCTTGTTACTGATATCGAATGTTATCCCTGTTCCCTTTTACTGATATCAAACACTCTCCCAGTTTCCTGTTACTGTTATCAAACACTCTCCCACTTCCCTGTAACTGATATCGAACACTCTCCCATTTCCCTGTCACTGATATCGAACACAGTCCCAGTTCCCTGGTATTGATATCGAACACTCTTCCTGTTCCTTATTACTGATATCGAACAATCTTCCAGTTCCCTGTTACTGATATTGAACACTCTACAAGTTACCTGCTACTGATATCGAACAGACTCCGTTCCCTGTTTACTGATATCGAACAATCGTCCAGTTCCCTGTTACTCATATCAAATCCTCTCCCAGTTCCCTGTTACTGATATCGAACAATCTTCCAGTTCCCTGTTACTGATATCGAACAGACTCCATTCCCTGTTAGTGATATCGAACACCCTATCAGTTTCCTGTTACTGATATCGAGCAGTATCCCGGTTCCCTGTTACAGATATCAAACACTCTCCCAATTCCCTGTTGGTGATATCGAACAAGCTCCCAGTTCCCAGTCACTTATATCGCACAATCTCCCAGTTCCCTGTTACTGATATCGAAGAGTCTCCGTTCCCTGTTAGTGATTTCGAACACTCTCCCAGTTCCCTGTTACTGTTATCAAACACTTTCCCAGTTCTCTGTTACTGTTAACAAACACTCTCCCAATTCCCTGTTACTGATATCAAACACTCTCCATTTCCCTCTCACTGATATTGAAAACAGTGTCAGTTCCCTGTTACTGATATCGAACACTCCCCTTTTCCCTGAAATCGAACACTCTCCGTTCCCAGTTACCGATATCGAACACTTCCCAGTTCCCTGTTACTGATATCAAACACTCTACCATTTCCTTGTCACTGATATCGAACAGACTCCGTTCATTGTTACTGGTATTGAACACTTTCCGAGGTGCTGTTACTGATATCAAACAGACACCCCATTTCCTGTTAATCATATCAAACACTCTCCCATTTCCCTGTTACACATATCAAACACTCTCCCAGTTCCCTGTTATTGATATGGATCAATCTTCGAGTTCCCTGTTACTGATATCGAACACTCTCCCGTTCCCTTTTACTGATATTGAAAAATCTTCCAGTTCCCTGTTACTGATATCGAACACTCTCCAAGTTACCTGTTACTGATATCGAACACTCTCCTTTCCCTCCTACTGATATCAGTTTCCTCGTTTCCTGTCACTAATATATCGAACACTCTCCCAATTCCCTGTTACTGATATCGAACACTCTCCCATTTCGCTGTCACTGATGGCGAACACAGACCCTGTTCCCTGTTACTAATATCGAACCCTCTCGCTGTTCGCTGATATCCAACACTCTCCATTCCCTGTTAGTGATATCGAACACTCTCCCAGTTCCCTGTTACTGATATCGAACAATCTTCCAGTTCCCTGTTTGTGATGTCGAAAACTTTCCCAGATTCCTGTTACTGATTTCGAACAGTATCCCAGTTCCCTTTTACTGACATCGAACAGGCTCCGTTCCCTGTTACTGAAATCGAACAATCTTCCAGTTCCCTGTTACTGATTTCGAACAATCTCCCAGTTCATTGTTATGTGATATCGAACGGTATCCTTGTTCCCTTTTACTGATACCATGCACTCTCCCAGTTTCCTGTTACTGTTATCAAACATTCTCCCAATTCCCTGTTACTGATTTCGAACACTCTCCCATTTCCCTGTAACTGATAGCGAACACAGTCCCAGTTCCCTCGTATTGATATCGAACACTCTCCGTTCCCTGATATCGAACATATTCCGTTCCCTGTTACTGATATTGATCACTTTCCCAGGTCGCTGTTACTGATATAGAACAGTCTCCCCGTTCCCTGATAATGATACCAAACACTCTCCCAGTTTCCTGTTACTGTTATCAAACACTCTCCCAATTACCTGTTACTGATTTCGAACACTCTCCCATTTCCCTGTGACTGATAGCGAACACAGTCCCAGTTCCCTGGTATTGATATCGAACACTCTCCCTGTTCCCTGATATCGAACAAACTCCATTCCCTGTTACAGATATTGATAACATTCCCAGGTCGCTGTTACTGATATAGAACATTCTCCCCGTTCCCTGATAATTATACCAAACACAATCCCAGTTTCCTGTTACTGTTATCAAACACTCTCCAATTTCCCTGTTACTCATCTCAAACACTTTCCCAGTTCCCTGTTACTGATATTGAACAGACTTCGTTCCGTTAGTTATATCGAACACTCTTCCAGTTCCCTGTTACTGATATCGATCAATATTCCAGTTCCCTGTTACTGACATTGAACACTCTCCAAGTTACCTGTTACTGATATCGAACACTCTCCCTGTTTCCTGTCACTGATATCGAACACACTCCCAGTTCCCTGTTCCTGATATTGAACACTTTCCCAGATCTCTGTTACTGATTTCGAACAGTCTCCCAGTTCCCTGTTTCTGTTATGAAACACTCTCCCAGTTCACTGTTACTGATATCGAACTCTCTACCAGTTCCCTGTGACTGATATCGATCAAACTCCCAGTTCTCTGTTACTGATGTCAAACACTTTCCCAGTTCCCTCTTACAGATATCGAATAGTCTCCCATTTCCCTGTTACTGATATCGAACACTATACCAGTTCCCTGTTACTGATATCGAACAGAGACCATTCTCTGTTAGTGATATCGAACTCTCTCCCAGTTCCCTGTTAGTGATATCGAACAAGCTCCCAGTTCCCAGTCACTTATATCGCACGATCTCCCAGTTCCCTGTTACTGATATCGAACAGTCTCCGTTCCCTGTTAGTGATTTCGAACACTCTCCCAATTCCCTGTTACTGATATCAAACACTCTCCCATTTCCCTGTCATTGATATCGAAAACAGTGTCAGTTCCCTGTTACTGATATCGAACATTCTCCCTTTTCCCTGATATCGAACACTCTCCGTTCCCAGTTACAGATATCGAACACTTCCCAGTTCCCTGTTAATGATTTCAAACAGTCTCCCAGTTCCCTGTTACAGATATCGAACAGTATCCCGGTTCCCTGTTACTGATATCAAACACTCTTCCAGTTTCCTGTTAGTGATATCCAACACTCTCCCAGTTCCCAGTCAATTATATCGCACGTTCTCCCAGTTCCGTGTTACTGATATCGATCAATCTTCTAGTTCCCTGTTACTGATATCGAACACTCTCCCAATTCCCTGATATATCGAACACTCTCCATTCCCTGTTAATGACACCGAACCCTTTCCCGGTTGTCTCTTACACTAATCGAACAGTCTGCCATTTCACTGTTATAATATCGAAAATTCTCCCAGTTCCCTGTTAATGATACCACACACTCTCCCAGTTCCCTGTTACTCAGATCAAATACTCTCCCAGTTCCCTGTTACTGATATCGAACACTCTCCGTTCCCAGTTACAGATATCGAACACTTCCCAGTTCCCTGTTAATGATATCAAACACTCTCCCAGTTCCCTGTTACTGATATCGAACAGACTCCGTTCCCTGTTACTGGTATTGAACACTTTCCCAGGTGCTGTTACGGATAACAAACAGACACCCCGTTTCCTGTTAATCATATCAAACAGTCTCCCATTTCCCTGTTACTCATATCACACACTCTCCCAGTTCCCAGTTATTGATATGGAACAATCTTCCAGTTCCCTGTTACTGATATCGAACATTCTCCCGTTCTCTTTTACTGATATCGAAAAATCCTCCAGTTCCCTGTTACTGATATCGATCAATCTCCTATTTCCCTGTTACTGATATCGAACACTCTCCCAATTCCCTGATATATCGAACACTCTCCATTCCCTGTTACTGACACCGAACCCTTTCCCGGTTCTCTCTTACAGTAATCGAACAGTCTGCCATTTCCCTGTTACTGATATCGAACACTCTCCCAGTTCCCTGTTACTCATATCAAATCCTCTCCCAGTTCCCTGTTACTGACACCGAACACTCTCCAGTTCCCTGTTACCGATATGCAACAATCTTCCAGTTCCCTGTTACTGATATCGAACAGACTCCATTCCCTGTTGGTGATATCGAACACACTATCAGTTTCCTGTTACAGATATCAAACACTCTCCCTATTCCCTGTTGGTGATATCGCACAATTTCCCAGTTCCCTGCTACTGATATCGAACAGTCTCCGTTCCCTGTTAGTGATTTCGAACAGTCTCCCAGTTCCCTTTTACTGTTATCAAACACTTTCCCAGTTCTCCTTTACTGTTAACAAACACTCTCCCAATTCCCTGTTACTGATATCAAACACTCTTCCATTTCCTTGTCACTGATATCGAAAACAGTGTCAGTTCCCTGTTACTGATATCGAACAGTCTCTCTTTTCCCTGATATCGAACACTCTCCGTTCCCAGTTACAGATATCGAACACTTCCCAGTTCCCTGTTAATGATATCAAACACTCTCCCAGTTCCCTGTTACTGATATCGAACAGACTCCGTTCCCTGTTACTGTTATTGAACACTTTCCCAGGTGCTGTTGTGGATAACAAACAGACACCCCGTTTCCTGTTAATCATATCAAACAGTCTCCCATTTCCCTGTTACTCATATCAAACACTCTCCCAGTTCCCTGTTATTGATATGGAACAATCTTCCAGTTCCCTGTTACTGATATCTAAAACTCTCCCAATTCCGTGATATATCGAACACTCTCCATTCCCTGTTACAGACACCGAACCCTTTCCCGGTTGTCTCTTACAGTAATCGAACACTCTGCCATTTCCCTGTTACTGATATTGAAAATTCTCCCAGTTCCCTGTTAATGATATCACACACTCTCCCATTTCCCTGTTACTCACATCAAATACTCTCCCAGTTCCCTGTTATTGATATGAAACAATCTTCCAGTTCCCTGTTACTGATATCGAACATTCTCCCGTTGCCTTTTACTGATATCGAAAAATCTTTCAGTTCCCTGTTACTGATATCGCACACTCTCTAAGTTACCTGTTACTGATATCGAACACTCTCCGTTCCCTGCTACTGATATCAAACAGTTTCCTCGTTTCCTGTCACTAATATATCGAACACTCTCCCACTTCCCTCTTATTGATATCAAACACTTTCCCAGATCCCTGTTACTGATTTCAAACAGTCTCCCAGTTCCCTATTACTGATATCAAACAGTATCCCGGTTCCCTGTTACTGATATCAAACACTCTTCCAGTTCCCTGTTAGTGATATCGAACACTCTCCCAGTTCCTTGTTACTGATATCGAACAATCTTCCAGTTCCCTGTTACTGATATCGAACAGACTCCATTCCCTGTTAGTGATATCGAACACCCTATTAGTTTCCTGTTGCTGATATCGAACAGTATCCCGGTTCCCTATTACAGATATCAAACACTCTCCCAATTCCCTGCTGGTGATATCGAACAAGCTCCCAGTTCCCAGTCACTTATAGCGCACAATTTCCCAGTTCCCTGTTAGTGATATCGAACAGTCTCCATTCCCTGTTAGTGATTTCGAACACTCTCCCAGTTCCCTGTTACTCATATCAAATTCTCTCCCAGTTCCCTGTTACTGATATCGAACACTCTCCAGTTCCCTATTACTGATATCGATCAATCTTCTATTTCCCTGTTGCTGATATCGAACACTCTCCCAATTCCCTGATATATCGAACACTCTCCATTCCCTGTTACTGACACCGAACCCTTTCCCGGTCATCTCTTACAGTAATCGAACAATCTGCCATTTCCCTGTTACTGATATCGAACACTCTCCCAGTTCCCTGTTACTCATATCAAATTCTCTCCCAGTTCCCTGTTACTGATATCGAACACTCTCCAGTTCCCTGTTACTGATATCGAACAGACTCCATTCCCTGTTATTGATATCGAAAACCCTATCAGTTTCCTGTTACTGATATCGAACAGTATCCCGGTTCCCTGTTACAGATATCAAACACTCTCCCAATTCCCTGTTAGTGATATCGAACAAGCTGCCAGTTCCCAGTCACTTATTTCGCACAATCACCCAGTTCCCTGTTACTGATATCGAACAGTCTCCGTTCCCTGTAAGCGATTTCGAACACTCTCCCAGTTCCCTGTTACGGTTATCAAACACTTTCCCAGTTCTCCTTTACTGTTAACAAACACTCTCCCACTTCCCTGTTACTGATATCAAACACTCTTCCATTTCCTTGTCACTGATATCGAAAACAGTGTCAGTTCCCTGTTACTGATATCGAACACTCTCTCTTTTCCCTGATATCGAACACTCTCCATTCCCAGTTACAGATATCGAACACTTCCCAGTTCCCTGTTAATGATATAAAACACTCTCCCAGTTCCCTGTTACTTATATCGAACATTCTCCGTTCCCTGTTAGTGATTTCGCACACTCTCCCAGTTCCCTTTTACTGTTATCAAACACTTTCCCAGTTCTCCTTTACTGTTAACAAACACTCTCCCAATTCCCTGTTACTGATATCAAACACTCTTCCATTTCCTTGTCACTGATATCGAAAACAGTGTCAGTTCCCTGTTACTGATATCGAACACTCTCTCTTTTCCCTGATATCGAACACTCTCCATTCCCAGTTACAGATATCGAACACTTCCCAGTTCCCTGTTAATGATATAAAACACTCTCCCAGTTCCCTGTTACTTATATCGAACATTCTCCGTTCCCTGTTAGTGATTTCGCACACTCTCCCAGTTCCCTTTTACTGTTATCAAACACTTTCCCAGTTCTCCTTTACTGTTAACAAACACTCTCCCAATTCCCTGTTACTGATATCAAACACTCTTCCATTTCCTTGTCACTGATATCGAAAACAGTGTCAGTTCCCTGTTACTGATATCGAACAGTCTCTCTTTTCCCTGATATCGAACACTCTCCGTTCCCAGTTACAGATATCGAACACTTCCCAGTTCCCTGTTAATGATATCAAACACTCTCCCAGTTCCCTGTTACTGATATCGAACAGACTCCGTTCCCTGTTACTGGTATTGAACACTTTCCCAGGTGCTGTTGCGGATAACAAACAGACACCCCGTTTCCTGTTAATCATATCAAACAGTCTCCCATTTCCCTGTTACTCATATCAAACACTCTCCCAGTTCCCTGTTATTGATATGGAACAATCTTCCAGTTCCCTGTTACCGATATCGAAAACTCTCCCAATTCCGTGATATATCGAACACTCTCCATTCCCTGTTACAGACACCGAACCCTTTCCCGGTTGTCTCTTACAGTAATCGAACACTCTGCCATTTCCCTGTTACTGATATTGAAAATTCTCCCAGTTCCCTGTTAATGATATCACACACTCTCCCATTTCCCTGTTACTCATATCAAATACTCTCCCAGTTCCCTGTTACTGATATCGAACACTCTCCCAGTTCCCAGTCACTTATATCGCACATTCTCCCAGTTCCCTGTTACTGATATCGATCAATATCCTATTTCCCTGTTACTGATATCGAACACTCTCCCAATTCCCTGATATATCGAACACTCTCCATTCCCTGTTACTGACACCGAACCCTTTCCCGGTTGTCTCTTACAGTAATCGAACAGTCTGCCATTTCCCTGTTACTGATATCGAACACTCTCCCAGTTCCCTGTTACTCATATCAATTCCTCTCCCAGTTCCTTGTTACTGATATCGAACAGTCTCCAGTTCCCTGTTACCGAAATGGAACAATCTTCCAGTTCCCTGTTACTGATATCGAACAGACTCCATTCCCTGTTAGTGATATCGAACACACTATCAGTTTCCTGTTACTGATATCGAACAGTATCCCGGTTCCCTGTTATAGATATCAGACACTCTCCCAATTCCCTGTTGGTGATATCGAACAAGCTCCCAGTTCCCAGTCACTTATATCGCACAATTTCCCAGTTCCCTGTTACTGATATCGAACAGTCTCTGTTCCCTGTTAGTGATTTCGAACACTCTCCCAGTTCCCTGTTACTGTTATCAAACACTTTCCCAGTTCTCTTTTACTGTTAACAAACACTCTCCCAATTCCCTGTTACTGATATCAAACACTCTTCCATTTCCTTGTCACTGATATCGAAAACAGTGTCAGTTCCCTGTTACTGATATCGTACAGTCTCTCTTTTCCCTGATATCGAACACTCTCCGTTCCCAGTTGCAGATATCGAACACTTCCCAGTTCCCTGTTAATGATATCAAACACTCTCCCAGTTCCCTGTTACTGATATCGAACAGACTCCGTTCCCTGTTACTGGTATTGAACACTTTCCCAGGTGCTGTTACGGATAACAAACAGACACCCCGTTTCCTGTTAATCATATCAAACACTCTCCCATTTCCCTGTTACTCATATCAAACACTCTGCCAGTTCCCTGTTATTGATATGAAACAATCTTCCAGTTCCCTGTTACTGATATCGCACACTCTCTAAGTTACCTGTTACTGATATCGAACACTCTCCGTTCCCTGCTACTGATATCAAACAGTTTCCTCGTTTCCTGTCACTAATATATCGAACACTCTCCCACTTCCCTCTTATTGATATCAAACACTTTCCCAGATCCCTGTTACTGATTTCAAACAGTCTCCCAGTTCCCTATTACTGATATCAAACAGTATCCCGGTTCCCTGTTACTGATATCAAACACTCTTCCAGTTCCCTGTTAGTGATATCGAACACTCTCCCAGTTCCCTGTTACTGATATCGAACAATCTTCCAGTTCCCTGTTACTGATATCGAACAGACTCCATTCCCTGTTAGTGATATCGAGCACCCTATTAGTTTCCTGTTACTGATATCGAACAGTATCCCGGTTCCCTATTACAGATATCAAACACTCTCCCAATTCCCTGCTGGTGATATCGAACACGCTCCCAGCTCCCAGTCACTTATAGCGCACAATTTCCCAGTTCCCTGTTACTGATATCGAACAGTCTCCGTTCCCTGTTAGTGATTTCGAACACTCTCCCAGTTCCCTGATACTCATATCAAATTCTCTCCCAGTTCCCTGTTACTGATATCGAACACTCTCCAGTTCCCTATTACTGATATCGATCAATCTCCTATTTCCCTGTTGCTGATATCGAACACTCTCCCAATTCCCTGATAAATCGAACACTCTCCATTCCCTGTTACTGACACCGAACCCTTTCCCGGTTGTCTCTTACAGTAAGCGAACAATCTGCCATTTCCCTGTTACTGATATCGAACACTCTCCCAGTTCCCTGTTACTCATATTAAATTCTCTCCCAGTTCCCTGTTACTGATATCGAACACTCTCCAGTTCCCTGTTACTGATATCGAACAGACTCCATTCCCTGTTAGTGATATCGAACACTCTCCCAGTTCCCTGTTACGGTTATCAAACACTTTCCCAGTTCTCCTTTACTGTTAACCAACACTCTCCCACTTCCCTGTTACTGATATCAAACACTCTTCCATTTCCTTGTCACTGATATCGAAAACAGTGTCAGTTCCCTGTTACTGATATCGAACACTCTCTCTTTTCCCTGATATCGAACACTCTCCATTCCCAGTTACAGATATCGAACACTTCCCAGTTCCCTGTTAATGATATAAAACACTCTCCCAGTTCCCTGTTACTTATATCGAACAGTCTCCGTTCCCTGTTAGTGATTTCGAACACTCTCCCAGTTCCATGTTACTGTTATCAAACACTTTCCCAGTTCTCTGTTACTGTTAACAAACACTCTCCCAATTCCCTGTTACTGATATCAAACACTCTCCCATTTCCCTCTCACTGATATTGAAAACAGTGTCAGTTCCCTGTTACTGATATCGAACACTCCCCTTTTCCCTGAAATCGAACACTCTCCGTTCCAAGTTACAGATATCGTACACTTCCCAGTTCCCTGTTAATGATATCAAACACTCTCCCAGTTCCCTGTTACTGATATTGATCAATCTCCTAGTTCCCTTTTACTGATATCAAACACTCTCCCAATTCCCTGATATATCGAACACTCTCCATTCCCTGCTACTGATATCAAACAGTTTCCTCGTTTCCTGTCACTAATATATCGAACACTCTCCCACTTCCCTGTTACTGATATCGAACACTCTCCAGTTCCCTGTTACTGATATAGAACAATCTTCCAGTTCCCTGTTACTGATATCGAAGAGACTCCATTCCCGGTTAGTGATATCGAACACTCTCCCAGTTCCCAGTCACTTATATCGCACATTCTCCCAGTTCCCTGTTACTGATATCGATCAATCTCCTATTTCCCTGTTGCTGATATCGAACACTCTCCCAATTCCCTGATATATCGAACACTCTCCATTCCCTGTTACTGACACCGAACCCTTTCCCGGTTCTCTCTTACAGTAATCGAACAGTCTGCCATTTCCCTGTTACTGATATCGAACACTCTCCCAGTTCCCTGTTACTCATATCAAATCCTCTCCCAGTTCCCTGTTACTGATATCGAACACTCTCCAGTTCCCAGCTATTGATATCGAACAAACTCCATTCCCTGTTAGTGATATCGAAAACCCTATCAGTTTCCTGTTACTGATATCGAACAGGATCCCGGTTCCCTGTTACAGATATCAAACACTCTCCCAATTCCCTGTTAGTGATATCGTACAAGCTCCCAGTTCCCAGTCACTTATTTCGCACAATCTCCCAGTTCCCTATTACTGATATCAACAGTATCCCGGTTCCCTGTTACTGATATCAAACACTCTTCCAGTTCCCTGTTAGTGATATCGAACACTCTCCCAGTTCCCAGTCACTTATATCGCACAATCTCCCAGTTCCCTGTTACTTATATCGAACAGTCTCCGTTCCCTGTTAGTGATTTCGAACACTCTCCCAGTTCCCTGTTACTGTTATCAAACACTTTCCCAGTTCTCTGTTACTGTTAACAAACACTCTCCCAATTCCCTGTTACTGATATCAAACACTCTCCCATTTCCCTCTCACTGATATTGAAAACAGTGTCAGTTCCCTGTTACTGATATCGAACACTCCCCTTTTCCCAGAAATCGAACACTCTCCGTTCCCAGTTACAGATATCGAACACTTCCCAGTTCCCTGTTAATGATATCAAACACTCTCCCAGTTCCCTGTTACTGATATTGATCAATCTCCTAGTTCCCTTTTACTGATAGCAAACACTCTCCCAATTCCCTGATATGTCGAACACTCTCCATTCCCTGCTACTGATATCAAACAGTTTCCTCGTTTCCTGTCACTAATATATCGAACACTCTCCCAGTTCCCTGTTACTGATATCGAACACTCTCCCAATTCCCTGATATATCGAACACTCTCCATTCCCTGTTACTGACACCGAACCCTTTCCCGGTTGTCTCTTACAGTAATCGAACAGTCTGCCATTTCCCTGTTACTGATATCGAACACTCTCCCAGTTCCCTGTTACTCATATCAAATCCTCTCCCAGTTCCCTGCTACTGATATCGAACACTCTCCAGTTCCCTGTTACTGATATCGAACAGACTCCATTCCCTGTTAGTGATATCGAAAACCCTATCAGTTTCCTGTTACTGATATCGAACAGTATCCCGGTTCCCTGTTACGGATATCAAACACTCTCCCAGTTCCCTGATACTCATATCAAATTCTCTCCCAGTTCCCTGTTACTGATATCGAACACTCTCCAGTTCCCTATTACTGATATCGATCAATCTCCTATTTCCCTGTTGCTGATATCGAACACTCTCCCAATTCCCTGATATATCGAACACTCTCCATTCCCTGTTACTGACACCGAACCCTTTCCCGGTTGTCTCTTACAGTAATCGAACAATCTGCCATTTCCCTGTTACTGATATCGAACACTCTCCCAGTTCCCTGTTACTCATATCAAATTCTCTCCCAGTTCCCTGTTACTGATATCGAACACACTCCAGTTCCCTGTTACTGATATCGAACAGACTCCATTCCCTGTTAGTGATATCGAAAACCCTATCAGTTTCCTCTTACTGATATCGAACAGTATCCCGGTTCCCTGTTACAGATATCAAACACTCTCACAATTCCCTGTTAGTGATATCGAACAAGCTCCCAGTTCCCAGTCACTTATTTCGCACAATCTCCCAGTTCCCTGTTACTGATATCGAACAGTCTCCGTTCCCTGTAAGCGATTTCGAACACTCTCCCAGTTCCCTGTTACGGTTATCAAACACTTTCTCAGTTCTCCTTTACTGTTAACAAACACTCTCCCACTTCCCTGTTACTGATATCAAACACTCTTCCATTTCCTTGTCACTGATATCGAAAACAGTGTCAGTTCCCTGTTACTGATATCGAACACTCTCTCTTTTCCCTGATATCGAACACTCTCCATTCCCAGTTACAGATATCGAACACTTCCCAGTTCCCTGTTAATGATATAAAACACTCTCCCAGTTCCCTGTTACTTATATCGAACAGTCTCCGTTCCCTGTTAGTGATTTCGAACACTCTCCCAGTTCCATGTTACTGTTATCAAACACTTTCCCAGTTCTCTGTTACTGTTAACAAACACTCTCCCAATTCCCTGTTACTGATATCAAACACTCTCCCATTTCCCTCTCACTGATATTGAAAACAGTGTCAGTTCCCTGTTACTGATATCGAACACTCCCCTTTTCCCTGAAATCGAACACTCTCCGTTCCAAGTTACAGATATCGTACACTTCCCAGTTCCCTGTTAATGATATCAAACACTCTCCCAGTTCCCTGTTACTGATATTGATCAATCTCCTAGTTCCCTTTTACTGATATCAAACACTCTCCCAATTCCCTGATATATCGAACACTCTCCATTCCCTGCTACTGATATCAAACAGTTTCCTCGTTTCCTGTCACTAATATATCGAACACTCTCCCACTTCCCTGCTACTGATATCGAACACTCTCCAGTTCCCTGTTACTGATATAGAACAATCTTCCAGTTCCCTGTTACTGATATCGAACAGACTCCATTCCCGGTTAGTGATATCGAACACTCTCCCAGTTCCCAGTCACTTATATCGCACATTCTCAAAGTTCCCTGTTACTGATATCGATCAATCTCCTATTTCCCTGTTGCTGATATCGAACACTCTCCCAATTCCCTGATATATCGAACACTCTCCATTCCCTGTTACTGAAACCGAACCCTTTCCCGGTTCTCTCTTACAGTAATCGAACAGTCTGCCATTTCCCTGTTACTGATATCGAACACTCTCCCAGTTCCCTGTTACTCATATCAAATCCTCTCCCAGTTCCCTGTTACTGATATCGAACACTCCCCTTTTCCCTGAAATCGAACACTCTCCGTTCCAAGTTACAGATATCGTACACTTCCCAGTTCCCTGTTAATGATATCAAACACTCTCCCAGTTCCCTGTTACTGATATTGATCAATCTCCTAGTTCCCTTTTACTGATATCAAACACTCTCCCAATTCCCTGATATATCGAACACTCTCCATTCCCTGCTACTGATATCAAACAGTTTCCTCGTTTCCTGTCACTAATATATCGAACACTCTCCCACTTCCCTGTTACTGATATCGAACACTCTCCAGTTCCCTGTTACTGATATAGAACAATCTTCCAGTTCCCTGTTACTGATATCGAACAGACTCCATTCCCGGTTAGTGATATCGAACACTCTCCCAGTTCCCAGTCACTTATATCGCACATTCTCCCAGTTCCCTGTTACTGATATCGATCAATCTCCTATTTCCCTGTTGCTGATATCGAACACTCTCCCAATTCCCTGATATATCGAACACTCTCCATTCCCTGTTACTGAAACCGAACCCTTTCCCGGTTCTCTCTTACAGTAATCGAACAGTCTGCCATTTCCCTGTTACTGATATCGAACACTCTCCCAGTTCCCTGTTACTCATATCAAATCCTCTCCCAGTTCCCTGTTACTGATATCAAACACTCTCCAGTTCCCAGTTATTGATATCGAACAAACTCCATTTCCTGTTAGTGATATCGAAAACCCTATCAGTTTCCTGTTACTGATATCGAACAGGATCCCGGTTCCCTGTTACAGATATCAAACACTCTCCCAATTCCCTGTTAGTGATATCGTACAAGCTCCCAGTTCCCAGTCACTTATTTCGCACAATCTCCCAGTTCCCTATTACTGATATCAACAGTATCCCGGTTCCCTGTTACTGATATCAAACACTCTTCCAGTTCCCTGTTAGTGATATCGAACACTCTCCCAGTTCCCAGTCACTTATATCGCACAATCTCCCAGTTCCCTGTTACTTATATCGAACAGTCTCCGTTCCCTGTTAGTGATTTCGAACACTCTCCCAGTTCCCTGTTACTGTTATCAAACACTTTCCCAGTTCTCTGTTACTGTTAACAAACACTCTCCCAATTCCCTGTTACTGATATCAAACACTCTCCCATTTCCCTCTCACTGATATTGAAAACAGTGTCAGTTCCCTGTTACTGATATCGAACACTCCCCTTTTCCCTGAAATCGAACACTCTCCGTTCCCAGTTACAGATATCGAACACTTCCCAGTTCCCTGTTAATGATATCAAACAGTCTCCCAGTTCCCTGTTACTGATATTGATCAATCTCCTAGTTCCCTTTTACTGATAGCAAACACTCTCCCAATTCCCTGATATATCGAACACTCTCCATTCCCTGCTACTGATATCAAACAGTTTCCTCGTTTCCTGTCACTAATATATCGAACACTCTCCCAGTTCCCTGTTACTGATATCGAACACCCTCCCAATTCCCTGATATATCGAACACACTCCATTCCCTGTTACTGACACCGAACCCATTCCCGGTTGTCTCTTACAGTAATCGAACAGTCTGCCATTTCCCTGTTACTGATATCGAACACTCTCCCAGTTCCCTGTTACTCATATCAAATCCTCTCCCAGTTCCCTGCTACTGATATCGAACACTCTCCAGTTCCCTGTTACTGATATCGAACAGACTCCATTCCCTGTTAGTGATATCGAAAACCCTATCAGTTTCCTGTTACTGATATCGAACAGTATCCCGGTTCCCTGTTACGGATATCAAACACTCTCCCAATTCCCTGATATATCGAACACTCTCCATTCCCTGCTACTGATATCAAACAGTTTCCTCGTTTCCTGTCACTAATATATCGAACACTCTCCCAGTTCCCTGTTACTGATATCGAACACTCTCCCAATTCCCTGATATATCGAACACTCTCCATTCCCTGTTACTGACACCGAACCCTTTCCCGGTTGTCTCTTATAGTAATCGAACAGTCTGCCATTTCCCTGTTACTGATATCGAAAATTCTCCCAGTTCCCTGTTAATGATATCACACACTCTCCCAGTTCCCTATTACTGATATCGAACAGTATCCTGGTTCCCTGTTACTGATATCAAACACTCTTCCAGTTCCCTGTTAGTGATATCGAACACTCTCCCAGTTCCCAGTCACTTATATCGCACAATCTCCCAGTTCCCTGTTACTTATATCGAACAGTCTCCGTTCCCAGTTAGTGATTTCGAACACTCTCCCAGTTCCCTGTTACTGTTATCAAACACTTTCCCAGTTCTCTGTTACTGTTAACAAACACTCTCCCAATTCCCTGTTACTGATATCAAACACTCTCCCATTTCCCTCTAACTGATATTGAAAACAGTGTCAGTTCCCTGTTACTGATATCGAACACTCCCCTTTTCCCTGAAATCGAACACTCTCCGTTCCCAGTTACAGATATCGAACACTTCCCAGTTCCCTGTTAATGATATCAAACACTCTCCCAGTTCCCTGTTACTGATATTGATCAATCTCCTAGTTCCCTTTTACTGATATCAAACACTCTCCCAATTCCCTGATATTTCGAACACTCTCCATTCCCTGCTACTGATATCAAACAGTTTCCTCGTTTCCTGTCAATAATATATCGAACACTCTCCCAGTTCCCTGTTACTGATATCGAACACTCTCCCAATTCCCTGATATATCGAACACTCTCCATTCCCTGTTACTGACACCGAACCCTTTCCCGGTTGTCTCTTACAGTAATCGAACAGTCTGCCATTTCCTTGTTACTGATATCAAAAATTCGCCCAGTTCCCTGTTAATGATATCATACACTCTCCCAGTTCCCTGTTACTCATATCAAATACTCTCCCAGTTCCCTGTTACTGATATCGAACACTCTCCAGTTCCCTGTTACTGATATAGAACAATCTTCCAGTTCCCTGTTACTGATATCGAACAGACTCCATTCCCTGTTAGTGATATCGAACACTCTCCCAGTTCCCAGTCACTTATATCGCACATTCTCCCAGTTCCCTGTTACTGATATCGATCAATCTCCTATTTCCCTGTTGCTGATATCGAACACTCTCCCAATTCCCTGATATATCGAACACTCTCCATTCCCTGTTACTGACACCGAACCCTTTCCCGGTTGTCACTTACAGTAATCGAACAGTCTGCCATTTCCCTGTTACTGATATCGAAAATTCGCCCAGTTCCCTGTTAATGACATCATACACTCTCCCAGTTCCCTGTTACTCATATCAAATACTCTCCCAGTTCCCTGTTACTGATATCGAACACTCTCCAGTTCCCTGTTACTGATATAGAACAATCTTCCAGTTCCCTGTTACTGATATCGAACAGACTCCATTCCCTGTTAGTGATATCGAACACTCTCCCAGTTCCCAGTCACTTATATCGCACATTCTCCCAGTTCCCTGTTACTGATATCGATCAATCTCCTATTTCCCTGTTGCTGATATCGAACACTCTCCCAATTCCCTGATATATCGAACACTCTCCATTCCCTGTTACTGACACCGAACCCTTTCCCGGTTGTCTCTTACAGTATTCGAACAGTCTGCCATTTCCCTGTTACTGATATCGAACACTCTCCCAGTTCCCTGTTACTCATATCAAATCCTCTCCCAGTTCCCTGTTACTGATATCGAACACTCTCCAGTTCCCTGTTACTGATATCGAACAGACTCCATTCCCTGTTAGTGATATCGAAAACCCTATCAGTTTCCTGTTACTGATTTCGAAAAGTATCCCGGTTCCCTGTTACAGATATCAAACACTCTCCCAATTCCCTGTTAGTGATATCGAACAAGCTCCCAGTTCCCAGTCACTTATTTCGCACAATCTCCCAGTTCCCTGTTACTGATATCGAACAGTCTCCGTTCCCTGTTAGCGATTTCGAACACTCTCCCAGTTCCCTGTTACTGTTATCAAACACTTTCCCAGTTCTCCTTTACTGTTAACAAACACTCTCCCAATTCCCTGTTACTGATATCAAACACTCTCCCATTTCCCTGTCACTGATATCGAAAACAGTGTCAGTTCCCTGTTACTGATATCGAACACTTTCTCTTTTCCCTGAAATCGAACACACTCCGTTCCCAGTTACAGATATCGAACACTTCCCATTTCCCTGTTAATGATATTAAACACTCTCCCAGTTCCCTGTTACTGATATCGAACAGACTCCGTTCCCTGTTACTGGTATTGAACACTTTCCCAGGTGCTGTTACAGATATCAAACAGACACCCTGTTTCCTGTTAATCATATCAAACAGTCTCCCATTTCCCTGTTACTCATATCAAACACTCTCCCAGTACCCTGTTATTGATATGGAACAATCTTCCAGTTCCCTGTTACTGATATCGAGCACTCTCCCGTTCTCTTTTACTGATATCGAAAAATCTTCCAGTTCCCTGTTACTGATATCGAAACCTCTCCCAATTCCCTGATATATCGAACACTCTCCATTCCCTGTTACTGACACCGAACCCTTTCCCGCTTGTCTCTTACAGTAATCGAACAGTCTGCCATTTCCCTGTTACTGATATTTAAGCTTCTCCCAGTTCCCTGTTAATGATATCACACACTCTCCCATTTCCCTGTTACTGATATCAAATACTCTCCCAGTTCCCTGTTACTGATATCGAACACTCTCCCAGTTCCCAGTCACTTATATCGCACATTCTCCCAGTTCCCTGTTACTGATATCGATCAATCTCCTATTTCCCTGTTACTGACATCGAACACTCTCCCAATTCCCTGATATATCGAAAACCCTCCATTCCCTGTTACTGACACCAAACCCTTTCCCGGTTGTTTCTTACACTAATCTAACAGTCTGCCATTTCACTGTTTCTGATATCGAAAATTCTCCCAGTTCCCTGTTAACGATATCACACACTCTCCCAGTTCCCTATTACTGATATCGAACAGTATCCCGGTTCCCTGTAACTGATATCAAACACTCTTCCAGGTCCCTGTTAGTGATATCGAACACTCTCCCAGTTCCCAGTCACTTATATCGCACAATCTCCCAGTTCCCTGTTACTTATATCGAACAGTCTCCGTTCCCTGTTAGTGATTTCGAACACTCTCCCAGTTCCCTGTTACTGTTATCAAACACTTTCCCAGTTCTCTGTTACTGTTAACAAACACTCTCCCAATTCCCTGTTACTGATATCAAACACTCTTCCATTTCCTTGTCACTGATATCGAAAACAGTGTCAGTTCCCTGTTACTGATATCGAACAGTCTCTCTTTTCCCTGATATCGAACACTCTCCGTTCCCAGTTACAGATATCGAACACTTCCCAGTTCCCTGTTAATGATATCAAACACTCTCCCAGTTCCCTGTTACTGATATCGAACAGACTCCGTTCCCTGTTACTGGTATTGAACACTTTCGCAGGTGCTGTTGCGGATAACAAACAGACACCCCGTTTCCTGTTAATCATATCAAACAGTCTCCCATTTCCCTGTTACTCATATCAAACACTCTCCCAGTTCCCTGTTATTGATATGGAACAATCTTCCAGTTCCCTGTTACTGATATCGAAAACTCTCCCAATTCCGTGGTATATCGAACACTCTCCATTCCCTGTTACAGACACCGAACCCTTTCCCGTTTGTCTCTTACAGTAATCGAACACTCTGCCATTTCCCTGTTACTGATATTGAAAATTCTCCCAGTTCCCTGTTAATGATATCACACACTCTCCCATTTCCCTGTTACTCATATCAAATACTCTCCCAGTTCCGTTACTGATATCGAATACTCTCCCAGTTCCCAGTCACTTATATCGCACATTCTCCCAGTTCCCTGTTACTGATATCGATCAATCTCCTATTTCCCTGTTACTGATATCGAACACTCTCCCAATTCCCTGATATATCGAACACTCTCCATTCCCTGTTACTGACACCGAACCCTTTCCCGGTTGTCTCCTACAGTAATCGAACTGTCTGCCATTTCCCTGTTACTGATATCGAACACTCTCCCAGTTCCCTGTTACTCATATCAAATCCTCTCCCAGATCCCTGTTACTGATATCGAACACTCTCCAGTTCCCTGTTACCGATATGGAACAACCTTCCAGTTCCCTGTTACTGATATCGAACAGACTCCATTCCCTGCTAGTGATATCGAACACCCTATCAGTTTCCTGTTACTGATATCGAACAGTATCCCGGTTCCCCGTTACAGATGTCAAACACTCTCCCAATTCCCTGTTGGTGATATCGAACAAGCTCCCAGTTCCCAGTCACTTATATCGCACAATTTCCCAGTTCCCTGTTACTGATATCGAACAGACTCCATTCCCTGTTAGTGATATCGAAAACCCTATCAGTTTCCTGTTACTGATTTCGAAAAGTATCCCGGTTCCCTGTTACAGATATCAAACACTCTCCCAATTCCCTGTTAGTGATATCGAACAAGCTCCCAGTTGCCAGTCACTTATTTCGCACAATCTCCCAGTTCCCTGTTACTGATATCGAACAGTCTCCGTTCCCTGTTAGCGATTTCGAACACTCTCCCAGTTCCGTTACTGTTATCAAACACTTTCCCAGTTCTCCTTTACTGTTAACAAACACTCTCCCAATTCCCTGTTACTGATATCAAACACTCTCCCATTTCCCTGTCACTGATATCGAAAACAGTGTCAGTTCCCTGTTACTGATATCGAACACTCTCCCTTTTCCCTGAAATCGAACACTCTCCGTTCCCAGTTACAGATATCGAACACTTCCCATTTCCCTGTTAATGATATTAAACACTCTCCCAGTTCCCTGTTACTGATATCGAACAGACTCCGTTCCCTGTTACTGGTATTGAACACTTTCCCAGGTGCTGTTACAGATATCAAACAGACACCCCGTTTCCTGTTAATCATATCAAACAGTCTCCCATTTCCCTGTTACTCATATCAAACACTCTCCCAGTACCCTGTTATTGATATGGAACAATCTTCCAGTTCCCTGCTACTGATATCGAGCACTCTCCCGTTCTCTTTTACTGATATCGAAAAATCTTCCAGTTCCCTGTTACTGATATCGAAACCTCTCCCAATTCCCTGATATATCGAACACTCTCCATTCCCTGTTACTGACACCGAACCCTTTCCCGCTTGTCTCTTACAGTAATCGAACAGTCTGCCATTTCCCTGTTACTGATATGTAAGCTTCTCCCAGTTCCCTGTTAATGATATCACACACTCTCCCATTTCCCTGTTACTCATATCAAATACTCTCCCAGTTCCCTGTTACTGATATCGAACACTCTCCCAGTTCCCAGTCACTTATATCGCACATTCTCCCAGTTCCCTGTTACTGATATCGATCAATCTCCTATTTCCCTGTTACTGATATCGAACACTCTCCCAATTCCCTGATATATCGAAAACTCTCCATTCCCTGTTACTGACACCGAACCCTTTCCCGGTTGTTTCTTACAGTAATCTAACAGTCTGCCATTTCACTGTTTCTGATATCGAAAATTCTCCCAGTTCCCTGTTAACGATACCACACACTCTCCCAGTTCCCTATTACTGATATCGAACAGTATCCCGGTTCCCTGTTACTGATATCAAACACTCTTCCAGTTCCCTGTTAGTGATATCGAACACTCTCCCAGTTCCCAGTCACTTATATCGCACAATCTCCCAGTTCCCTGTTACTTATATCGAACAGTCTCCGTTCCCTGTTAGTGATTTCGAACACTCTCCCAGTTCCCTGTTACTGTTAACAAACACTCGCCCAATTCCCTGTTACTGATATCAAACACTCTTCCATTTCCTTGTCACTGATATCGAAAACAGTGTCAGTTCCCTGTTACTGATATCGAACAGTCTCTCTTTTCCCTGATATCGAACACTCTCCGTTCCCAGTTACAGATATCGAACGGACTCCGTTCCCTGTTACTGGTATTGAACACTTTCCCAGGTGCTGTTGCGGATAACAAACAGACACCCCGTTTCCTGTTAATCATATCAAACAGTCTCCCATTTCCCTGTTACTCATATCAAACACTCTCCCAGTTCCCTGTTATTGATATGGAACAATCTTCCAGTTCCCTGTTACTAATATCGAAAACTCTCCCAATTCCGTGGTATATCGAACACTCTCCATTCCCTGTTACAGACACCGAACCCTTTCCCCGTTGTCTCTTACAGTAATCGAACACTCTGCCATTTCCCTGTTACTGATATTGAAAATTCTCCCAGTTCCATGTTAATGATATCACACACTCTCCCATTTCCCTGTTACTCATATCAAATACTCTCCCAGTTCCCTGTTACTGATATCGAACACTCTCCCTTTTCCCTGAAATCGAACACTCTCCGTTCCCAGTTACAGATATCGAACACTTCCCATTTCCCTGTTAATGATATCAAACACTTTCCCAGATCCCTGTTACTGATTTCAAACAGTCTCCCAGTTCCCTATTACTGATATCAAACAGTATCCCGGTTCCCTGTTACTGATATCAAACACTCTTCCAGTTCCCTGTTAGTGATATCGAACACTCTCCCAGTTCCCAGTCACTTATATCGCACATTCTCCCAGTTCCCTGTTACTGATATCGATCAATCTCCTATTTCCCTGTTGCTGATATCGAACACTCTCCCAATTCCCTGATATATCGAACACTCTCCATTCCCTGCTACTGATATCAAACAATTTCCTCGTTTCCTGTCACTAATATATCAAATACTCTCCCAGTTCCCTGTTACTGATATCGAACACTCTCCCAATTCCCTGATATATCGAACACTCTCCATTCCCTGCTACTGATATCAAACAGTTTCCTCGTTTCCTGTCACTAATATATCAAACACTCTCCCAGTTCCCTGTTACTGATATCGAACACTCTCCCAATTCCCTGATATATCGAACACTCTCCATTCCCTGTTACTGACACCGAACCCTTTCCCGGTTGTCTCTTATAGTAATCGAACAGTCTGCAATTTCCCTGTTACTGATATCGAAAATTCTCCCAGTTCCCTGTTAATGATATCACACACTCTCCCAGTTCCCTATTACTGATATCGAACAGTATCCTGGTTCCCTGTTACTGATATCAAACACTCTTCCAGTTCCCTGTTAGTGATATCGAACACTCTCCCAGTTCCCAGTCACTTATTTCGCACAATCTCCCAGTTCCCTGTTACTGATATCGAACAGTCTCCGTTCCCTGTAAGCGATTTCGAACACTCTCCCAGTTCCCTGTTACGGTTATCAAACACTTTCTCAGTTCTCCTTTACTGTTAACAAACACTCTCCCACTTCCCTGTTACTGATATCAAACACTCTTCCATTTCCTTGTCACTGATATCGAAAACAGTGTCAGTTCCCTGTTACTGATATCGAACACTCTCTCTTTTCCCTGATATCGAACACTCTCCATTCCCAGTTACAGATATCGAACACTTCCCAGTTCCCTGTTAATGATATAAAACACTCTCCCAGTTCCCTGTTACTTATATCGAACAGTCTCCGTTCCCTGTTAGTGATTTCGAACACTCTCCCAGTTCCATGTTACTGTTATCAAACACTTTCCCAGTTCTCTGTTACTGTTAACAAACACTCTCCCAATTCCCTGTTACTGATATCAAACACTCTCCCATTTCCCTCTCACTGATATTGAAAACAGTGTCAGTTCCCTGTTACTGATATCGAACACTCCCCTTTTCCCTGAAATCGAACACTCTCCGTTCCAAGTTACAGATATCGTACACTTCCCAGTTCCCTGTTAATGATATCAAACACTCTCCCAGTTCCCTGTTACTGATATTGATCAATCTCCTAGTTCCCTTTTACTGATATCAAACACTCTCCCAATTCCCTGATATATCGAACACTCTCCATTCCCTGCTACTGATATCAAACAGTTTCCTCGTTTCCTGTCACTAATATATCGAACACTCTCCCACTTCCCTGTTACTGATATCGAACACTCTCCAGTTCCCTGTTACTGATATAGAACAATCTTCCAGTTCCCTGTTACTGATATCGAACAGACTCCATTCCCGGTTAGTGATATCGAACACTCTCCCAGTTCCCAGTCACTTATATCGCACATTCTCAAAGTTCCCTGTTACTGATATCGATCAATCTCCTATTTCCCTGTTGCTGATATCGAACACTCTCCCAATTCCCTGATATATCGAACACTCTCCATTCCCTGTTACTGAAACCGAACCCTTTCCCGGTTCTCTCTTACAGTAATCGAACAGTCTGCCATTTCCCTGTTACTGATATCGAACACTCTCCCAGTTCCCTGTTACTCATATCAAATCCTCTCCCAGTTCCCTGTTACTGATATCGAACACTCCCCTTTTCCCTGAAATCGAACACTCTCCGTTCCAAGTTACAGATATCGTACACTTCCCAGTTCCCTGTTAATGATATCAAACACTCTCCCAGTTCCCTGTTACTGATATTGATCAATCTCCTAGTTCCCTTTTACTGATATCAAACACTCTCCCAATTCCCTGATATATCGAACACTCTCCATTCCCTGCTACTGATATCAAACAGTTTCCTCGTTTCCTGTCACTAATATATCGAACACTCTCCCACTTCCCTGTTACTGATATCGAACACTCTCCAGTTCCCTGTTACTGATATAGAACAATCTTCCAGTTCCCTGTTACTGATATCGAACAGACTCCATTCCCGGTTAGTGATATCGAACACTCTCCCAGTTCCCAGTCACTTATATCGCACATTCTCCCAGTTCCCTGTTACTGATATCGATCAATCTCCTATTTCCCTGTTGCTGATATCGAACACTCTCCCAATTCCCTGATATATCGAACACTCTCCATTCCCTGTTACTGAAACCGAACCCTTTCCCGGTTCTCTCTTACAGTAATCGAACAGTCTGCCATTTCCCTGTTACTGATATCGAACACTCTCCCAGTTCCCTGTTACTCATATCAAATCCTCTCCCAGTTCCCTGTTACTGATATCAAACACTCTCCAGTTCCCAGTTATTGATATCGAACAAACTCCATTTCCTGTTAGTGATATCGAAAACCCTATCAGTTTCCTGTTACTGATATCGAACAGGATCCCGGTTCCCTGTTACAGATATCAAACACTCTCCCAATTCCCTGTTAGTGATATCGTACAAGCTCCCAGTTCCCAGTCACTTATTTCGCACAATCTCCCAGTTCCCTATTACTGATATCAACAGTATCCCGGTTCCCTGTTACTGATATCAAACACTCTTCCAGTTCCCTGTTAGTGATATCGAACACTCTCCCAGTTCCCAGTCACTTATATCGCACAATCTCCCAGTTCCCTGTTACTTATATCGAACAGTCTCCGTTCCCTGTTAGTGATTTCGAACACTCTCCCAGTTCCCTGTTACTGTTATCAAACACTTTCCCAGTTCTCTGTTACTGTTAACAAACACTCTCCCAATTCCCTGTTACTGATATCAAACACTCTCCCATTTCCCTCTCACTGATATTGAAAACAGTGTCAGTTCCCTGTTACTGATATCGAACACTCCCCTTTTCCCTGAAATCGAACACTCTCCGTTCCCAGTTACAGATATCGAACACTTCCCAGTTCCCTGTTAATGATATCAAACAGTCTCCCAGTTCCCTGTTACTGATATTGATCAATCTCCTAGTTCCCTTTTACTGATAGCAAACACTCTCCCAATTCCCTGATATATCGAACACTCTCCATTCCCTGCTACTGATATCAAACAGTTTCCTCGTTTCCTGTCACTAATATATCGAACACTCTCCCAGTTCCCTGTTACTGATATCGAACACCCTCCCAATTCCCTGATATATCGAACACACTCCATTCCCTGTTACTGACACCGAACCCATTCCCGGTTGTCTCTTACAGTAATCGAACAGTCTGCCATTTCCCTGTTACTGATATCGAACACTCTCCCAGTTCCCTGTTACTCATATCAAATCCTCTCCCAGTTCCCTGCTACTGATATCGAACACTCTCCAGTTCCCTGTTACTGATATCGAACAGACTCCATTCCCTGTTAGTGATATCGAAAACCCTATCAGTTTCCTGTTACTGATATCGAACAGTATCCCGGTTCCCTGTTACGGATATCAAACACTCTCCCAATTCCCTGATATATCGAACACTCTCCATTCCCTGCTACTGATATCAAACAGTTTCCTCGTTTCCTGTCACTAATATATCGAACACTCTCCCAGTTCCCTGTTACTGATATCGAACACTCTCCCAATTCCCTGATATATCGAACACTCTCCATTCCCTGTTACTGACACCGAACCCTTTCCCGGTTGTCTCTTATAGTAATCGAACAGTCTGCCATTTCCCTGTTACTGATATCGAAAATTCTCCCAGTTCCCTGTTAATGATATCACACACTCTCCCAGTTCCCTATTACTGATATCGAACAGTATCCTGGTTCCCTGTTACTGATATCAAACACTCTTCCAGTTCCCTGTTAGTGATATCGAACACTCTCCCAGTTCCCAGTCACTTATATCGCACAATCTCCCAGTTCCCTGTTACTTATATCGAACAGTCTCCGTTCCCAGTTAGTGATTTCGAACACTCTCCCAGTTCCCTGTTACTGTTATCAAACACTTTCCCAGTTCTCTGTTACTGTTAACAAACACTCTCCCAATTCCCTGTTACTGATATCAAACACTCTCCCATTTCCCTCTAACTGATATTGAAAACAGTGTCAGTTCCCTGTTACTGATATCGAACACTCCCCTTTTCCCTGAAATCGAACACTCTCCGTTCCCAGTTACAGATATCGAACACTTCCCAGTTCCCTGTTAATGATATCAAACACTCTCCCAGTTCCCTGTTACTGATATTGATCAATCTCCTAGTTCCCTTTTACTGATATCAAACACTCTCCCAATTCCCTGATATTTCGAACACTCTCCATTCCCTGCTACTGATATCAAACAGTTTCCTCGTTTCCTGTCAATAATATATCGAACACTCTCCCAGTTCCCTGTTACTGATATCGAACACTCTCCCAATTCCCTGATATATCGAACACTCTCCATTCCCTGTTACTGACACCGAACCCTTTCCCGGTTGTCTCTTACAGTAATCGAACAGTCTGCCATTTCCTTGTTACTGATATCAAAAATTCGCCCAGTTCCCTGTTAATGATATCATACACTCTCCCAGTTCCCTGTTACTCATATCAAATACTCTCCCAGTTCCCTGTTACTGATATCGAACACTCTCCAGTTCCCTGTTACTGATATAGAACAATCTTCCAGTTCCCTGTTACTGATATCGAACAGACTCCATTCCCTGTTAGTGATATCGAACACTCTCCCAGTTCCCAGTCACTTATATCGCACATTCTCCCAGTTCCCTGTTACTGATATCGATCAATCTCCTATTTCCCTGTTGCTGATATCGAACACTCTCCCAATTCCCTGATATATCGAACACTCTCCATTCCCTGTTACTGACACCGAACCCTTTCCCGGTTGTCACTTACAGTAATCGAACAGTCTGCCATTTCCCTGTTACTGATATCGAAAATTCGCCCAGTTCCCTGTTAATGACATCATACACTCTCCCAGTTCCCTGTTACTCATATCAAATACTCTCCCAGTTCCCTGTTACTGATATCGAACACTCTCCAGTTCCCTGTTACTGATATAGAACAATCTTCCAGTTCCCTGTTACTGATATCGAACAGACTCCATTCCCTGTTAGTGATATCGAACACTCTCCCAGTTCCCAGTCACTTATATCGCACATTCTCCCAGTTCCCTGTTACTGATATCGATCAATCTCCTATTTCCCTGTTGCTGATATCGAACACTCTCCCAATTCCCTGATATATCGAACACTCTCCATTCCCTGTTACTGACACCGAACCCTTTCCCGGTTGTCTCTTACAGTATTCGAACAGTCTGCCATTTCCCTGTTACTGATATCGAACACTCTCCCAGTTCCCTGTTACTCATATCAAATCCTCTCCCAGTTCCCTGTTACTGATATCGAACACTCTCCAGTTCCCTGTTACTGATATCGAACAGACTCCATTCCCTGTTAGTGATATCGAAAACCCTATCAGTTTCCTGTTACTGATTTCGAAAAGTATCCCGGTTCCCTGTTACAGATATCAAACACTCTCCCAATTCCCTGTTAGTGATATCGAACAAGCTCCCAGTTCCCAGTCACTTATTTCGCACAATCTCCCAGTTCCCTGTTACTGATATCGAACAGTCTCCGTTCCCTGTTAGCGATTTCGAACACTCTCCCAGTTCCCTGTTACTGTTATCAAACACTTTCCCAGTTCTCCTTTACTGTTAACAAACACTCTCCCAATTCCCTGTTACTGATATCAAACACTCTCCCATTTCCCTGTCACTGATATCGAAAACAGTGTCAGTTCCCTGTTACTGATATCGAACACTTTCTCTTTTCCCTGAAATCGAACACACTCCGTTCCCAGTTACAGATATCGAACACTTCCCATTTCCCTGTTAATGATATTAAACACTCTCCCAGTTCCCTGTTACTGATATCGAACAGACTCCGTTCCCTGTTACTGGTATTGAACACTTTCCCAGGTGCTGTTACAGATATCAAACAGACACCCTGTTTCCTGTTAATCATATCAAACAGTCTCCCATTTCCCTGTTACTCATATCAAACACTCTCCCAGTACCCTGTTATTGATATGGAACAATCTTCCAGTTCCCTGTTACTGATATCGAGCACTCTCCCGTTCTCTTTTACTGATATCGAAAAATCTTCCAGTTCCCTGTTACTGATATCGAAACCTCTCCCAATTCCCTGATATATCGAACACTCTCCATTCCCTGTTACTGACACCGAACCCTTTCCCGCTTGTCTCTTACAGTAATCGAACAGTCTGCCATTTCCCTGTTACTGATATTTAAGCTTCTCCCAGTTCCCTGTTAATGATATCACACACTCTCCCATTTCCCT
Organism: Mobula birostris; assembly: GCF_030028105.1. Classification (NCBI taxonomy): domain Eukaryota; kingdom Metazoa; phylum Chordata; class Chondrichthyes; order Myliobatiformes; family Myliobatidae; genus Mobula; species Mobula birostris. The sequence goes on from NC_092378.1 coordinate 95,144,750, forward strand.
GTTACTGATATCAAATACTCTCCCAGTTCCCTGTTACTGATATCGAACACTCTCCCAGTTCCCAGTCACTTATATCGCACATTCTCCCAGTTCCCTGTTACTGATATCGATCAATCTCCTATTTCCCTGTTACTGACATCGAACACTCTCCCAATTCCCTGATATATCGAAAACCCTCCATTCCCTGTTACTGACACCAAACCCTTTCCCGGTTGTTTCTTACACTAATCTAACAGTCTGCCATTTCACTGTTTCTGATATCGAAAATTCTCCCAGTTCCCTGTTAACGATATCACACACTCTCCCAGTTCCCTATTACTGATATCGAACAGTATCCCGGTTCCCTGTAACTGATATCAAACACTCTTCCAGGTCCCTGTTAGTGATATCGAACACTCTCCCAGTTCCCAGTCACTTATATCGCACAATCTCCCAGTTCCCTGTTACTTATATCGAACAGTCTCCGTTCCCTGTTAGTGATTTCGAACACTCTCCCAGTTCCCTGTTACTGTTATCAAACACTTTCCCAGTTCTCTGTTACTGTTAACAAACACTCTCCCAATTCCCTGTTACTGATATCAAACACTCTTCCATTTCCTTGTCACTGATATCGAAAACAGTGTCAGTTCCCTGTTACTGATATCGAACAGTCTCTCTTTTCCCTGATATCGAACACTCTCCGTTCCCAGTTACAGATATCGAACACTTCCCAGTTCCCTGTTAATGATATCAAACACTCTCCCAGTTCCCTGTTACTGATATCGAACAGACTCCGTTCCCTGTTACTGGTATTGAACACTTTCGCAGGTGCTGTTGCGGATAACAAACAGACACCCCGTTTCCTGTTAATCATATCAAACAGTCTCCCATTTCCCTGTTACTCATATCAAACACTCTCCCAGTTCCCTGTTATTGATATGGAACAATCTTCCAGTTCCCTGTTACTGATATCGAAAACTCTCCCAATTCCGTGGTATATCGAACACTCTCCATTCCCTGTTACAGACACCGAACCCTTTCCCGTTTGTCTCTTACAGTAATCGAACACTCTGCCATTTCCCTGTTACTGATATTGAAAATTCTCCCAGTTCCCTGTTAATGATATCACACACTCTCCCATTTCCCTGTTACTCATATCAAATACTCTCCCAGTTCCGTTACTGATATCGAATACTCTCCCAGTTCCCAGTCACTTATATCGCACATTCTCCCAGTTCCCTGTTACTGATATCGATCAATCTCCTATTTCCCTGTTACTGATATCGAACACTCTCCCAATTCCCTGATATATCGAACACTCTCCATTCCCTGTTACTGACACCGAACCCTTTCCCGGTTGTCTCCTACAGTAATCGAACTGTCTGCCATTTCCCTGTTACTGATATCGAACACTCTCCCAGTTCCCTGTTACTCATATCAAATCCTCTCCCAGATCCCTGTTACTGATATCGAACACTCTCCAGTTCCCTGTTACCGATATGGAACAACCTTCCAGTTCCCTGTTACTGATATCGAACAGACTCCATTCCCTGCTAGTGATATCGAACACCCTATCAGTTTCCTGTTACTGATATCGAACAGTATCCCGGTTCCCCGTTACAGATGTCAAACACTCTCCCAATTCCCTGTTGGTGATATCGAACAAGCTCCCAGTTCCCAGTCACTTATATCGCACAATTTCCCAGTTCCCTGTTACTGATATCGAACAGACTCCATTCCCTGTTAGTGATATCGAAAACCCTATCAGTTTCCTGTTACTGATTTCGAAAAGTATCCCGGTTCCCTGTTACAGATATCAAACACTCTCCCAATTCCCTGTTAGTGATATCGAACAAGCTCCCAGTTGCCAGTCACTTATTTCGCACAATCTCCCAGTTCCCTGTTACTGATATCGAACAGTCTCCGTTCCCTGTTAGCGATTTCGAACACTCTCCCAGTTCCGTTACTGTTATCAAACACTTTCCCAGTTCTCCTTTACTGTTAACAAACACTCTCCCAATTCCCTGTTACTGATATCAAACACTCTCCCATTTCCCTGTCACTGATATCGAAAACAGTGTCAGTTCCCTGTTACTGATATCGAACACTCTCCCTTTTCCCTGAAATCGAACACTCTCCGTTCCCAGTTACAGATATCGAACACTTCCCATTTCCCTGTTAATGATATTAAACACTCTCCCAGTTCCCTGTTACTGATATCGAACAGACTCCGTTCCCTGTTACTGGTATTGAACACTTTCCCAGGTGCTGTTACAGATATCAAACAGACACCCCGTTTCCTGTTAATCATATCAAACAGTCTCCCATTTCCCTGTTACTCATATCAAACACTCTCCCAGTACCCTGTTATTGATATGGAACAATCTTCCAGTTCCCTGCTACTGATATCGAGCACTCTCCCGTTCTCTTTTACTGATATCGAAAAATCTTCCAGTTCCCTGTTACTGATATCGAAACCTCTCCCAATTCCCTGATATATCGAACACTCTCCATTCCCTGTTACTGACACCGAACCCTTTCCCGCTTGTCTCTTACAGTAATCGAACAGTCTGCCATTTCCCTGTTACTGATATGTAAGCTTCTCCCAGTTCCCTGTTAATGATATCACACACTCTCCCATTTCCCTGTTACTCATATCAAATACTCTCCCAGTTCCCTGTTACTGATATCGAACACTCTCCCAGTTCCCAGTCACTTATATCGCACATTCTCCCAGTTCCCTGTTACTGATATCGATCAATCTCCTATTTCCCTGTTACTGATATCGAACACTCTCCCAATTCCCTGATATATCGAAAACTCTCCATTCCCTGTTACTGACACCGAACCCTTTCCCGGTTGTTTCTTACAGTAATCTAACAGTCTGCCATTTCACTGTTTCTGATATCGAAAATTCTCCCAGTTCCCTGTTAACGATACCACACACTCTCCCAGTTCCCTATTACTGATATCGAACAGTATCCCGGTTCCCTGTTACTGATATCAAACACTCTTCCAGTTCCCTGTTAGTGATATCGAACACTCTCCCAGTTCCCAGTCACTTATATCGCACAATCTCCCAGTTCCCTGTTACTTATATCGAACAGTCTCCGTTCCCTGTTAGTGATTTCGAACACTCTCCCAGTTCCCTGTTACTGTTAACAAACACTCGCCCAATTCCCTGTTACTGATATCAAACACTCTTCCATTTCCTTGTCACTGATATCGAAAACAGTGTCAGTTCCCTGTTACTGATATCGAACAGTCTCTCTTTTCCCTGATATCGAACACTCTCCGTTCCCAGTTACAGATATCGAACGGACTCCGTTCCCTGTTACTGGTATTGAACACTTTCCCAGGTGCTGTTGCGGATAACAAACAGACACCCCGTTTCCTGTTAATCATATCAAACAGTCTCCCATTTCCCTGTTACTCATATCAAACACTCTCCCAGTTCCCTGTTATTGATATGGAACAATCTTCCAGTTCCCTGTTACTAATATCGAAAACTCTCCCAATTCCGTGGTATATCGAACACTCTCCATTCCCTGTTACAGACACCGAACCCTTTCCCCGTTGTCTCTTACAGTAATCGAACACTCTGCCATTTCCCTGTTACTGATATTGAAAATTCTCCCAGTTCCATGTTAATGATATCACACACTCTCCCATTTCCCTGTTACTCATATCAAATACTCTCCCAGTTCCCTGTTACTGATATCGAACACTCTCCCTTTTCCCTGAAATCGAACACTCTCCGTTCCCAGTTACAGATATCGAACACTTCCCATTTCCCTGTTAATGATATCAAACACTTTCCCAGATCCCTGTTACTGATTTCAAACAGTCTCCCAGTTCCCTATTACTGATATCAAACAGTATCCCGGTTCCCTGTTACTGATATCAAACACTCTTCCAGTTCCCTGTTAGTGATATCGAACACTCTCCCAGTTCCCAGTCACTTATATCGCACATTCTCCCAGTTCCCTGTTACTGATATCGATCAATCTCCTATTTCCCTGTTGCTGATATCGAACACTCTCCCAATTCCCTGATATATCGAACACTCTCCATTCCCTGCTACTGATATCAAACAATTTCCTCGTTTCCTGTCACTAATATATCAAATACTCTCCCAGTTCCCTGTTACTGATATCGAACACTCTCCCAATTCCCTGATATATCGAACACTCTCCATTCCCTGCTACTGATATCAAACAGTTTCCTCGTTTCCTGTCACTAATATATCAAACACTCTCCCAGTTCCCTGTTACTGATATCGAACACTCTCCCAATTCCCTGATATATCGAACACTCTCCATTCCCTGTTACTGACACCGAACCCTTTCCCGGTTGTCTCTTATAGTAATCGAACAGTCTGCAATTTCCCTGTTACTGATATCGAAAATTCTCCCAGTTCCCTGTTAATGATATCACACACTCTCCCAGTTCCCTATTACTGATATCGAACAGTATCCTGGTTCCCTGTTACTGATATCAAACACTCTTCCAGTTCCCTGTTAGTGATATCGAACACTCTCCCAGTTCCCAGTCACTTATATCGCACAATCTCCCAGTTCCCTGTTACTTATATCGAACAGTCTCCGTTCCCAGTTAGTGATTTCGAACACTCTCCCAGTTCCCTGTTACTGTTATCAAACACTTTCCCAGTTCTCTGTTACTGTTAACAAACACTCTCCCAATTCCCTGTTACTGATATCAAACACTCTCCCATTTCCCTCTAACTGATATTGAAAACAGTGTCAGTTCCCTGTTACTGATATCGAACACTCCCCTTTTCCCTGAAATCGAACACTCTCCGTTCCCAGTTACAGATATCGAACACTTCCCAGTTCCCTGTTAATGATATCAAACACTCTCCCAGTTCCCTGTTACTGATATTGATCAATCTCCTAGTTCCCTTTTACTGATATCAAACACTCTCCCAATTCCCTGATATTTCGAACACTCTCCATTCCCTGCTACTGATATCAAACAGTTTCCTCGTTTCCTGTCAATAATATATCGAACACTCTCCCAGTTCCCTGTTACTGATATCGAACACTCTCCCAATTCCCTGATATATCGAACACTCTCCATTCCCTGTTACTGACACCGAACCCTTTCCCGGTTGTCTCTTACAGTAATCGAACAGTCTGCCATTTCCTTGTTACTGATATCAAAAATTCGCCCAGTTCCCTGTTAATGATATCATACACTCTCCCAGTTCCCTGTTACTCATATCAAATACTCTCCCAGTTCCCTGTTACTGATATCGAACACTCTCCAGTTCCCTGTTACTGATATAGAACAATCTTCCAGTTCCCTGTTACTGATATCGAACAGACTCCATTCCCTGTTAGTGATATCGAACACTCTCCCAGTTCCCAGTCACTTATATCGCACATTCTCCCAGTTCCCTGTTACTGATATCGATCAATCTCCTATTTCCCTGTTGCTGATATCGAACACTCTCCCAATTCCCTGATATATCGAACACTCTCCATTCCCTGTTACTGACACCGAACCCTTTCCCGGTTGTCACTTACAGTAATCGAACAGTCTGCCATTTCCCTGTTACTGATATCGAAAATTCGCCCAGTTCCCTGTTAATGACATCATACACTCTCCCAGTTCCCTGTTACTCATATCAAATACTCTCCCAGTTCCCTGTTACTGATATCGAACACTCTCCAGTTCCCTGTTACTGATATAGAACAATCTTCCAGTTCCCTGTTACTGATATCGAACAGACTCCATTCCCTGTTAGTGATATCGAACACTCTCCCAGTTCCCAGTCACTTATATCGCACATTCTCCCAGTTCCCTGTTACTGATATCGATCAATCTCCTATTTCCCTGTTGCTGATATCGAACACTCTCCCAATTCCCTGATATATCGAACACTCTCCATTCCCTGTTACTGACACCGAACCCTTTCCCGGTTGTCTCTTACAGTAATCGAACAGTCTGCCATTTCCCTGTTACTGATATCGAACACTCTCCCAGTTCCCTGTTACTCATATCAAATCCTCTCCCAGTTCCCTGTTACTGATATCGAACACTCTCCAGTTCCCTGTTACTGATATCGAACAGACTCCATTCCCTGTTAGTGATATCGAAAACCCTATCAGTTTCCTGTTACTGATTTCGAAAAGTATCCCGGTTCCCTGTTACAGATATCAAACACTCTCCCAATTCCCTGTTAGTGATATCGAACAAGCTCCCAGTTCCCAGTCACTTATTTCGCACAATCTCCCAGTTCCCTGTTACTGATATCGAACAGTCTCCGTTCCCTGTTAGCGATTTCGAACACTCTCCCAGTTCCCTGTTACTGTTATCAAACACTTTCCCAGTTCTCCTTTACTGTTAACAAACACTCTCCCAATTCCCTGTTACTGATATCAAACACTCTCCCATTTCCCTGTCACTGATATCGAAAACAGTGTCAGTTCCCTGTTACTGATATCGAACACTTTCCCTTTTCCCTGAAATCGAACACTCTCCGTTCCCAGTTACAGATATCGAACACTTCCCATTTCCCTGTTAATGATATTAAACACTCTCCCAGTTCCCTGTTACTGATATCGAACAGACTCCGTTCCCTGTTACTGGTATTGAACACTTTCCCAGGTGCTGTTACAGATATCAAACAGACACCCTGTTTCCTGTTAATCATATCAAACAGTCTCCCATTTCCCTGTTACTCATATCAAACACTCTCCCAGTACCCTGTTATTGATATGGAACAATCTTCCAGTTCCCTGTTACTGATATCGAGCACTCTCCCGTTCTCTTTTACTGATATCGAAAAATCTTCCAGTTCCCTGTTACTGATATCGAAACCTCTCCCAATTCCCTGATATATCGAACACTCTCCATTCCCTGTTACTGACACCGAACCCTTTCCCGCTTGTCTCTTACAGTAATCGAACAGTCTGCCATTTCACTGTTACTGATATTTAAGCTTCTCCCAGTTCCCTGTTAATGATATCACACACTCTCCCATTTCCCTGTTACTGATATCAAATACTCTCCCAGTTCCCTGTTACTGATATCGAACACTCTCCCAGTTCCCAGTCACTTATATCGCACATTCTCCCAGTTCCCTGTTACTGATATCGATCAATCTCCTATTTCCCTGTTACTGACATCGAACACTCTCCCAATTCCCTGATATATCGAAAACCCTCCATTCCCTGTTACTGACACCAAACCCTTTCCCGGTTGTTTCTTACACTAATCTAACAGTCTGCCATTTCACTGTTTCTGATATCGAAAATTCTCCCAGTTCCCTGTTAACGATATCACACACTCTCCCAGTTCCCTATTACTGATATCGAACAGTATCCCGGTTCCCTGTAACTGATATCAAACACTCTTCCAGTTCCCTGTTAGTGATATCGAACACTCTCCCCGTTCCCAGTCACTTATATCGCACAATCTCCCAGTTCCCTGTTACTTATATCGAACAGTCTCCGTTCCCTGTTAGTGATTTCGAACACTCTCCCAGTTCCCTGTTACTGTTATCAAACACTTTCCCAGTTCTCTGTTACTGTTAACAAACACTCTCCCAATTCCCTGTTACTGATATCAAACACTCTTCCATTTCCTTGTCACTGATATCGAAAACAGTGTCAGTTCCCTGTTACTGATATCGAACAGTCTCTCTTTTCCCTGATATCGAACACTCTCCGTTCCCAGTTACAGATATCGAACACTTCCCAGTTCCCTGTTAATGATATCAAACACTCTCCCAGTTCCCTGTTACTGATATCGAACAGACTCCGTTCCCTGTTACTGGTATTGAACACTTTCGCAGGTGCTGTTGCGGATAACAAACAGACACCCCGTTTCCTGTTAATCATATCAAACAGTCTCCCATTTCCCTGTTACTCATATCAAACACTCTCCCAGTTCCCTGTTATTGATATGGAACAATCTTCCAGTTCCCTGTTACTGATATCGAAAACTCTCCCAATTCCGTGGTATATCGAACACTCTCCATTCCCTGTTACAGACACCGAACCCTTTCCCGTTTGTCTCTTACAGTAATCGAACACTCTGCCATTTCCCTGTTACTGATATTGAAAATTCTCCCAGTTCCCTGTTAATGATATCACACACTCTCCCATTTCCCTGTTACTCATATCAAATACTCTCCCAGTTCCGTTACTGATATCGAATACTCTCCCAGTTCTCAGTCACTTATATCGCACATTCTCCCAGTTCCCTGTTACTGATATCGATCAATCTCCTATTTCCCTGTTACTGATATCGAACACTCTCCCAATTCCCTGATATATCGAACACTCTCCATTCCCTGTTACTGACACCGAACCCTTTCCCGGTTGTCTCCTACAGTAATCGAACTGTCTGCCATTTCCCTGTTACTGATATCGAACACTCTCCCAGTTCCCTGTTACTCATATCAAATCCTCTCCCAGATCCCTGTTACTGATATCGAACACTCTCCAGTTCCCTGTTACCGATATGGAACAACCTTCCAGTTCCCTGTTACTGATATCGAACAGACTCCATTCCCTGCTAGTGATATCGAACACCCTATCAGTTTCCTGTTACTGATATCGAACAGTATCCCGGTTCCCCGTTACAGATGTCAAACACTCTCCCAATTCCCTGTTGGTGATATCGAACAAGCTCCCAGTTCCCAGTCACTTATATCGCACAATTTCCCAGTTCCCTGTTACTGATATCGAACAGACTCCATTCCCAGTTAGTGATATCGAAAACCCTATCAGTTTCCTGTTACTGATTTCGAAAAGTATCCCGGTTCCCTGTTACAGATATCAAACACTCTCCCAATTCCCTGTTAGTGATATCGAACAAGCTCCCAGTTCCCAGTCACTTATTTCGCACAATCTCCCAGTTCCCTGTTACTGATATCGAACAGTCTCCGTTCCCTGTTAGCGATTTCGAACACTCTCCCAGTTCCGTTACTGTTATCAAACACTTTCCCAGTTCTCCTTTACTGTTAACAAACACTCTCCCAATTCCCTGTTACTGATATCAAACACTCTCCCATTTCCCTGTCACTGATATCGAAAACAGTGTCAGTTCCCTGTTACTGATATCGAACACTCTCCCTTTTCCCTGAAATCGAACACTCTCCGTTCCCAGTTACAGATATCGAACACTTCCCATTTCCCTGTTAATGATATTAAACACTCTCCCAGTTCCCTGTTACTGATATCGAACAGACTCCGTTCCCTGTTACTGGTATTGAACACTTTCCCAGGTGCTGTTACAGATATCAAACAGACACCCCGTTTCCTGTTAATCATATCAAACAGTCTCCCATTTCCCTGTTACTCATATCAAACACTCTCCCAGTGCCCTGTTATTGATATGGAACAATCTTCCAGTTCCCTGTTACTGATAACGAGCACTCTCCCGTTCTCTTTTACTGATATCGAAAAATCTTCCAGTTCCCTGTTACTGATATCGAAACCTCTCCCAATTCCCTGATATATCGAACACTCTCCATTCCCTGTTACTGACACCGAACCCTTTCCCGCTTGTCTCTTACAGTAATCGAACAGTCTGCCATTTCCCTGTTACTGATATGTAAGCTTCTCCCAGTTCCCTGTTAATGATATCACACACTCTCCCATTTCCCTGTTACTCATATCAAATACTCTCCCAGTTCCCTGTTACTGATATCGAACACTCTCCCAGTTCCCAGTCACTTATATCGCACATTCTCCCAGTTCCCTGTTACTGATATCGATCAATCTCCTATTTCCCTGTTACTGATATCGAACACTCTCCCAATTCCCTGATATATCGAAAACTCTCCATTCCCTGTTACTGACACCGAACCCTTTCCCGGTTGTTTCTTACAGTAATCTAACAGTCTGCCATTTCACTGTTTCTGATATCGAAAATTCTCCCAGTTCCCTTTTAACGATACCACACACTCTCCCAGTTCCCTATTACTGATATCGAACAGTATCCCGGTTCCCTGTTACTGATATCAAACACTCTTCCAGTTCCCTGTTAGTGATATCGAACACTCTCCCAGTTCCCAGTCACTTATATCGCACAATCTCCCAGTTCCCTGTTACTTATATCGAACAGTCTCCGTTCCCTGTTAGTGATTTCGAACACTCTCCCAGTTCCCTGTTACTGTTAACAAACACTCGCCCAATTCCCTGTTACTGATATCAAACACTCTTCCATTTCCTTGTCACTGATATCGAAAACAGTGTCAGTTCCCTGTTACTGATATCGAACAGTCTCTCTTTTCCCTGATATCGAACACTCTCCGTTCCCAGTTACAGATATCGAACACTTCCCAGTTCCCTGTTAATGATATCAAACACTCTCCCAGTTCCCTGTTACTGATATCGAACAGACTCCGTTCCCTGTTACTGGTATTGAACACTTTCCCAGGTGCTGTTGCGGATAACAAACAGACACCCCGTTTCCTGTTAATCATATCAAACAGTCTCCCATTTCCCTGTTACTCATATCAAACACTCTCCCAGTTCCCTGTTATTGATATGGAACAATCTTCCAGTTCCCTGTTACTAATATCGAAAACTCTCCCAATTCCGTGGTATATCGAACACTCTCCATTCCCTGTTACAGACACCGAACCCTTTCCCCGTTGTCTCTTACAGTAATCGAACACTCTGCCATTTCCCTGTTACTGATATTGAAAATTCTCCCAGTTCCATGTTAATGATATCACACACTCTCCCATTTCCCTGTTACTCATATCAAATACTCTCCCAGTTCCCTGTTACTGATATCGAACACTCTCCCTTTTCCCTGAAATCGAACACTCTCCGTTCCCAGTTACAGATATCGAACACTTCCCATTTCCCTGTTAATGATATTAAACACTCTCCCAGTTCCCTGTTACTGATATCGAACAGACTCCGTTCCCTGTTACTGGTATTGAACACTTTCCCAGGTGCTGTTACAGATATCAAACAGACACCCCGTTTCCTGTTAATCATATCAAACAGTCTCCCATTTCCCTGTTACTCATATCAAACACTCTCCCAGTACCCTGTTATTGATATGGAACAATCTTCCAGTTCCCTGTTACTGATATCGAGCACTCTCCCGTTCTCTTTTACTGATATCGAAAAATCTTCCAGTTCCCTGTTACTGATATCGAAACCTCTCCCAATTCCCTGATATATCGAACACTCTCCATTCCCTGTTACTGACACCGAACCCTTTCCCGCTTGTCTCTTACAGTAATCGAACAGTCTGCCATTTCCCTGTTACTGATATGTAAGCTTCTCCCAGTTCCCTGTTAATGATATCACACACTCTCCCATTTCCCTGTTACTCATATCAAATACTCTCCCAGTTCCCTGTTACTGATATCGAACACTCTCCCAGTTCCCAGTCACTTATATCGCACATTCTCCCAGTTCCCTGTTACTGATATCGATCAATCTCCTATTTCCCTGTTACTGATATCGAACACTCTCCCAATTCCCTGATATATCGAAAACTCTCCATTCCCTGTTACTGACACCGAACCCTTTCCCGGTTGTTTCTTACAGTAATCTAACAGTCTGCCATTTCACTGTTTCTGATATCGAAAATTCTCCCAGTTCCCCGTTAACGATACCACACACTCTCCCAGTTCCCTATTACTGATATCGAACAGTATCCCGGTTCCCTGTTACTGATATCAAACACTCTTCCAGTTCCCTGTTAGTGATATCGAACACTCTCCCAGTTCCCAGTCACTTATATCGCACAATCTCCCAGTTCCCTGTTACTTATATCGAACAGTCTCCGTTCCCTGTTAGTGATTTCGAACACTCTCCCAGTTCCCTGTTACTGTTAACAAACACTCACCCAATTCCCTGTTACTGATATCAAACACTCTTCCATTTCCTTGTCACTGATATCGAAAACAGTGTCAGTTCCCTGTTACTGATATCGAACAGTCTCTCTTTTCCCTGATATCGAACACTCTCCGTTCCCAGTTACAGATATCGAACGGACTCCGTTCCCTGTTACTGGTATTGAACACTTTCCCAGGTGCTGTTGCGGATAACAAACAGACACCCCGTTTCCTGTTAATCATATCAAACAGTCTCCCATTTCCCTGTTACTCATATCAAACACTCTCCCAGTTCCCTGTTATTGATATGGAACAATCTTCCAGTTCCCTGTTACTAATATCGAAAACTCTCCCAATTCCGTGGTATATCGAACACTCTCCATTCCCTGTTACAGACACCGAACCCTTTCCCCGTTGTCTCTTACAGTAATCGAACACTCTGCCATTTCCCTGTTACTGATATTGAAAATTCTCCCAGTTCCATGTTAATGATATCACACACTCTCCCATTTCCCTGTTACTCATATCAAATACTCTCCCAGTTCCCTGTTACTGATATCGAACACTCTCCCTTTTCCCTGAAATCGAACACTCTCCGTTCCCAGTTACAGATATCGAACACTTCCCATTTCCCTGTTAATGATATCAAACACTTTCCCAGATCCCTGTTACTGATTTCAAACAGTCTCCCAGTTCCCTATTACTGATATCAAACAGTATCCCGGTTCCCTGTTACTGATATCAAACACTCTTCCAGTTCCCTGTTAGTGATATCGAACACTCTCCCAGTTCCCAGTCACTTATATCGCACATTCTCCCAGTTCCCTGTTACTGATATCGATCAATCTCCTATTTCCCTGTTGCTGATATCGAACACTCTCCCAATTCCCTGATATATCGAACACTCTCCATTCCCTGCTACTGATATCAAACAATTTCCTCGTTTCCTGTCACTAATATATCAAACACTCTCCCAGTTCCCTGTTACTGATATCGAACACTCTCCCAATTCCCTGATATATCGAACACTCTCCATTCCCTGCTACTGATATCAAACAGTTTCCTCGTTTCCTGTCACTAATATATCAAACACTCTCCCAGTTCCCTGTTACTGATATCGAACACTCTCCCAATTCCCTGATATATCGAACACTCTCCATTCCCTGTTACTGACACCGAACCCTTTCCCGGTTGTCTCTTATAGTAATCGAACAGTCTGCCATTTCCCTGTTACTGATATCGAAAATTCTCCCAGTTCCCTGTTAATGATATCACACACTCTCCCAGTTCCCTATTACTGATATCGAACAGTATCCTGGTTCCCTGTTACTGATATCAAACACTCTTCCAGTTCCCTGTTAGTGATATCGAACACTCTCCCAGTTCCCAGTCACTTATATCGCACAATCTCCCAGTTCCCTGTTACTTATATCGAACAGTCTCCGTTCCCAGTTAGTGATTTCGAACACTCTCCCAGTTCCCTGTTACTGTTATCAAACACTTTCCCAGTTCTCTGTTACTGTTAACAAACACTCTCCCAATTCCCTGTTACTGATATCAAACACTCTCCCATTTCCCTCTAACTGATATTGAAAACAGTGTCAGTTCCCTGTTACTGATATCGAACACTCCCCTTTTCCCTGAAATCGAACACTCTCCGTTCCCAGTTACAGATATCGAACACTTCCCAGTTCCCTGTTAATGATATCAAACACTCTCCCAGTTCCCTGTTACTGATATTGATCAATCTCCTAGTTCCCTTTTACTGATATCAAACACTCTCCCAATTCCCTGATATTTCGAACACTCTCCATTCCCTGCTACTGATATCAAACAGTTTCCTCGTTTCCTGTCAATAATATATCGAACACTCTCCCAGTTCCCTGTTACTGATATCGAACACTCTCCCAATTCCCTGATATATCGAACACTCTCCATTCCCTGTTACTGACACCGAACCCTTTTCCGGTTGTCTCTTACAGTAATCGAACAGTCTGCCATTTCCTTGTTACTGATATCAAAAATTCGCCCAGTTCCCTGTTAATGATATCATACACTCTCCCAGTTCCCTGTTACTCATATCAAATACTCTCCCAGTTCCCTGTTACTGATATCGAACACTCTCCAGTTCCCTGTTACTGATATAGAACAATCTTCCAGTTCCCTGTTACTGATATCGAACAGACTCCATTCCCTGTTAGTGATATCGAACACTCTCCCAGTTCCCAGTCACTTATATCGCACATTCTCCCAGTTCCCTGTTACTGATATCGATCAATCTCCTATTTCCCTGTTGCTGATATCGAACACTCTCCCAATTCCCTGATATATCGAACACTCTCCATTCCCTGTTACTGACACCGAACCCTTTCCCGGTTGTCACTTACAGTAATCGAACAGTCTGCCATTTCCCTGTTACTGATATCGAAAATTCGCCCAGTTCCCTGTTAATGACATCATACACTCTCCCAGTTCCCTGTTACTCATATCAAATACTCTCCCAGTTCCCTGTTACTGATATCGAACACTCTCCAGTTCCCTGTTACTGATATAGAACAATCTTCCAGTTCCCTGTTACTGATATCGAACAGACTCCATTCCCTGTTAGTGATATCGAACACTCTCCCAGTTCCCAGTCACTTATATCGCACATTCTCCCAGTTCCCTGTTACTGATATCGATCAATCTCCTATTTCCCTGTTGCTGATATCGAACACTCTCCCAATTCCCTGATATATCGAACACTCTCCATTCCCTGTTACTGACACCGAACCCTTTCCCGGTTGTCTCTTACAGTAATCGAACAGTCTGCCATTTCCCTGTTACTGATATCGAACACTCTCCCAGTTCCCTGTTACTCATATCAAATCCTCTCCCAGTTCCCTGTTACTGATATCGAACACTCTCCAGTTCCCTGTTACTGATATCGAACAGACTCCATTCCCTGTTAGTGATATCGAAAACCCTATCAGTTTCCTGTTACTGATTTCGAAAAGTATCCCGGTTCCCTGTTACAGATATCAAACACTCTCCCAATTCCCTGTTAGTGATATCGAACAAGCTCCCAGTTCCCAGTCACTTATTTCGCACAATCTCCCAGTTCCCTGTTACTGATATCGAACAGTCTCCGTTCCCTGTTAGCGATTTCGAACACTCTCCCAGTTCCCTGTTACTGTTATCAAACACTTTCCCAGTTCTCCTTTACTGTTAACAAACACTCTCCCAATTCCCTGTTACTGATATCAAACACTCTCCCATTTCCCTGTCACTGATATCGAAAACAGTGTCAGTTCCCTGTTACTGATATCGAACACTTTCCCTTTTCCCTGAAATCGAACACTCTCCGTTCCCAGTTACAGATATCGAACACTTCCCATTTCCCTGTTAATGATATTAAACACTCTCCCAGTTCCCTGTTACTGATATCGAACAGACTCCGTTCCCTGTTACTGGTATTGAACACTTTCCCAGGTGCTGTTACAGATATCAAACAGACACCCTGTTTCCTGTTAATCATATCAAACAGTCTCCCATTTCCCTGTTACTCATATCAAACACTCTCCCAGTACCCTGTTATTGATATGGAACAATCTTCCAGTTCCCTGTTACTGATATCGAGCACTCTCCCGTTCTCTTTTACTGATATCGAAAAATCTTCCAGTTCCCTGTTACTGATATCGAAACCTCTCCCAATTCCCTGATATATCGAACACTCTCCATTCCCTGTTACTGACACCGAACCCTTTCCCGCTTGTCTCTTACAGTAATCGAACAGTCTGCCATTTCACTGTTACTGATATTTAAGCTTCTCCCAGTTCCCTGTTAATGATATCACACACTCTCCCATTTCCCTGTTACTGATATCAAATACTCTCCCAGTTCCCTGTTACTGATATCGAACACTCTCCCAGTTCCCAGTCACTTATATCGCACATTCTCCCAGTTCCCTGTTATTGATATCGATCAATCTCCTATTTCCCTGTTACTGACATCGAACACTCTCCCAATTCCCTGATATATCGAAAACCCTCCATTCCCTGTTACTGACACCAAACCCTTTCCCGGTTGTTTCTTACACTAATCTAACAGTCTGCCATTTCACTGTTTCTGATATCGAAAATTCTCCCAGTTCCCTGTTAACGATATCACACACTCTCCCAGTTCCCTATTACTGATATCGAACAGTATCCCGGTTCCCTGTAACTGATATCAAACACTCTTCCAGTTCCCTGTTAGTGATATCGAACACTCTCCCCGTTCCCAGTCACTTATATCGCACAATCTCCCAGTTCCCTGTTACTTATATCGAACAGTCTCCGTTCCCTGTTAGTGATTTCGAACACTCTCCCAGTTCCCTGTTACTGTTATCAAACACTTTCCCAGTTCTCTGTTACTGTTAACAAACACTCTCCCAATTCCCTGTTACTGATATCAAACACTCTTCCATTTCCTTGTCACTGATATCGAAAACAGTGTCAGTTCCCTGTTACTGATATCGAACAGTCTCTCTTTTCCCTGATATCGAACACTCTCCGTTCCCAGTTACAGATATCGAACACTTCCCAGTTCCCTGTTAATGATATCAAACACTCTCCCAGTTCCCTGTTACTGATATCGAACAGACTCCGTTCCCTGTTACTGGTATTGAACACTTTCGCAGGTGCTGTTGCGGATAACAAACAGACACCCCGTTTCCTGTTAATCATATCAAACAGTCTCCCATTTCCCTGTTACTCATATCAAACACTCTCCCAGTTCCCTGTTATTGATATGGAACAATCTTCCAGTTCCCTGTTACTGATATCGAAAACTCTCCCAATTCCGTGGTATATCGAACACTCTCCATTCCCTGTTACAGACACCGAACCCTTTCCCGTTTGTCTCTTACAGTAATCGAACACTCTGCCATTTCCCTGTTACTGATATTGAAAATTCTCCCAGTTCCCTGTTAATGATATCACACACTCTCCCATTTCCCTGTTACTCATATCAAATACTCTCCCAGTTCCGTTACTGATATCGAATACTCTCCCAGTTCTCAGTCACTTATATCGCACATTCTCCCAGTTCCCTGTTACTGATATCGATCAATCTCCTATTTCCCTGTTACTGATATCGAACACTCTCCCAATTCCCTGATATATCGAACACTCTCCATTCCCTGTTACTGACACCGAACCCTTTCCCGGTTGTCTCCTACAGTAATCGAACTGTCTGCCATTTCCCTGTTACTGATATCGAACACTCTCCCAGTTCCCTGTTACTCATATCAAATCCTCTCCCAGATCCCTGTTACTGATATCGAACACTCTCCAGTTCCCTGTTACCGATATGGAACAACCTTCCAGTTCCCTGTTACTGATATCGAACAGACTCCATTCCCTGCTAGTGATATCGAACACCCTATCAGTTTCCTGTTACTGATATCGAACAGTATCCCGGTTCCCCGTTACAGATGTCAAACACTCTCCCAATTCCCTGTTGGTGATATCGAACAAGCTCCCAGTTCCCAGTCACTTATATCGCACAATTTCCCAGTTCCCTGTTACTGATATCGAACAGACTCCATTCCCAGTTAGTGATATCGAAAACCCTATCAGTTTCCTGTTACTGATTTCGAAAAGTATCCCGGTTCCCTGTTACAGATATCAAACACTCTCCCAATTCCCTGTTAGTGATATCGAACAAGCTCCCAGTTCCCAGTCACTTATTTCGCACAATCTCCCAGTTCCCTGTTACTGATATCGAACAGTCTCCGTTCCCTGTTAGCGATTTCGAACACTCTCCCAGTTCCGTTACTGTTATCAAACACTTTCCCAGTTCTCCTTTACTGTTAACAAACACTCTCCCAATTCCCTGTTACTGATATCAAACACTCTCCCATTTCCCTGTCACTGATATCGAAAACAGTGTCAGTTCCCTGTTACTGATATCGAACACTCTCCCTTTTCCCTGAAATCGAACACTCTCCGTTCCCAGTTACAGATATCGAACACTTCCCATTTCCCTGTTAATGATATTAAACACTCTCCCAGTTCCCTGTTACTGATATCGAACAGACTCCGTTCCCTGTTACTGGTATTGAACACTTTCCCAGGTGCTGTTACAGATATCAAACAGACACCCCGTTTCCTGTTAATCATATCAAACAGTCTCCCATTTCCCTGTTACTCATATCAAACACTCTCCCAGTGCCCTGTTATTGATATGGAACAATCTTCCAGTTCCCTGTTACTGATAACGAGCACTCTCCCGTTCTCTTTTACTGATATCGAAAAATCTTCCAGTTCCCTGTTACTGATATCGAAACCTCTCCCAATTCCCTGATATATCGAACACTCTCCATTCCCTGTTACTGACACCGAACCCTTTCCCGCTTGTCTCTTACAGTAATCGAACAGTCTGCCATTTCCCTGTTACTGATATGTAAGCTTCTCCCAGTTCCCTGTTAATGATATCACACACTCTCCCATTTCCCTGTTACTCATATCAAATACTCTCCCAGTTCCCTGTTACTGATATCGAACACTCTCCCAGTTCCCAGTCACTTATATCGCACATTCTCCCAGTTCCCTGTTACTGATATCGATCAATCTCCTATTTCCCTGTTACTGATATCGAACACTCTCCCAATTCCCTGATATATCGAAAACTCTCCATTCCCTGTTACTGACACCGAACCCTTTCCCGGTTGTTTCTTACAGTAATCTAACAGTCTGCCATTTCACTGTTTCTGATATCGAAAATTCTCCCAGTTCCCTTTTAACGATACCACACACTCTCCCAGTTCCCTATTACTGATATCGAACAGTATCCCGGTTCCCTGTTACTGATATCAAACACTCTTCCAGTTCCCTGTTAGTGATATCGAACACTCTCCCAGTTCCCAGTCACTTATATCGCACAATCTCCCAGTTCCCTGTTACTTATATCGAACAGTCTCCGTTCCCTGTTAGTGATTTCGAACACTCTCCCAGTTCCCTGTTACTGTTAACAAACACTCGCCCAATTCCCTGTTACTGATATCAAACACTCTTCCATTTCCTTGTCACTGATATCGAAAACAGTGTCAGTTCCCTGTTACTGATATCGAACAGTCTCTCTTTTCCCTGATATCGAACACTCTCCGTTCCCAGTTACAGATATCGAACACTTCCCAGTTCCCTGTTAATGATATCAAACACTCTCCCAGTTCCCTGTTACTGATATCGAACAGACTCCGTTCCCTGTTACTGGTATTGAACACTTTCCCAGGTGCTGTTGCGGATAACAAACAGACACCCCGTTTCCTGTTAATCATATCAAACAGTCTCCCATTTCCCTGTTACTCATATCAAACACTCTCCCAGTTCCCTGTTATTGATATGGAACAATCTTCCAGTTCCCTGTTACTAATATCGAAAACTCTCCCAATTCCGTGGTATATCGAACACTCTCCATTCCCTGTTACAGACACCGAACCCTTTCCCCGTTGTCTCTTACAGTAATCGAACACTCTGCCATTTCCCTGTTACTGATATTGAAAATTCTCCCAGTTCCATGTTAATGATATCACACACTCTCCCATTTCCCTGTTACTCATATCAAATACTCTCCCAGTTCCCTGTTACTGATATCGAACACTCTCCCTTTTCCCTGAAATCGAACACTCTCCGTTCCCAGTTACAGATATCGAACACTTCCCATTTCCCTGTTAATGATATTAAACACTCTCCCAGTTCCCTGTTACTGATATCGAACAGACTCCGTTCCCTGTTACTGGTATTGAACACTTTCCCAGGTGCTGTTACAGATATCAAACAGACACCCCGTTTCCTGTTAATCATATCAAACAGTCTCCCATTTCCCTGTTACTCATATCAAACACTCTCCCAGTACCCTGTTATTGATATGGAACAATCTTCCAGTTCCCTGTTACTGATATCGAGCACTCTCCCGTTCTCTTTTACTGATATCGAAAAATCTTCCAGTTCCCTGTTACTGATATCGAAACCTCTCCCAATTCCCTGATATATCGAACACTCTCCATTCCCTGTTACTGACACCGAACCCTTTCCCGCTTGTCTC
The DNA here is from genome assembly GCF_030028105.1 of Mobula birostris. Lineage (NCBI taxonomy): Eukaryota > Metazoa > Chordata > Chondrichthyes > Myliobatiformes > Myliobatidae > Mobula > Mobula birostris. The sequence continues at coordinate 95,164,635 of NC_092378.1, forward strand.
TTACAGTAATCGAACAGTCTGCCATTTCCCTGTTACTGATATGTAAGCTTCTCCCAGTTCCCTGTTAATGATATCACACACTCTCCCATTTCCCTGTTACTCATATCAAATACTCTCCCAGTTCCCTGTTACTGATATCGAACACTCTCCCAGTTCCCAGTCACTTATATCGCACATTCTCCCAGTTCCCTGTTACTGATATCGATCAATCTCCTATTTCCCTGTTACTGATATCGAACACTCTCCCAATTCCCTGATATATCGAAAACTCTCCATTCCCTGTTACTGACACCGAACCCTTTCCCGGTTGTTTCTTACAGTAATCTAACAGTCTGCCATTTCACTGTTTCTGATATCGAAAATTCTCCCAGTTCCCTGTTAACGATACCACACACTCTCCCAGTTCCCTATTACTGATATCGAACAGTATCCCGGTTCCCTGTTACTGATATCAAACACTCTTCCAGTTCCCTGTTAGTGATATCGAACACTCTCCCAGTTCCCAGTCACTTATATCGCACAATCTCCCAGTTCCCTGTTACTTATATCGAACAGTCTCCGTTCCCTGTTAGTGATTTCGAACACTCTCCCAGTTCCCTGTTACTGTTAACAAACACTCACCCAATTCCCTGTTACTGATATCAAACACTCTTCCATTTCCTTGTCACTGATATCGAAAACAGTGTCAGTTCCCTGTTACTGATATCGAACAGTCTCTCTTTTCCCTGATATCGAACACTCTCCGTTCCCAGTTACAGATATCGAACGGACTCCGTTCCCTGTTACTGGTATTGAACACTTTCCCAGGTGCTGTTGCGGATAACAAACAGACACCCCGTTTCCTGTTAATCATATCAAACAGTCTCCCATTTCCCTGTTACTCATATCAAACACTCTCCCAGTTCCCTGTTATTGATATGGAACAATCTTCCAGTTCCCTGTTACTAATATCGAAAACTCTCCCAATTCCGTGGTATATCGAACACTCTCCATTCCCTGTTACAGACACCGAACCCTTTCCCCGTTGTCTCTTACAGTAATCGAACACTCTGCCATTTCCCTGTTACTGATATTGAAAATTCTCCCAGTTCCATGTTAATGATATCACACACTCTCCCATTTCCCTGTTACTCATATCAAATACTCTCCCAGTTCCCTGTTACTGATATCGAACACTCTCCCTTTTCCCTGAAATCGAACACTCTCCGTTCCCAGTTACAGATATCGAACACTTCCCATTTCCCTGTTAATGATATTAAACACTCTCCCAGTTCCCTGTTACTGATATCGAACAGACTCCGTTCCCTGTTACTGGTATTGAACACTTTCCCAGGTGCTGTTACAGATATCAAACAGACACCCCGTTTCCTGTTAATCATATCAAACAGTCTCCCATTTCCCTGTTACTCATATCAAACACTCTCCCAGTACCCTGTTATTGATATGGAACAATCTTCCAGTTCCCTGTTACTGATATCGAGCACTCTCCCGTTCTCTTTTACTGATATCGAAAAATCTTCCAGTTCCCTGTTACTGATATCGAAACCTCTCCCAATTCCCTGATATATCGAACACTCTCCATTCCCTGTTACTGACACCGAACCCTTTCCCGCTTGTCTCTTACAGTAATCGAACAGTCTGCCATTTCCCTGTTACTGATATGTAAGCTTCTCCCAGTTCCCTGTTAATGATATCACACACTCTCCCATTTCCCTGTTACTCATATCAAATACTCTCCCAGTTCCCTGTTACTGATATCGAACACTCTCCCAGTTCCCAGTCACTTATATCGCACATTCTCCCAGTTCCCTGTTACTGATATCGATCAATCTCCTATTTCCCTGTTACTGATATCGAACACTCTCCCAATTCCCTGATATATCGAAAACTCTCCATTCCCTGTTACTGACACCGAACCCTTTCCCGGTTGTTTCTTACAGTAATCTAACAGTCTGCCATTTCACTGTTTCTGATATCGAAAATTCTCCCAGTTCCCTTTTAACGATACCACACACTCTCCCAGTTCCCTATTACTGATATCGAACAGTATCCCGGTTCCCTGTTACTGATATCAAACACTCTTCCAGTTCCCTGTTAGTGATATCGAACACTCTCCCAGTTCCCAGTCACTTATATCGCACAATCTCCCAGTTCCCTGTTACTTATATCGAACAGTCTCCGTTCCCTGTTAGTGATTTCGAACACTCTCCCAGTTCCCTGTTACTGTTAACAAACACTCGCCCAATTCCCTGTTACTGATATCAAACACTCTTCCATTTCCTTGTCACTGATATCGAAAACAGTGTCAGTTCCCTGTTACTGATATCGAACAGTCTCTCTTTTGCCTGATATCGAACACTCTCCGTTCCCAGTTACAGATATCGAACACTTCCCAGTTCCCTGTTAATGATATCAAACACTCTCCCAGTTCCCTGTTACTGATATCGAACAGACTCCGTTCCCTGTTACTGGTATTGAACACTTTCCCAGGTGCTGTTGCGGATAACAAACAGACACCCCGTTTCCTGTTAATCATATCAAACAGTCTCCCATTTCCCTGTTACTCATATCAAACACTCTCCCAGTTCCCTGTTATTGATATGGAACAATCTTCCAGTTCCCTGTTACTAATATCGAAAACTCTCCCAATTCCGTGGTATATCGAACACTCTCCATTCCCTGTTACAGACACCGAACCCTTTCCCCGTTGTCTCTTACAGTAATCGAACACTCTGCCATTTCCCTGTTACTGATATTGAAAATTCTCCCAGTTCCATGTTAATGATATCACACACTCTCCCATTTCCCTGTTACTCATATCAAATACTCTCCCAGTTCCCTGTTACTGATATCGAACACTCTCCCAGTTCCCAGTCACTTATATCGCACATTCTCCCAGTTCCCTGTTACTGAAATCGATCAATCTCCTATTTCCCTGTTACTGATATCGAACACTCTCCCAATTCCCTGATATATCGAACACTCTCCATTCCCTGTTACTGACACCGAACCCTTTCCCGGTTGTCTCTTACAGTAATCGAACAGTCTGCCATTTCCCTGTTACTGATATCGAACACTCTCCCAGTTCCCTGTTACTCATAACAAATCCTCTCCCAGATCCCTGTTACTGATATCGAACACTCTCCAGTTCCCTGTTACTGATATGGAACAACCTTCCAGTTCCCTGTTACTGATATCGAACAGACTCCATTCCCTGTTAGTGATATCGAACACCCTATCAGTTTCCTGTTACTGATATCGAACAGTATCCCGGTTCCCCGTTACAGATGTCAAACCCTCTCCCAATTCCCTGTTGGTGATATCGAACAAGCTCCCAGTTCCCAGTCACTTATATCGCACAATTTCCCAGTTCCCTGTTACTGATATCGAACAGTCTCCGTTCCCTGTTAATGTTTTCGAACACTCTCCCAGTTCCCTGTTACTGTTATCAAACACTTTCCCAGTTCTCCTTTACTGTTAACAAACACTCGCCCAATTCCCTGTTACTGATATCAAACACTCTTCCATTTCCTTGTCACTGATATCGAAAACAGTGTCAGTTCCCTGTTACTGATATCGAACAGTCTCTCTTTTCCCTGATATCGAACACTCTCCGTTCCCAGTTACAGATATCGAATACTTCCCAGTTCCCTGTTAATGATATCAAACACTCTCCCAGTTCCCTGTTACTGATATCGAACAGACTCCGTTCCCTGTTACTGGTATTGAACACTTTCCCAGGTGCTGTTACGGATAAAAAACAGACACCCCGTTTCCTGTTAATCATATCAAACACTCTCCCATTTCCCTGTTACTCATATCAAACACTCTGCCAGTTCCCTGTTATTGATATGGAACAATCTTCCAGTTCCCTGTTACTGATATCGAACATTCTCCCGTTCCCTTTTACTGATATCGAAAAATCTTTCAGTTCCCTGTTACTGATATCGCACACTCTCCAAGTTACCTGTTACTGATATCGAACACTCTCCGTTCCCTGCTACTGATATCAAACAGTTTCCTGGTTTCCTGTGGCTAACATATCGAACACTCTCCCACTTTCCTCTTATTGATATCAAACACTTTCCCAGATCCCTGTTACTGATTTCAAACAGTCTCCCAGTTCCCTATTACTGATATCAAACAGTATCCCGGTTCCCTGTTACTGATATCAAACACTCTTCCAGTTCCCTGTTAGTGATATCGAACACTCTCCCAGTTCCCAGTCACTTATATCGCACATTCTCCCAGTTCCCTGTTACTGATATCGATCAATCTCCTATTTCCCTGTTACTGATATCGAACACTCTCCCAATTCCCTGATATATCGAACACTCTCCATTCCCTGTTACTGACACAGAACCCTTTCCCGGTTGTCTCTTACAATAATCGAACAGTCTGCCATTTCCCTGTTACTGATATCGAACACTCTCCCAGTTCCCTGTTACTCATATCAAATCCTCTCCCAGTTCCCTGTTACTGATATCGAACACTCTCCAGTTCCCTGTTACCGATATGCAACAATCTTCCAGTTCCCTGTTACTGATATCGAACAGACTCCATTCCCTGTTAGTGATATCGAACACACTATCAGTTTCCTGTTACTGATATCGAACAGTATCCCGGTTCCCTGTTACAGATATCAAACACTCTCCCAATTCCCTGTTGGTGATATCGAACAAGCTCCCAGTTCCCAGTCACTTATATCGCACAATTTCCCAGTTCCCTGCTACTGATATCGAACAGCCTCCGTTCCCTGTTAGTGATTTCGCACACTCTCCCAGTTCCCTTTTACTGTTATCAAACACTTTCCCAGTTCTCCTTTACTGTTAACAAACACTCTCCCAATTCCCTGTTACTGATATCAAACACTCTTCCATTTCCTTGTCACTGATATCGAAAACAGTGTCAGTTCCCTGTTACTGATATCGAACAGTCTCTCTTTTCCCTGATATCGAACACTCTCCGTTCCCAGTTACAGATATCGAACACTTCCCAGTTCCCTGTTAATGATATCAAACACTCTCCCAGTTCCCTGTTACTGATATCGAACAGACTCCGTTCCCTGTTACTGGTATTGAACACTTTCCCAGGTGCTGTTGCGGATAACAAACAGACACCCCGTTTCCTGTTAATCATATCAAACAGTCTCCCATTTCCCTGTTACTCATATCAAACACTCTCCCAGTTCCCTGTTATTGATATGGAACAATCTTCCAGTTCCCTGTTACTAATATCGAAAACTCTCCCAATTCCGTGGTATATCGAACACTCTCCATTCCCTGTTACAGACACCGAACCCTTTCCCCGTTGTCTCTTACAGTAATCGAACACTCTGCCATTTCCCTGTTACTGATATCGAAAACTCTCCCAATTCCGTGGTATATCGAACACTCTCCATTCCCTGTTACAGACACCGAACCCTTTCCCGGTTGTCTCTTACAGTAATCGAACACTCTGCCATTTCCCTGTTACTGATATTGAAAATTCTCCCAGTTCCCTGTTAATGATATCACACACTCTCCCATTTCCCTGTTACTCATATCAAATACTCTCCCAGTTCCCTGTTACTGATATCGAATACTCTCCCAGTTCCCAGTCACTTATATCGAACATTCTCCCAGTTCCCTGTTACTGATATCGATCAATCTCCTATTTCCCTGTTACTGATATCGAAGACTCTCCCAATTCCCTGATATATCGAACACTCTCCATTCCCTGTTACTGACACCGAACCCTTTCCCGGTTGTCTCCTACAGTAATCGAACTGTCTGCCATTTCCCTGTTACTGATATCGAACACTCTCCCAGTTCCCTGTTACTCATATCAAATCCTCTCCCAGATCCCTGTTACTGATATCGAACACTCTCCAGTTCCCTGTTACCGATATGGAACAACCTTCCAGTTCCCTGTTACTGATATCGAACAGACTCCATTCCCTGCTAGTGATATCGAACACCCTATCAGTTTCCTGTTACTGATATCGAACAGTATCCCGGTTCCCCGTTACAGATGTCAAACACTCTCCCAATTCCCTGTTGGTGATATCGAACAAGCTCCCAGTTCCCAGTCACTTATATCGCACAATTTCCCAGTTCCCTGTTACTGATATCGAACAGACTCCATTCCCTGTTAGTGATATCGAAAACCCTATCAGTTTCCTGTTACTGATTTCGAAAAGTATCCCGGTTCCCTGTTACAGATATCAAACACTCTCCCAATTCCCTGTTAGTGATATCGAACAAGCTCCCAGTTCCCAGTCACTTATTTCGCACAATCTCCCAGTTCCCTGTTACTGATATCGAACAGTCTCCGTTCCCTGTTAGCGATTTCGAACACTCTCCCAGTTCCGTTACTGTTATCAAACACTTTCCCAGTTCTCCTTTACTGTTAACAAACACTCTCCCAATTCCCTGTTACTGATATCAAACACTCTCCCATTTCCCTGTCACTGATATCGAAAACAGTGTCAGTTCCCTGTTACTGATATCGAACACTCTCCCTTTTCCCTGAAATCGAACACTCTCCGTTCCCAGTTACAGATATCGAACACTTCCCATTTCCCTGTTAATGATATTAAACACTCTCCCAGTTCCCTGTTACTGATATCGAACAGACTCCGTTCCCTGTTACTGGTATTGAACACTTTCCCAGGTGCTGTTACAGATATCAAACAGACACCCCGTTTCCTGTTAATCATATCAAACAGTCTCCCATTTCCCTGTTACTCATATCAAACACTCTCCCAGTACCCTGTTATTGATATGGAACAATCTTCCAGTTCCCTGTTACTGATATCGAGCACTCTCCCGTTCTCTTTTACTGATATCGAAAAATCTTCCAGTTCCCTGTTACTGATATCGAAACCTCTCCCAATTCCCTGATATATCGAACACTCTCCATTCCCTGTTACTGACACCGAACCCTTTCCCGCTTGTCTCTTACAGTAATCGAACAGTCTGCCATTTCCCTGTTACTGATATGTAAGCTTCTCCCAGTTCCCTGTTAATGATATCACACACTCTCCCATTTCCCTGTTACTCATATCAAATACTCTCCCAGTTCCCTGTTACTGATATCGAACACTCTCCCAGTTCCCAGTCACTTATATCGCACATTCTCCCAGTTCCCTGTTACTGATATCGATCAATCTCCTATTTCCCTGTTACTGATATCGAACACTCTCCCAATTCCCTGATATATCGAAAACTCTCCATTCCCTGTTACTGACACCGAACCCTTTCCCGGTTGTTTCTTACAGTAATCTAACAGTCTGCCATTTCACTGTTTCTGATATCGAAAATTCTCCCAGTTCCCTGTTAACGATACCACACACTCTCCCAGTTCCCTATTACTGATATCGAACAGTATCCCGGTTCCCTGTTACTGATATCAAACACTCTTCCAGTTCCCTGTTAGTGATATCGAACACTCTCCCAGTTCCCAGTCACTTATATCGCACAATCTCCCAGTTCCCTGTTACTTATATCGAACAGTCTCCGTTCCCTGTTAGTGATTTCGAACACTCTCCCAGTTCCCTGTTACTGTTAACAAACACTCGCCCAATTCCCTGTTACTGATATCAAACACTCTTCCATTTCCTTGTCACTGATATCGAAAACAGTGTCAGTTCCCTGTTACTGATATCGAACAGTCTCTCTTTTCCCTGATATCGAACACTCTCCGTTCCCAGTTACAGATATCGAACACTTCCCAGTTCCCTGTTAATGATATCAAACACTCTCCCAGTTCCCTGTTACTGATATCGAACAGACTCCGTTCCCTGTTACTGGTATTGAACACTTTCCCAGGTGCTGTTGCGGATAACAAACAGACACCCCGTTTCCTGTTAATCATATCAAACAGTCTCCCATTTCCCTGTTACTCATATCAAACACTCTCCCAGTTCCCTGTTATTGATATGGAACAATCTTCCAGTTCCCTGTTACTAATATCGAAAACTCTCCCAATTCCGTGGTATATCGAACACTCTCCATTCCCTGTTACAGACACCGAACCCTTTCCCCGTTGTCTCTTACAGTAATCGAACACTCTGCCATTTCCCTGTTACTGATATTGAAAATTCTCCCAGTTCCATGTTAATGATATCACACACTCTCCCATTTCCCTGTTACTCATATCAAATACTCTCCCAGTTCCCTGTTACTGATATCGAACACTCTCCCAGTTCCCAGTCACTTATATCGCACATTCTCCCAGTTCCCTGTTACTGAAATCGATCAATCTCCTATTTCCCTGTTACTGATATCGAACACTCTCCCAATTCCCTGATATATCGAACACTCTCCATTCCCTGTTACTGACACCGAACCCTTTCCCGGTTGTCTCTTACAGTAATCGAACAGTCTGCCATTTCCCTGTTACTGATATCGAACACTCTCCCAGTTCCCTGTTACTCATAACAAATCCTCTCCCAGATCCCTGTTACTGATATCGAACACTCTCCAGTTCCCTGTTACTGATATGGAACAACCTTCCAGTTCCCTGTTACTGATATCGAACAGACTCCATTCCCTGTTAGTGATATCGAACACCCTATCAGTTTCCTGTTACTGATATCGAACAGTATCCCGGTTCCCCGTTACAGATGTCAAACCCTCTCCCAATTCCCTGTTGGTGATATCGAACAAGCTCCCAGTTCCCAGTCACTTATATCGCACAATTTCCCAGTTCCCTGTTACTGATATCGAACAGTCTCCGTTCCCTGTTAATGTTTTCGAACACTCTCCCAGTTCCCTGTTACTGTTATCAAACACTTTCCCAGTTCTCCTTTACTGTTAACAAACACTCGCCCAATTCCCTGTTACTGATATCAAACACTCTTCCATTTCCTTGTCACTGATATCGAAAACAGTGTCAGTTCCCTGTTACTGATATCGAACAGTCTCTCTTTTCCCTGATATCGAACACTCTCCGTTCCCAGTTACAGATATCGAATACTTCCCAGTTCCCTGTTAATGATATCAAACACTCTCCCAGTTCCCTGTTACTGATATCGAACAGACTCCGTTCCCTGTTACTGGTATTGAACACTTTCCCAGGTGCTGTTACGGATAAAAAACAGACACCCCGTTTCCTGTTAATCATATCAAACACTCTCCCATTTCCCTGTTACTCATATCAAACACTCTGCCAGTTCCCTGTTATTGATATGGAACAATCTTCCAGTTCCCTGTTACTGATATCGAACATTCTCCCGTTCCCTTTTACTGATATCGAAAAATCTTTCAGTTCCCTGTTACTGATATCGCACACTCTCCAAGTTACCTGTTACTGATATCGAACACTCTCCGTTCCCTGCTACTGATATCAAACAGTTTCCTGGTTTCCTGTGGCTAACATATCGAACACTCTCCCACTTTCCTCTTATTGATATCAAACACTTTCCCAGATCCCTGTTACTGATTTCAAACAGTCTCCCAGTTCCCTATTACTGATATCAAACAGTATCCCGGTTCCCTGTTACTGATATCAAACACTCTTCCAGTTCCCTGTTAGTGATATCGAACACTCTCCCAGTTCCCAGTCACTTATATCGCACATTCTCCCAGTTCCCTGTTACTGATATCGATCAATCTCCTATTTCCCTGTTACTGATATCGAACACTCTCCCAATTCCCTGATATATCGAACACTCTCCATTCCCTGTTACTGACACAGAACCCTTTCCCGGTTGTCTCTTACAGTAATCGAACAGTCTGCCATTTCCCTGTTACTGATATCGAACACTCTCCCAGTTCCCTGTTACTCATATCAAATCCTCTCCCAGTTCCCTGTTACTGATATCGAACACTCTCCAGTTCCCTGTTACCGATATGCAACAATCTTCCAGTTCCCTGTTACTGATATCGAACAGACTCCATTCCCTGTTAGTGATATCGAACACACTATCAGTTTCCTGTTACTGATATCGAACAGTATCCCGGTTCCCTGTTACAGATATCAAACACTCTCCCAATTCCCTGTTGGTGATATCGAACAAGCTCCCAGTTCCCAGTCACTTATATCGCACAATTTCCCAGTTCCCTGCTACTGATATCGAACAGCCTCCGTTCCCTGTTAGTGATTTCGCACACTCTCCCAGTTCCCTTTTACTGTTATCAAACACTTTCCCAGTTCTCCTTTACTGTTAACAAACACTCTCCCAATTCCCTGTTACTGATATCAAACACTCTTCCATTTCCTTGTCACTGATATCGAAAACAGTGTCAGTTCCCTGTTACTGATATCGAACAGTCTCTCTTTTCCCTGATATCGAACACTCTCCGTTCCCAGTTACAGATATCGAACACTTCCCAGTTCCCTGTTAATGATATCAAACACTCTCCCAGTTCCCTGTTACTGATATCGAACAGACTCCGTTCCCTGTTACTGGTATTGAACACTTTCCCAGGTGCTGTTGCGGATAACAAACAGACACCCCGTTTCCTGTTAATCATATCAAACAGTCTCCCATTTCCCTGTTACTCATATCAAACACTCTCCCAGTTCCCTGTTATTGATATGGAACAATCTTCCAGTTCCCTGTTACTAATATCGAAAACTCTCCCAATTCCGTGGTATATCGAACACTCTCCATTCCCTGTTACAGACACCGAACCCTTTCCCCGTTGTCTCTTACAGTAATCGAACACTCTGCCATTTCCCTGTTACTGATATCGAAAACTCTCCCAATTCCGTGGTATATCGAACACTCTCCATTCCCTGTTACAGACACCGAACCCTTTCCCGGTTGTCTCTTACAGTAATCGAACACTCTGCCATTTCCCTGTTACTGATATTGAAAATTCTCCCAGTTCCCTGTTAATGATATCACACACTCTCCCATTTCCCTGTTACTCATATCAAATACTCTCCCAGTTCCCTGTTACTGATATCGAATACTCTCCCAGTTCCCAGTCACTTATATCGAACATTCTCCCAGTTCCCTGTTACTGATATCGATCAATCTCCTATTTCCCTGTTACTGATATCGAAGACTCTCCCAATTCCCTGATATATCGAACACTCTCCATTCCCTGTTACTGACACCGAACCCTTTCCCGGTTGTCTCCTACAGTAATCGAACTGTCTGCCATTTCCCTGTTACTGATATCGAACACTCTCCCAGTTCCCTGTTACTCATATCAAATCCTCTCCCAGATCCCTGTTACTGATATCGAACACTCTCCAGTTCCCTGTTACCGATATGGAACAACCTTCCAGTTCCCTGTTACTGATATCGAACAGACTCCATTCCCTGCTAGTGATATCGAACACCCTATCAGTTTCCTGTTACTGATATCGAACAGTATCCCGGTTCCCCGTTACAGATGTCAAACACTCTCCCAATTCCCTGTTGGTGATATCGAACAAGCTCCCAGTTCCCAGTCACTTATATCGCACAATTTCCCAGTTCCCTGTAACTGATATCGAACAGACTCCATTCCCTGTTAGTGATATCGAAAACCCTATCAGTTTCCTGTTACTGATTTCGAAAAGTATCCCGGTTCCCTGTTACAGATATCAAACACTCTCCCAATTCCCTGTTAGTGATATCGAACAAGCTCCCAGTTCCCAGTCACTTATTTCGCACAATCTCCCAGTTCCCTGTTACTGATATCGAACAGTCTCCGTTCCCTGTTAGCGATTTCGAACACTCTCCCAGTTCCGTTACTGTTATCAAACACTTTCCCAGTTCTCCTTTACTGTTAACAAACACTCTCCCAATTCCCTGTTACTGATATCAAACACTCTCCCATTTCCCTGTCACTGATATCGAAAACAGTGTCAGTTCCCTGTTACTGATATCGAACACTCTCCCTTTTCCCTGAAATCGAACACTCTCCGTTCCCAGTTACAGATATCGAACACTTCCCATTTCCCTGTTAATGATATTAAACACTCTCCCAGTTCCCTGTTACTGATATCGAACAGACTCCGTTCCCTGTTACTGGTATTGAACACTTTCCCAGGTGCTGTTACAGATATCAAACAGACACCCCGTTTCCTGTTAATCATATCAAACAGTCTCCCATTTCCCTGTTACTCATATCAAACACTCTCCCAGTACCCTGTTATTGATATGGAACAATCTTCCAGTTCCCTGTTACTGATATCGAGCACTCTCCCGTTCTCTTTTACTGATATCGAAAAATCTTCCAGTTCCCTGTTACTGATATCGAAACCTCTCCCAATTCCCTGATATATCGAACACTCTCCATTCCCTGTTACTGACACCGAACCCTTTCCCGCTTGTCTCTTACAGTAATCGAACAGTCTGCCATTTCCCTGTTACTGATATGTAAGCTTCTCCCAGTTCCCTGTTAATGATATCACACACTCTCCCATTTCCCTGTTACTCATATCAAATACTCTCCCAGTTCCCTGTTACTGATATCGAACACTCTCCCAGTTCCCAGTCACTTATATCGCACATTCTCCCAGTTCCCTGTTACTGATATCGATCAATCTCCTATTTCCCTGTTACTGATATCGAACACTCTCCCAATTCCCTGATATATCGAAAACTCTCCATTCCCTGTTACTGACACCGAACCCTTTCCCGGTTGTTTCTTACAGTAATCTAACAGTCTGCCATTTCACTGTTTCTGATATCGAAAATTCTCCCAGTTCCCTGTTAACGATACCACACACTCTCCCAGTTCCCTATTACTGATATCGAACAGTATCCCGGTTCCCTGTTACTGATATCAAACACTCTTCCAGTTCCCTGTTAGTGATATCGAACACTCTCCCAGTTCCCAGTCACTTATATCGCACAATCTCCCAGTTCCCTGTTACTTATATCGAACAGTCTCCGTTCCCTGTTAGTGATTTCGAACACTCTCCCAGTTCCCTGTTACTGTTAACAAACACTCGCCCAATTCCCTGTTACTGATATCAAACACTCTTCCATTTCCTTGTCACTGATATCGAAAACAGTGTCAGTTCCCTGTTACTGATATCGAACAGTCTCTCTTTTCCCTGATATCGAACACTCTCCGTTCCCAGTTACAGATATCGAACACTTCCCAGTTCCCTGTTAATGATATCAAACACTCTCCCAGTTCCCTGTTACTGATATCGAACAGACTCCGTTCCCTGTTACTGGTATTGAACACTTTCCCAGGTGCTGTTGCGGATAACAAACAGACACCCCGTTTCCTGTTAATCATATCAAACAGTCTCCCATTTCCCTGTTACTCATATCAAACACTCTCCCAGTTCCCTGTTATTGATATGGAACAATCTTCCAGTTCCCTGTTACTAATATCGAAAACTCTCCCAATTCCGTGGTATATCGAACACTCTCCATTCCCTGTTACAGACACCGAACCCTTTCCCCGTTGTCTCTTACAGTAATCGAACACTCTGCCATTTCCCTGTTACTGATATTGAAAATTCTCCCAGTTCCATGTTAATGATATCACACACTCTCCCATTTCCCTGTTACTCATATCAAATACTCTCCCAGTTCCCTGTTACTGATATCGAACACTCTCCCAGTTCCCAGTCACTTATATCGCACATTCTCCCAGTTCCCTGTTACTGAAATCGATCAATCTCCTATTTCCCTGTTACTGATATCGAACACTCTCCCAATTCCCTGATATATCGAACACTCTCCATTCCCTGTTACTGACACCGAACCCTTTCCCGGTTGTCTCTTACAGTAATCGAACAGTCTGCCATTTCCCTGTTACTGATATCGAACACTCTCCCAGTTCCCTGTTACTCATAACAAATCCTCTCCCAGATCCCTGTTACTGATATCGAACACTCTCCAGTTCCCTGTTACTGATATGGAACAACCTTCCAGTTCCCTGTTACTGATATCGAACAGACTCCATTCCCTGTTAGTGATATCGAACACCCTATCAGTTTCCTGTTACTGATATCGAACAGTATCCCGGTTCCCCGTTACAGATGTCAAACCCTCTCCCAATTCCCTGTTGGTGATATCGAACAAGCTCCCAGTTCCCAGTCACTTATATCGCACAATTTCCCAGTTCCCTGTTACTGATATCGAACAGTCTCCGTTCCCTGTTAATGTTTTCGAACACTCTCCCAGTTCCCTGTTACTGTTATCAAACACTTTCCCAGTTCTCCTTTATTGTTAACAAACACTCTCCCAATTCCCTGTTACTGATATCAAACACTCTTCCATTTCCTTGTCACTGATATCGAAAACAGTGTCAGTTCCCTGTCACTTATATCGCACATTCTCCCAGTTCCCTGTTACTGATATCGATCAATCTCCTATTTCCCTGTTACTGATATCGAACACTCTCCCAATTCCCTGATATATCGAACACTCTCCATTCCCTGTTACTGACACAGAACCCTTTCCCGGTTGTCTCTTACAGTAATCGAACAGTCTGCCATTTCCCTGTTACTGATATCGAACACTCTCCCAGTTCCCTGTTACTCATATCAAATCCTCTCCCAGTTCCCTGTTACTGATATCGAACACTCTCCAGTTCCCTGTTACCGATATGCAACAATCTTCCAGTTCCCTGTTACTGATATCGAACAGACTCCATTCCCTGTTAGTGATATCGAACACACTATCAGTTTCCTGTTACTCATATCGAACAGTATCCCGGTTCCCTGTTACAGATATCAAACACTCTCCCAATTCCCTGTTGGTGATATCGAACAAGCTCCCAGTTCCCAGTCACTTATATCGCACAATTTCCCAGTTCCCTGCTACTGATATCGAACAGCCTCCGTTCCCTGTTAGTGATTTCGCACACTCTCCCAATTCCCTGTTACTGATATCAAACACTCTTCCATTTCCTTGTCACTGATATCGAAAACAGTGTCAGTTCCCTGTTACTGATATCGAACAGTCTCTCTTTTCCCTGATATCGAACACTCTCCGTTCCCAGTTACAGATATCGAACACTTCCCAGTTCCCTGTTAATGATATCAAACACTCCCCCAGTTCCCTGTTACTGATATCGAACAGACTCCGTTCCCTGTTACTGGTATTGAACACTTTCCCAGGTGCTGTTGCGGATAACAAACAGACACCCCGTTTCCTGTTAATCATATCAAACAGTCTCCCATTTCCCTGTTACTCATATCAAACACTCTCCCAGTTCCCTGTTATTGATATGGAACAATCTTCCAGTTCCCTGTTACTGATATCGAAAACTCTCCCAATTCCGTGATATATCGAACACTCTCCATTCCCTGTTACAGACACCGAACCCTTTCCCGGTTGTCTCTTACAGTAATCGAACACTCTGCCATTTCCCTGTTACTGATATTGAAAATTCTCCCAGTTCCCTGTTAATGATATCACACACTCTCCCATTTCCCTGTTACTCATATCAAATACTCTCCCAGTTCCCTGTTACTGATATCGAACACTCTCCCAGTTCCCAGTCACTTATATCGCACATTCTCCCAGTTCCCTGTTACTGATATCGATCAATCTCCTATTTCCCTGTTACTGATATCGAACACTCTCCCAATTCCCTGATATATCGAACACTCTCCATTCCCTGTTACTGACACCGAACCCTTTCCCGGTTGTCTCTTACAGTAATCGAACAGTCTGCCATTTCCCTGTTACTGATATCGAACACTCTCCCAGTTCCCTGTTACTCATATCAAATCCTCTCCCAGTTCCCTGTTACTGATATCGAACAGTCTCCAGTTCCCTGTTACCGAAATGGAACAATCTTCCAGTTCTCTGTTACTGATATCGAACAGACTCCACTCCCTCTTAGTGATATCGAACACCCTATCAGTTTCCTGTTACTGATATCGAACAGTATCCCGGTTCCCTGTTACAGATATCAAACACTCTCACAATTCCCTGTTGGTGATATCGAACAAGCTCCCAGTTCCCAGTCACTTATATCGCACAATTTCCCAGTTCCCTGTTACTGATATCGAACAGTCTCTGTTCCCTGTTAGTGATTTCGAACACTCTCCCAGTTCCCTGTTACTGTTATCAAACACTTTCCCAGTTCTCCTTTACTGTTAACAAACACTCTCCCAATTCCCTGTTACTGATATCAAACACTCTTCCATTTCCTTGTCACTGATATCGAAAACAGTGTCAGTTCCCTGTTACTGATATCGTACAGTCTCTCTTTTCCCTGATATCGAACACTCTCCGTTCCCAGTTGCAGATATCGAACACTTCCCAGTTCCCTGTTAATGATATCAAACACTCTCCCAGTTCCCTGTTACTGATATCGAACAGACTCCGTTCCCTGTTACTGGTATTGAACACTTTCCCAGGTGCTGTTACGGATAACAAACAGACACCCCGTTTCCTGTTAATCATATCAAACACTCTCCCATTTCCCTGTTACTCATATCAAACACTCTGCCAGTTCCCTGTTATTGATATGAAACAATCTTCCAGTTCCCTGTTACTGATATCGAACATTCTCCCGTTGCCTTTTACTGATATCGAAAAATCTTTCAGTTCCCTGTTACTGATATCGCACACTCTCTAAGTTACCTGTTACTGATATCGAACACTCTCCGTTCCCTGCTACTGATATCAAACAGTTTCCTCGTTTCCTGTCACTAATATATCGAACACTCTCCCACTTCCCTCTTATTGATATCAAACACTTTCCCAGATCCCTGTTACTGATTTCAAACAGTCTCCCAGTTCCCTATTACTGATATCAAACAGTATCCCGGTTCCCTGTTACTGATATCAAACACTCTTCCAGTTCCCTGTTAGTGATATCGAACACTCTCCCAGTTCCCTGTTACTGATATCGAACAATCTTCCAGTTCCCTGTTACTGATATCGAACAGACTCCATTCCCTGTTAGTGATATCGAACACCCTATTAGTTTCCTGTTACTGATATTGAACAGTATCCCGGTTCCCTATTACAGATATCAAACACTCTCCCAATTCCCTGCTGGTGATATCGAACAAGCTCCCAGTTCCCAGTCACTTATATCGCACAATTTCCCAGTTCCCTGTTACTGATATCGAACAGTCTCCGTTCCCTGTTAGTGATTTCGAACACTCTCCCAGTTCCCTGTTACTCATATCAAATTCTCTCCCAGTTCACTGTTACTGATATCGAACACTCTCCAGTTCCCTATTACTGATATCGATCAATCTCCTATTTCCCTGTTGCTGATATCGAACACTCTCCCAATTCCCTGATATATCGAACACTCTCCATTCCCTGTTACTGACACCGAACCCTTTCCCGGTTGTCTCTTACAGTAATCGAACAATCTGCCATTTCCCTGTTACTGATATCGAACACTCTCCCAGTTCCATGTTACTCATATCAAATTCTCTCCCAGTTCCCTGTTACTGATATCGAACACTCTCCAGTTCCCTGTTACTGATATCGAACAGACTCCATTCCCTGTTAGTGATATCGAAAACCCTATCAGTTTCCTCTTACTGATATCGAACAGTATCCCGGATCCCTGTTAAAGATATCAAACACTCTCCCAATTCCCTGTTAGTGATATCGAACAAGCTCCCAGTTCCCAGTCACTTATTTCGCACAATCTCCCAGTTCCCTGTTACTGATATCGAACAGTCTCCGTTCCCTGTAAGCGATTTCGAACACTCTCCCAGTTCCCTGTTACGGTTATCAAACACTTTCCCAGTTCTCCTTTACTGTTAACAAACACTCTCCCACTTCCCTGTTACTGATATCAAACACTCTTCCATTTCCTTGTCACTGATATCGAAAACAGTGTCAGTTCCCTGTTACTGATATCGAACACTCTCTCTTTTCCCTGATATCGAACACTCTCCATTCCCAGTTACAGATATCGAACACTTCCCAGTTCCCTGTTAATGATATCAAACACTCTCCCAGTTCCCTGTTACTGATATCGAACATACTCCATTCCCTGTTACTGGTATTGAACACTTTCCCAGGTGCTGTTACAGATATCAAACAGACACCCCATTTCCTGTTAATCATATCAAACAGTCTCCCATTTCCCTGTTACTCATATCAAACACTCTCCCAGTTCCCTGTTACTGATATCGAACCCTCTCCCAGTTCCCAGTCACTTATATCGAACATTCTCCCAGTTCCCTTTTACTGATATCGATCAATCTCCTATTTCCCTGTTACTGATATCGAACACTCTCCCAATTCCCTGATATATCGAACACTCTCCATTCCCTGTTACTGACACCGAACCCTTTCCCGGTTGTTTCTTACAGTAATCGAACAGTCTGCCATTTCACTGTTACCGATATCGAAAATTCTCCCAGTTCCCTGTTAACGATATCACACACTCTCCCAGTTCCCTATTACTGATATCGAACAGTATCCCGGTTCCCTGTTACTGATATCAAACACTCTTACAGTTCCCTGTTAGTGATATCGAACACTCTCCCAGTTCCCAGTCACTTATATAGCACAATCTCCCAGTTCCCTGTTACTTATATCGAACAGTCTCCGTTCCCTGTTAGTGATTTTGAACACTCTCCCAGTTCCATGTTACTGTTATCAAACACTTTCCCAGTTCTCTGTTACTGTTAACAAACACTCTCCCAATTCCCTGTTACTGATATCAAACACTCTCCCATTTCCCTCTCACTGATATTGAAAACAGTGTCAGTTCCCTGTTACTGATATCGAACACTCCCCTTTTCCCTGAAATCGAACACTCTCCGTTCCCAGTTACAAATATCGTACACTTCCCAGTTCCCTGTTAATGATATCAAACACTCTCCCAGTTCCCTGTTACTGATATTGATCAATCTCCTAGTTCCCTTTTACTGATATCAAACACTCTCCCAATTCCCTGATACATCGAACACTCTCCATTCCCTGCTACTGATATCAAACAGTTTCCTCGTTTCCTGTCACTAATATATCGAACACTCTCCCAGTTCCCTGTTACTGATATCGAACACTCTCCAGTTCCCTGTTACTGATATAGAACAATCTTCCAGTTCCCTGTTACTGATATCGAACAGACTCCATTCCCGGTTAGTGATATCGAACACTCTCCCAGTTCCCAGTCACTTATATCGCACATTCTCCCAGTTCCCTGTTACTGATATCGATCAATCTCCTATTTCCCTGTTGCTGATATCGAACACTCTCCCAATTCCCTGATATATCAAACACTCTCCATTCCCTGTTACTGACACCGAACCCTTTCCCGGTTCTCTCTTACAGTAATCGAACAGTCTGCCATTTCCCTGTTACTGATATCGAACACTCTCCCAGTTCCCTGTTACTGATATCGAACACTCTCCAGTTCCCAGTTATTGATATCGAACAAACTCCATTCCCTGTTAGTGATATCGAAAACCCTATCAGTTTCCTGTTACTGATATCGAACAGTATCCCGGTTCCCTGTTACAGATATCAAACACTCTCCCAATTCCCTGTTAGTGATATCGTACAAGCTCCCAGTTCCCAGTCACTTATTTCGCACAATCTCCCAGTTCCCTATTACTGATATCAACAGTATCCCGGTTCCCTGTTACTGATATCAAACACTCTTCCAGTTCCCTGTTAGTGATATCGAACACTCTCCCAGTTCCCAGTCACTTATATCGCACAATCTCCCAGTTCCCTGTTACTTATATCGAACAGTCTCCGTTCCCTGTTAGTGATTTCGAACACTCTCCCAGTTCCCTGTTACTGTTATCAAACACTTTCCCAGTTCTCTGTTACTGTTAACAAACACTCTCCCAATTCCCTGTTACTGATATCAAACACTCTCCCATTTCCCTCTCACTGATATTGAAAACAGTGTCAGTTCCCTGTTACTGATATAGAACACTCCCCTTTTCCCTGAAATCGAACACTCTCCGTTCCCAGTTACAGATATCGAACACTTCCCAGTTCCCCGTTAATGATATCAAACACTCTCCCAGTTCCCTGTTACTGATATTGATCAATCTCCTAGTTCCCTTTTACTGATAGCAAACACTCTCCCAATTCCCTGATATATCGAACACTCTCCATTCCCTGCTACTGATATCAAACAGTTTCCTCGTTTCCTGTCACTAATATATCGAACACTCTCCCAGTTCCCTGTTACTGATATCGAACACTCTCCCAATTCCCTGATATATCGAACACTCTCCATTCCCTGTTACTGACACCGAACCCTTTCCCGGTTGTCTCTTACAGTAATCGAACAGTCTGCCATTTCCCTGTTACTGATATCGAACACTCTCCCAGTTCCCTCTTATTCATATCAAATCCTCTCCCAGTTCCCTGCTACTGATATCGAACACATTCCAGTTCCCTGTTACTGATATCGAACAGACTCCATTCCCTGTTAGTGATATCGAAAACCCTATCAGTTTCCTGTTACTGATATCGAACAGTATCCCAGTTCCCTGTTACGGATATCAAACACTCTCCCAATTCCCTGATATATCGAACACTCTCCATTCCCTGCTACTGATATCAAACAGTTTCCTCGTTTCCTGTCACTAATATATCAAACAATCTCCCAGTTCCCTGTTACTGATATCGAACACTCTCCCAATTCCCTGATATATCGAACACTCTCCATTCCCTGTTACTGACACCGAACCCTTTCCCGGTTGTCTCTTATAGTAATCGAACAGTCTGCCATTTCCTTGTTACTGATATCGAAAATACTCCCAGTTCCCTGTTAATGATATCACACACTCTCCCAGTTCCCTATTACTGATATCGAACAGTATCCTGGTTCGCTGTTACTGATATCAAACAATCTTCCAGTTCCCTGTTAGTGATATCGAACACTCTCCCAGTTCCCAGTCACTTATATCGCACAATCTCCCAGTTCCCTGTTACTTATATCGAACAGTCTCCGTTCCCAGTTAGTGATTTCGAACACTCTCCCAGTTCCCTGTTACTGTTATCAAACACTTTCACAGTTCTCTGTTACTGTTAACAAACACTCTCCCAATTCCCTGTTACTGATATCAAACACTCTCCCATTTCCCTCTAACTGATATTGAAAACAGTGTCAGTTCCCTGTTACTGATATCGAACACTCCCCTTTTCCCTGAAATCGAACACTCTCCGTTCCCAGTTACAAATATCGAACACTTCCCAGTTCCCTGTTAATGATATCAAACACTCTCCCAGTTCCCTGTTACTGATATTGATCAATCTCCTAGTTCCCTTTTACTGATAGCAAACACTCTCCCAATTCCCTGATATATCGAACACTCTCCATTCCCTGCTACTGATATCAAACAGTTTCCTCGTTTCCTGTCACTAATATATCGAACACTCTCCCAGTTCCCTGTTACTGATATCGAACACTCTCCAGTTCCCTGTTACTGATATAGAACAATCTTCCAGTTCCCTGTTACTGATATCGAAGAGACTCCATTCCCGGTTAGTGATATCGAACACTCTCCCAGTTCCCAGTCACTTATATCGCACATTCTCCCAGTTCCCTGTTACTGATATCGATCAATCTCCTATTTCCCTGTTGCTGATATCGAACACTCTCCCAATTCCCTGATATATCAAACACTCTCCATTCCCTGTTACTGACACCGAACCCTTTCCCGGTTCTCTCTTACAGTAATCGAACAGTCTGCCATTTCCCTGTTACTGATATCGAACACTCTCCCAGTTCCCTGTTACTGATATCGAACACTCTCCAGTTCCCAGTTATTGATATCGAACAAACTCCATTCCCTGTTAGTGATATCGAAAACCCTATCAGTTTCCTGTTACTGATATCGAACAGGATCCCGGTTCCCTGTTACAGATATCAAACACTCTCCCAATTCCCTGTTAGTGATATCGTACAAGCTCCCAGTTCCCAGTCACTTATTTCGCACAATCTCCCAGTTCCCTATTACTGATATCAACAGTATCCCGGTTCCCTGTTACTGATACCAAACACTCTTCCAGTTCCCTGTTAGTGATATCGAACACTCTCCCAGTTCCCAGTCACTTATATCGCACAATCTCCCAGTTCCCTGTTACTTATATCGAACAGTCTCCGTTCCCTGTTAGTGATTTCGAACACTCTCCCAGTTCCCTGTTACTGTTATCAAACACTTTCCCAGTTCTCTGTTACTGTTAACAAACACTCTCCCAATTCCCTGTTACTGATATCAAACACTCTCCCATTTCCCTCTCACTGATATTGAAAACAGTGTCAGTTCCCTGTTACTGATATAGAACACTCCCCTTTTCCCTGAAATCGAACACTCTCCGTTCCCAGTTACAGATATCGAACACTTCCCAGTTCCCTGTTAATGATATCAAACACTCTCCCAGTTCCCTGTTACTGATATTGATCAATCTCCTAGTTCCCTTTTACTGATAGCAAACACTCTCCCAATTCCCTGATATATCGAACACTCTCCATTCCCTGCTACTGATATCAAACAGTTTCCTCGTTTCCTGTCACTAATATATCGAACACTCTCCCAGTTCCCTGTTACTGATATCGAACACTCTCCCAATTCCCTGATATATCGAACACTCTCCATTCCCTGTTACTGACACCGAACCCTTTCCCGGTTGTCTCTTACAGTAATCGAACAGTCTGCCATTTCCCTGTTACTGATATCGAACACTCTCCCAGTTCCCTCTTATTCATATCAAATCCTCTCCCAGTTCCCTGCTACTGATATCGAACACATTCCAGTTCCCTGTTACTGATATCGAACAGACTCCATTCCCTGTTAGTGATATCGAAAACCCTATCAGTTTCCTGTTACTGATATCGAACAGTATCCCAGTTCCCTGTTACGGATATCAAACACTCTCCCAATTCCCTGATATATCGAACACTCTCCATTCCCTGCTACTGATATCAAACAGTTTCCTCGTTTCCTGTCACTAATATATCAAACACTCTCCCAGTTCCCTGTTACTGATATCGAACACTCTCCCAATTCCCTGATATATCGAACACTCTCCATTCCCTGTTACTGACACCGAACCCTTTCCCGGTTGTCTCTTATAGTAATCGAACAGTCTGCCATTTCCTTGTTACTGATATCGAAAATACTCCCAGTTCCCTGTTAATGATATCACACACTCTCCCAGTTCCCTATTACTGATATCGAACAGTATCCTGGTTCGCTGTTACTGATATCAAACACTCTTCCAGTTCCCTGTTAGTGATATCGAACACTCTCCCAGTTCCCAGTCACTTATATCGCACAATCTCCCAGTTCCCTGTTACTTATATCGAACAGTCTCCGTTCCCAGTTAGTGATTTCGAACACTCTCCCAGTTCCCTGTTACTGTTATCAAACACTTTCACAGTTTTCTGTTACTGTTAACAAACACTCTCCCAATTCCCTGTTACTGTTAACAAACACTCTCCCAGTTCCCTGTTACTGATATTGATCAATCTCCTAGTTCCCTTTTACTGATAGCAAACACTCTCCCAATTCCCTGATATATCGAACACTCTCCATTCCCTGCTACTGATATCAAACAGTTTCCTCGTTTCCTGTCACTAATATATCGAACACTCTCCCAGTTCCCTGTTACTGATATCGAACACTCTCCCAATTCCCTGATATATCGAACACTCTCCATTCCCTGTTACTGACACCGAACCCTTTCCCGGTTGTCTCTTACAGTAATCGAACAGTCTGCCATTTCCCTGTTACTGATATCGAAAATTCGTCCAGTTCCCTGTTAATGATATCATACACTCTCCCAGTTCCCTGTTACTCATATCAAATACTCTCCCAGTTCCCTGTTACTGATATCGAACACTCTCCAGTTCCCTGTTACTGATATCGAACAGACTCCATTCCCTGTTAGTGATATCGAACACTCTCCCAGTTCCCAGTCACTTATATCGCATATTCTCCCAGTTCCCTGTTACTGATATCGATCAATCTCCTATTTCCCTGTTGCTGATATCGAACACTCTCCCAATTCCCTGATATATCGAACACTCTCCATTCCCTGTTACTGACACCGAACCCTTTCCCGGTTGTCTCTTACAGTAATCGAACAGTCTGCCATTTCCCTGTTACTGATATCGAACACTCTCCCAGTTCCCTGTTACTCATATCAAATCCTCTCCCAGTTCCCTGTTACTGATATCGAACACTCTCCAGTTCCCTGTTACTGATATCGAACAGACTCCATTCCCTGTTAGTGATATCGAAAACCCTATCAGTTTCCTGTTACTGATTTCGAAAAGTATCCCGGTTCCCTGTTACAGATATCAAACACTCTCCCAATTCCCTGTTAGTGATATCGAACAAGCTCCCAGTTCCCAGTCACTTATTTCGCACAATCTCCCAGTTCCCTGTTACTGATATCGAACAGTCTCCGTTCCCTGTTAGCGATTTCGAACACTCTCCCAGTTCCCTGTTACTGTTATCAAACACTTTCCCAGTTCTCCTTTACAGTTAACAAACACTCTCCCAATTCCCTGCTACTGATATCAAACACTCTCCCATTTCCCTGTCACTGATATCGAAAACAGTGTCAGTTCCCTGTTACTGATATCGAACACTCTCCCTTTTCCCTGAAATCGAACACTCTCCGTTCCCAGTTACAGATATCGAACACTTCCCATTTCCCTGTTAATGATATCAAACACTCTCCCAGTTCCCTGTTACTGATATCGAACAGACTCCGTTCCCTGTTACTGGTATTGAACACTTTCCCAGGTGCTGTTACAGATATCAAACAGACACCCCGTTTCCTGTTAATCATATCAAACAGTCTCCCATTTCCCTGTTACTCATATCAAACACTCTCCCAGTACCCTGTTATTGATATGGAACAATCTTCCAGTTCCCTGTTACTGATATCGAGCACTCTCCCGTTCTCTTTTACTGATATCGAAAAATCTTCCAGTTCCCTGTTACTGATATCGAACACTCTCCCAATTCCCTGATATATCGAACACTCTCCATTCCCTGTTACTGACACCGAACCCTTTCCCGCTTGTCTCTTACAGTAATCGAACAGTCTGCCATTTCCCTGTTACTGATATTTAAGCTTCTCCCAGTTCCCTGTTAATGATATCACACACTCTCCCATTTCCCTGTTACTCATATCAAATACTCTCCCAGTTCCCTGTTACTGATATCGAACACTCTCCCAGTTCCCAGTCACTTATATCGCACATTCTCCCAGTTCCCTGTTACTGATATCGATCAATCTCCTATTTCCCTGTTGCTGATATCGAACAGTCTCCCAATTCCCTGATATATCGAACACTCTCCATTCCCTATTACTGACACCGAACCCTTTCCCGGTTGTTTCTTACAGTAATCGAACAGTCTGCCATTTCACTGTTACTGATATCGAAAATTCTCCCAGTTCCCTGTTAACGATATCACACACTCTCCCAGTTCCCTATTACTGATATCGAACAGTATCCCGGTTCCCTGTTACTGATATCAAACACTCTTCCAGTTCCCTGTTAGTGATATCGAACACTCTCCCAGTTCCCAGTCACTTATATCGCACAATCTCCCAGTTCCCTGTTACTTATATCGAACAGTCTCCGTTCCCTGTTAGTGATTTCGAACACTCTCCCAGTTCCTTGTTACTGTTATCAAACACTTTCCCAGTTCTCTGTTACTGTTAACAAACACTCTCCCAATTCCCTGTTACTGATATCAAACACTCTCCCATTTCCCTGTCACTGATAGTGAACACAGTGTCAGTTCCCTGTTACTGATATCGAACACTCACCCTGTTCGCTGATATCCAACACTCTCCGTTCCTTGTTGCAGATATCGAACACATCTCAGTTCCCTGTTAATGATATCAAACATTCCCCAGTTCTCTGTTACTGATATCAAACAATCTCCCAGTACCCTGTTTCTGATATCGAAAACTCTCCCCGTTCCCTGATATCGAACACTCTCCGTTCCCTGTTACTGTTATTGAACACTTTCCCAGGTGCCTGTTACTGATATCAAACACTCTCCCAGTTTCCTGTTCGTGATATCGAACACGCTCCCAGTTCCCAGTCACTTATATCGCACAATCACCCAGTTCCTTGTTACTGATATCGAACAGTCTCCCAGTTCCTTGTTAATCATATCAAACAGTCTCCCAGTTCGCTCTCACTGATATGGAACAGTCTCCGTTCCCTGTTAGTGGTATCGAACACTCTCCCAGTTCCCTGTTACTGTTATCAAACACTCTCCCATTTCCCTGTCACTGATATCGAACACTCTCCCATTTCCCTGTCACTGATATCGAAAACAATGTCAGTTCCCTGTTACTGATATCGAACACTCTCCGTTCCCAGTTACGGATATCGAACACTTCACAGTTCCCTGTTAATGATATCAAACACTCTCCCATTTCCCTGTCACTGATATCGAAAACAGTGTCAGTTCCCTGTTACTGATATCGAACACTCTCCCTTTTCCCTGAAATCGAACACTCTCCGTTCCCAGTTACAGATATCGAACACTTCCCATTTCCCTGTTAATGATATCAAACACTCTCCCAGTTCCCTGTTACTGATATCGAACAGACTCCGTTCCCTGTTACTGGTATTGAACACTTTCCCAGGTGCTGTTACAGATATCAAACAGACACCCCGTTTCCTGTTAATCATATCAAACAGTCTCCCATTTCCCTGTTACTCATATCAAACACTCTCCCAGTTCCCTGTTATTGATATGGAACAATCTTCCAGTTCCCTGTTACTGATATCGAGCACTCTCCCGTTCTCTTTTACTGATATCGAAAAATCTTCCAGTTCCCTGTTACTGATATCGAAACCTCTCCCAATTCCCTGATATATCGAACACTCTCCATTCCCTGTTACTGACACCGAACCCTTTCCCGCTTGTCTCTTACAGTAATCGAACAGTCTGCCATTTCCCTGTTACTGATATTTAAGCTTCTCCCAGTTCCCTGTTAATGATATCACACACTCTCCCATTTCCCTGTTACTCATATCAAATACTCTCCCAGTTCCCTGTTACTGATATCGAACACTCTCCCAGTTCCCAGTCACTTATATCGCACATTCTCCCAGTTCCCTGTTACTGATATCGATCAATCTCCTATTTCCCTGTTGCTGATATCGAACAGTCTCCCAATTCCCTGATATATCGAACACTCTCCATTCCCTATTACTGACACCGAACCCTTTCCCGGTTGTTTCTTACAGTAATCGAACAGTCTGCCATTTCACTGTTACTGATATCAAAAATTCTCCCAGTTCCCTGTTAACGATATCACACACTCTCCCAGTTCCCTATTACTGATATCGAACAGTATCCCGGTTCCCTGTTACTGATATCAAACACTCTTCCAGTTCCCTGTTAGTGATATCGAACACTCTCCCAGTTCCCAGTCACTTATATCGCACAATCTCCCAGTTCCCTGTTACTTATATCGAACAGTCTCCGTTCCCTGTTAGTGATTTCGAACACTCTCCCAGTTCCTTGTTACTGTTATCAAACACTTTCCCAGTTCTCTGTTACTGTTAACAAACACTCTCCCAATTCCCTGTTACTGATATCAAACACTCTCCCATTTCCCTGTCACTGATAGTGAACACAGTGTCAGTTCCCTGTTACTGATATCGAACACTCACCCTGTTCGCTGATATCCAACACTCTCCGTTCCTTGTTGCAGATATCGAACACATCTCAGTTCCCTGTTAATGATATCAAACATTCCCCAGTTCTCTGTTACTGATATCAAACAATCTCCCAGTACCCTGTTTCTGATATCGAAAACTCTCCCCGTTCCCTGATATCGAACACTCTCCGTTCCCTGTTACTGTTATTGAACACTTTCCCAGGTGCCTGTTACTGATATCAAACACTCTCCCAGTTTCCTGTTCGTGATATCGAACACGCTCCCAGTTCCCAGTCACTTATATCGCACAATCACCCAGTTCCTTGTTACTGATATCGAACAGTCTCCCAGTTCCTTGTTAATCATATCAAACAGTCTCCCAGTTCGCTCTCACTGATATGGAACAGTCTCTGTTCCCTGTTAGTGGTATCGAACACTCTCCCAGTTCCCTGTTACTGTTATCAAACACTCTCCCATTTCCCTGTCACTGATATCGAACACTCTCCCATTTCCCTGTCACTGATATCGAAAACAATGTCAGTTCCCTGTTACTGATATCGAACACTCTCCGTTCCCAGTTACGGATATCGAACACTTCACAGTTCCCTGTTAATGATATCAAACACTCTAACAGTTCCCTGTTACTGATATCGAACAATCTCCCAGTTCCCTGTTTCTGACATCGAACATTCTCCCAGTTCCCTGTTACTCATATCAAACAAACTCGCAGTTCCCTATATCTGATCTTGAACACTCTCCCAGTTCCCTGTTTCTGATAAAGAACACTCTCCCTGTTCCCTGATATCGAACACGCTCCGTTCCCTGTTACAGATATCGAACACTTCCCAGTTCCCTGTTAGTGATATCGAACACTCTCCCAGTTCCCTGTTACTCATATCGAGCAATCTCGCAGTTCCCTGTATGTGATCTCGAACACTCTCCCAGTTCCCTGTTTCTGATAAGGAACACTCTCCCAGTTCCCTGTTACTGATATCGTATACTCTCCTAGTTCCCTGATATATCGAACACTCTCCATTCCCTGCTACTGACAACGAACCCTTTCCCGGTTCCCTCTTACAGTTATTGAACAGTCTCCCATTTCCCTGTTACTGATATCGAACATTCTCCCAGTTGCCTGTTACTGATATAGAACAGAGTCCATTCCCTGTTAGTGATATCGAACACCCTCCCAGTTCCCTGTTACTGATATCGAACAGTCTCCCAGTTCCCTGTTACTGATATCAAACAGTCTATCAGTTCCTTGTTACTCATGTCAAACAGTCTCCCAGTTCGCTCTTATTGATATCGAACAGTCTCCATTCCCTGTTAGTGATATTGAACACTCTGCCAGTACCCTGTCACTGTTATCAAACTCTCTCCCAGTTTGCTGTTACTGTTAACAGCACTCTCCCAATTCCCCGTTACTGATATCGATCACTCTCCCATTTCCCTGTCACTGGTAGAGAACACACAGTCAGTTCCCTGTCACTGATATCGAACACTCTCCCTATTCCCTGATATCGAACACTCTCCGTTCCCAGTTATGGATATCGAACACTTCCCAGTTCCCTGTTAATGATATCAAACACACTCCCAGTTCCCTGTTTCAGATAAAGAACACTCTCCCAGTTCCCTGGTATCGAACACTCTCGGTTCGCTGTTACTGATATTGAACACTTTCCCACGTCCCTGTTACTGATATCGAACAGTCTCCCCATTCCATGTTAATGATATCAAACACTCTCCCAGTTCCCTGTTACGGATATCGAACAGACTCAGTTCCCTGTTACTGATATCGAACAACCTTCCAGTTCCCTGTTACTGATAACGAACACTCTCCAAGTTATTTGTTACTGATATAGAACACTCTCCGTTCTCTGTTACTGATTTCAAACAATCTCCCATTTCCCTGTCACTGATCGCGAAAGCAGTCCCAGTTCCCTGTTACTGATATCGAACACTCACCCTGTTCGCTGATATCCAACACTCTCCGTTCCTTGCTGCAGATATCGAACACATCCCGGTTCCCTGTTAATGATATCACACACTCTCCCAGTTCCCTATTACTGATATCGAACAGTATCCTGGTTCGCTGTTACTGATATCAAACACTCTTCCAGTTCCCTGTTAGTGATATCGAACACTCTCCCAGTTCCCAGTCACTTATATCGCACAATCTCCCAGTTCCCTGTTACTTATATCGAACAGTCTCCGTTCCCAGTTAGTGATTTCGAACACTCTCCCAGTTCCCTGTTACTGTTATCAAACACTTTCACAGTTTTCTGTTACTGTTAACAAACACTCTCCCAATTCCCTGTTACTGTTAACAAACACTCTCCCAGTTCCCTGTTACTGATATTGATCAATCTCCTAGTTCCCTTTTACTGATAGCAAACACTCTCCCAATTCCCTGATATATCGAACACTCTCCATTCCCTGCTACTGATATCAAACAGTTTCCTCGTTTCCTGTCACTAATATATCGAACACTCTCCCAGTTCCCTGTTACTGATATCGAACACTCTCCCAATTCCCTGATATATCGAACACTCTCCATTCCCTGTTACTGACACCGAACCCTTTCCCGGTTGTCTCTTACAGTAATCGAACAGTCTGCCATTTCCCTGTTACTGATATCGAAAATTCGTCCAGTTCCCTGTTAATGATATCATACACTCTCCCAGTTCCCTGTTACTCATATCAAATACTCTCCCAGTTCCCTGTTACTGATATCGAACACTCTCCAGTTCCCTGTTACTGATATCGAACAGACTCCATTCCCTGTTAGTGATATCGAACACTCTCCCAGTTCCCAGTCACTTATATCGCATATTCTCCCAGTTCCCTGTTACTGATATCGATCAATCTCCTATTTCCCTGTTGCTGATATCGAACACTCTCCCAATTCCCTGATATATCGAACACTCTCCATTCCCTGTTACTGACACCGAACCCTTTCCCGGTTGTCTCTTACAGTAATCGAACAGTCTGCCATTTCCCTGTTACTGATATCGAACACTCTCCCAGTTCCCTGTTACTCATATCAAATCCTCTCCCAGTTCCCTGTTACTGATATCGAACACTCTCCAGTTCCCTGTTACTGATATCGAACAGACTCCATTCCCTGTTAGTGATATCGAAAACCCTATCAGTTTCCTGTTACTGATTTCGAAAAGTATCCCGGTTCCCTGTTACAGATATCAAACACTCTCCCAATTCCCTGTTAGTGATATCGAACAAGCTCCCAGTTCCCAGTCACTTATTTCGCACAATCTCCCAGTTCCCTGTTACTGATATCGAACAGTCTCCGTTCCCTGTTAGCGATTTCGAACACTCTCCCAGTTCCCTGTTACTGTTATCAAACACTTTCCCAGTTCTCCTTTACAGTTAACAAACACTCTCCCAATTCCCTGCTACTGATATCAAACACTCTCCCATTTCCCTGTCACTGATATCGAAAACAGTGTCAGTTCCCTGTTACTGATATCGAACACTCTCCCTTTTCCCTGAAATCGAACACTCTCCGTTCCCAGTTACAGATATCGAACACTTCCCATTTCCCTGTTAATGATATCAAACACTCTCCCAGTTCCCTGTTACTGATATCGAACAGACTCCGTTCCCTGTTACTGGTATTGAACACTTTCCCAGGTGCTGTTACAGATATCAAACAGACACCCCGTTTCCTGTTAATCATATCAAACAGTCTCCCATTTCCCTGTTACTCATATCAAACACTCTCCCAGTACCCTGTTATTGATATGGAACAATCTTCCAGTTCCCTGTTACTGATATCGAGCACTCTCCCGTTCTCTTTTACTGATATCGAAAAATCTTCCAGTTCCCTGTTACTGATATCGAACACTCTCCCAATTCCCTGATATATCGAACACTCTCCATTCCCTGTTACTGACACCGAACCCTTTCCCGCTTGTCTCTTACAGTAATCGAACAGTCTGCCATTTCCCTGTTACTGATATTTAAGCTTCTCCCAGTTCC